>NC_069093.1:3880519-4211506 GCF_947172395.1 Bicyclus anynana
TCTACCCTCTTTCTTGTTCTTTTTTCTCTTTTCATGCAAACCACACCCACGACAAACATAGTTTTATCGATGTAAACTACTTTCAACTACCCCTACCCCTAGATTGACGATGTTGATAATGCCGATGATGATGATGATGATGATGACGATGATGATGATGATGATGATGATGATGATGATCTATGGTTCTACAGCAGGCGCGGACGCGGACGGCGAAGGCAGCGCGCGCAACGTTTGCTACAAGCTGTGCTCTCTGATACACCGCCAGTTGGTGAAGGCGCATGCTGAAGTTAGCCGGTATGATTATTACTTTACTTAGATAAACACCACAAAAATACTCCATATTATATTTGATTTAGCAAATGTTTATTTATTTCATTGTAAAGGTATAAGTTTAGGGAATTTTTAGGTTAGGTTCAAAGTAAAAGTTTTATTTTTTCAATATACTTATATTATATTATAATTAAATACAGGCATCTCACCTCGCATTTTCTTGTGCATTAAAAGCAATGTGAAAGAGGGCCTTAAAGATAGGCGTCCACATAACCGCATCGGACATACTCATTTAACGGATATTTAATTTTACGGTCGATCCGTATAATGCGGATCAGTGGACGCACTTGTATGACTTTCTATACAAAGAATATTTACTTTCTATAGAAGAATGCGTTTCATGCTCAGACTAATTAGATAAGGACCTGCCTCGCTAGACGTTACTTTTCAGTCAAAGTATATGACCAATGATCTAGAATAAGATATGACCAATGAATAGAATAGAATCGATGTTTCGTAGTTGTAATCGTTTTTGTCGGTTAAAGAGCTTTATCATACCTTTTATGCAATTGAATGGTGTAAAAAACGTGCAAAAACTTCTAGTTCATTTTAAGATATATACCAAACCTAAGCTCAGAAAATGACAGACAATTTTCTTCGTGAATTTGGGTGCGATACTAGTCCTTATGTAATTAGTCTGAAGTTTGATGCGATGCATCCGATACTTACGATGCGCATTTATGGACGCCTACCATAATCGTAATGTTTAGTTGTAAATAACGAGACGTGTGAATGTGGTATAACATAAAGGCGATTTGTCTTCCGCAGGAGAAGGCCGCAAGAGTTGGCCGAATTCCTTAACAGATTAATGAGAAAGCAAATCGCGACCGAAGAGAACTTACCCTACCACTTTTCAATGTGAGCCGCCAAATTTTTATTTTTTTTTTCTCCCATCCTACGCATCCCCCCGAGGGAATCTGTACTATGCTGTAATTCTTTAACCATTTTCTATAAGCTCAGTATTAGTATTTTTTTAATCCTCGTAAAACTCATTAAGAAAAATTCTAATTCATAATTAAAGTACATAATAAAGAAGGTGGGCAACTTTGCAGTCGGCCCAGGACTAATGGCCATGAGGCACGTCGATTCACTTTCTACAGACGCTAACACGCAAAACGCAAAATGGGAATGACAGATCCGATCGCCAATTTGATCGTAACGTGTATATAATAAATGTGACTCCCATATATTTTTTAATTTTCGAAGCGTTAGCGTTTGTAAAAAAAGAATTAACGTGCCACATAGCTACAGACCCTGAGCAGCGAAAGGCCAAGCTACGCCTCTGATACGCCTCTCCCATCATCTCCTCCTCCTCCTCTGCCTGCCGCCGCGCTGTCTGTCGCCAGTCTATTGTCAAACTCATGTCTTTACACCACTACAAACCCAAACAGTCTTCCAAAAGTAGACAAACTATGGAGTTGCTCTGATGATGGAAACGAAAGATGGCCATAGGAACTCTTAAACTAAACAAGACAAAACCATCGAGTTTGGGCTCATTTTTCTCGTTAACACAGGGCATTTTAGAGCACTTAAATAAAAGTTTGTTTTTGAAAATATATATTAAATAAATGTATTAGGTACAGATTCCCTCCTATGTCGCTTATATTATTTTGTATGTGTTATTAATTTATATGGTATATTATTTTTTTACGTTTCGTGAATGTTAATCGTGCCTACAACTTGTGCTATGAATGTGACCAATACGCCAGTTTCCTCTACTTTGATGTTCAATTTTCAGTACTTTTGTTTCCAACTTTTATATGTTGTTTGAAATTCTGTGTTTTAACGCAATAAATATCACTAATATTACTATTGTGTACTAAAAATCCGCATCACTTATATTAAACAAAAGACAGCTCATTTATTTTTAATTGATAGTTTTTCATATTCTAACTATTAAGTGTGCAAACTTATATCCTAACATTATCCACAAAAATGCGCTTTTGTTATATTCAACGTTTTTTAAGAATTTTAATCATGCTCTTTCATCAGTTACGATATATGAGTATATTATTAACAAAATCAATGTCTCATACATTTCATCATCATACCCCTTTTTATTAGAATTTAAACTATCGTAAGTGTTATTCATATTAATTGACTTCACGGCTAAAACTCACGTGATATAAGGTATGCCCGACTAGTTACGGACCCATACGGGGCCCTTACCCCCGTTTGTTCGTACAGTTTGGATCGTGCCGCGTTGCAAGAACCAGCTCATGACTAAGGGCCCCGTATGAGTTCAAAACTATTCGGGTCATACTCCGACCTTATATCACGTCAGTTTTAGCCGTGTTTCATAATCAATTAATATCATACCCCTTACGTAATTTTAGACAAATATTGTTTTTTTAAATTAGGTCACAGTCCAGCTTTAAGATAGCAAATCCTTAATTTGGTGCGACGCAGTCCATTAAATTATACGAAACATTTCATATGTTTCATAATATTTGATATAAATAATTCCTTGATATTTTTTATTAGCTCAAATACAGAAGTTTTCCACTAAAATTGTACCTTTTTTTAACAAAACTGCTTTAGCTTTTAATTGTATTCAATTGGTTATTTTAATAAAACACCTTTTGTTAGATATATGAAATACGTTTTTAATATGATTCCATCTTCTTTAATAACTTTAATAACATCATGGGTAGCAGAGCAATATAATCCTAAATTATTTCAGAGCTGTAATATAATATAATCAATAATGTAAATTGGTATTCTATGTAAATTGGTATTCTATGTAAATTGGTATTCTATGTAAATTGCCACATCATTAATCAAACTTTATGAAAATCCGTGCAGTTATTATCGTCTTTATCGTGTTCAGGCAGACTGTTCGAGTTGATTGCTTACTTTATTATAATTATAATATACTCGACTTCGTCCGCCCTTGGACCTTAATCCTGCCTTGTCGCAAACTCTGTTCTTAGCTGAAGTCTACTAACTATAACCTCCCAGCCAAATTTCATATTTGTATGTCAAATGTTTATATTATTAATATTTCGTGATGTTTCGTTTTTATATGTATAGAAGAAGATGATAATGATGTATAACATTCTTAGCTGTTTTTAAATCATCAATTTGTTATTTATAAGTTTTATATATTTTTTTAAAACCTGTAGTTAGAAATCCAATAGCACTACATATCCCATTTGTCCACTAACAAATTTCTTTTCATTTAGTTTCATTTTGTATTGTAGCTAGATGACTCAGTAAAAAAGTGGTAACTTAATTTCTCTACATTTCGATACTTTAGTTTGAGATCCAAAAAAAATGCCTTCTATTTAATACAACACCGCGTATTTTTACATGTTAAATGAAGTATACTTTGTTTAATGTAAGTCTTGCGTGTTTGATACCCCTGTGTAAGTCCAAATGTACAATTTTGTTTGCATGTGTTATTACGTAGACACCTTTACCGCCAACATAAGATGCCATAAGTGTATTTTTTTTTATTAATTTTTATTAATAAATTTAAAAATGTGCTTTGATACTGGGGGCGTGTTTTGGACGACCCCATTTTTTATGCATCGCCAGGATGTAGATTCCAAAAACGATCAGAGGTGTCTGAGTTGATCTTACTCAGTTGAGCTCGAAGATTAATAGGCGACGACCCCAAGATATTCTTCCCTTCCCAAGTTCCTCAAGTTTTTGATTCCTTCGCGCCTAGTACTGGAAAATCTTTTGCGCTTCCTATTTATCCTCCTGTGACACTATTGTGGTCTAAGTAATAGCATCCTGCGCAATATACCAATTCCATCTACTCTCAAGTCTCAAGAAAGACTCCCTTAGAGAGATTTTTGCCCTCGTTCAGTCTCGTGTATCTCTCAATTTTACTTTTTTTACATTGTACATATGTATAAACATTGATTGTACTGTTTAGGTGCTAAGTGTGGGTAGCAAACAGTGTCTGACCTTAAGTTCTAGATATATTCAGATGTTGAACTCAACTACCGTAAAGGGATTGTTTCATTTCAGGCCTACAGGTCTACAGTATATCAAAAAAACTTGATATAATCACAGTTATACAAATGAAATTATAATGTAAATATATCGAATGAATGATTAATAATGATATACACGGACCTATAACAAAATATGAAAATATTAAATTTTCAGTCAATATGGTGCACTTGTGGTGAGTATAGCAAGTCAAGAAGGCGAAGGGGTTGAAGGAAAAACAAGCAATACGGACCCTAAAGACGCCAACACACTCCCTGCCACAAAAACTGAGGGAAAAGGTCAGTAAGACATTGTAAACAGACTTTGTATAATCTTCTAAACGTTGGTGTGTTTAAAGCAGCCCGAGGTAGTGTTTTATCACCATTATTCTTTATAGTTTACATCAATAACGTAAATAATTCTAGACTTCAACCATGTGTAAAAAAATCAAGAGGGATGTTAATTTTGCTCATAGAGTTATCGTATTTAAATCTAAAGTAACTTTATAGTTTGTTTATGAATGCGTTACAAGCTTAGCGTTTAAAGTACAACTTTTATTGAATGACAATGTAGCAGGAATTGTAACTTAAACTAACTTAATTAAATCTTGATAATTTCGTGCCTGCTGTAAATTGTTATAGTTATGATTATTTGTGTATATTGTCAAGCGTTTGACACTATACAGTTGACAGTATGTTGATGTGTAAAACTGAGGAACGTTCTTTAACAAATGAAGTCGTCAGATTTTTACATTCTTCCTTTGGTTACTTGGCTCCGCGCGAAGCTTGACTTCGACTTTGACTTTGTCAAACTAATGAGAGGTATTTGTTTTACCTGTTATACTTTAATTGGAGTAGTTGATATGTTGCTTGCTTTTAGCCCCATCTCCGTCCCCGGCGTCCGGTGAAACAGCCCCACTAGCGACGGCAGAGGGCGACATCGACCCCGAGACGTCGCAGGAGAAGCCAAACGACGGCGAAGGGTTCAACATACTGGAGTCGGCGCCCGCCACTCACCGGTTCCGTCTCTCTATGCTGCAACCCTCCGAGCCGAGGAGTTTCTACTCGGCCGTCAAACGAGAGATCAAGCTGTTGAAGAGCGACCTGCCTCCTGGGGTGAGATCTTATTCTGTAGACATAGCATACGTCAACGTTAAATCTCATGACGTGAAAGTCATTGATTACAAATAGCGGCGAAGTTCGCCCAAAGAGTAATAGAGTACTATGGAGATGCATCGTACCCAAAATAACCAACAAAGTTTTCGAAAATATTTACCACCAATAAATATATTTTGTGTCCTTACACTACACGCAACTTTAAATTTTATTTTCAATATACACACGTGTAATTTTTACAAATATAACAAATAAATAAATAAATAAATATACTTAAACAATACACATCACTATCTAGCCCCAAAGTAAGCATACAGAGTAGTTCGTGTTATGGGTGCTAAAATAGTTGATATTATAATATTAATATACAATTATATACTACATATAAATACTTATATAATGTATAAACACACACAGACACTGGAAAACACCCATGTTCATCACACAAATATTTTCCAGTTGTGAGAATCGAACCCACGGCCGTGGATGCAGAAAGCAGGGTCACTACCAACTGCGCCACGCGGCCGTCGTACAACAACATCGCTTATGCTCTGTACACATTTGATCAAACGCATTACTTGTTACACATTACTTGATCGATGTTTTGCTGTTCCAGCTTAAGAATCGATTCTTTGTAGATATTGTTTTTATTTCAAATTTTTATAAAATCATGTTAAAATTACAAAGGAAACGTAACTTCATCTTTTAGTAAACTAAAAGTTGTTGATCGTTTTTATGTCATTTTTTACACAAACCGGCATTTTTAGGGAGCTCTTGACGAAATCGATTACAAAAATGTAACATCGATTTTATAAACGCGTTAGATCGTTGATCTTATAATTTGACAAAGGAGTAACTTCTAGTGAGACAGGTCCATATATAATTCGTCTGAGATTTCGCCCCAACGCGACATAGTATATTTATTTATTATTTTTTTTATTATATTTATCAGGTTTGGGTGCGTGGCTATGAAGACCGCATCGACCTGATATCGGTGATGATAGCGGGCCCGGCGCGCACGCCGTACGAGGGCGGCCTGTTCGTGTTCGACGTGCAGCTGGGCGGGGAGTACCCGCGCGCGCCGCCGCTGTGCCACTACCACTCCTACTGCTCCGACAGGCTCAACCCCAACCTGTACGAGGACGGCAAGGTATCTGTCTACCATCATCATCGTCATCGTCATCGTCGTCGTCGTCGTCGTCGTCGTCGTCGTCGTCATCATCATCAACATGAGCATCATCATTATCATCGTCATCGTCATCCTCATCGTCATCATCATCATCATCATCATCATCATCATCATCATCATCATCATCATCATCATCATCATCATCATCATCATCATCACCGGTCCAGCGGGCGTCCCACAACCCGCTTGTTGTCTTTGGTCCATCTAGTGGGAAGTGTTGAAATGTCGATGTTGATGTCCCAAGGTCCTGATGCAATCGGGAGAGGCGATGCCCGAGGCTGAACAGCGTTATTGTGGCAGAGGAAACACCTCGAGCGTGTCCCAGGACTTGTGACCTTGGGAGTGGGTTTAAGGGATGCTTTTAGAATGCATCAACACTCACCTTCCCTGCCCGACATGTTCTCCATGCTCACACTAAACAATTTATGATAAACAATAATTACAACACAAAACATTATCATTAATTACAACACGATACGTTATTGCACAAAATCACTAACGCGACTGGCAGCGTGACGGTGTCTACGCTGCCTCACAAACAACTGAGCTGAAGTCATCAAATACCCTCTTATTTTACCAACAACTAAAGAGATAATCTCTTGATGACAAAAGTTAACTTACTATTTGTTTGTTGAAGTTTAATATGATGTAACTTTTGTAGGTTTGCGTGTCTCTGTTGGGTACGTGGTCCGGGCGCGGCGTGGAGGTGTGGGGCAAGGACTCGTCGCTGCTGCAGGTCATCGTGTCGCTGCAGGGGCTCATACTGAACGCGGAGCCCTACTTCAACGAGGCGGGCTACGAGAAACAGAAGGGTGAGTGTCTATTGGGCACGGGGAGGTGTGGGGCAAGGACTCGTCGCTGCTGCAGGTCATCGTGTCGCTGCAGGGGCTCATACTGAACGCGGAGCCCTACTTCAACGAGGCGGACTACGAGAAACAGAAAGGTGAGTCTCTACAGTTATAAAAATGTTCTAAAAATACGGAAAACTAACTTAAGGGGACTTAATTCTTTGAGACGAAATATCTTAGCATTCCATGGATTCACCGTCCAAAAATTTTGTCACAATATCCGAAAGGGAATTTTCACAATTTTTTAATAATAAAGTAAAAGTATATTGTGATGCTCTGCTGCTGCCTTCGGGCCCCATCAGGTGATGCTTTTGCGCTCGCCCAAACCGCTGACGTCGCTGAGGTTCCATTAAGGAGCTCAAGAAAAATCCAGTCATCATAAATGAAATAAACATATTTGCAGGCACGCAGCAGGGGACGGAGAACTCGCGCATGTACAACGAGATGGTGCTCCTCAAGCTGGTGCAGTCCATGACCAAGATGACCACCAACCCGCCGGAGCCGTTCCGCGAGGAGATCCTCCAGCACCTGAGGAACTCCTCCGCCGACCTCTGCCGGCGGCTCGAGGGGCTCGTGGCGTTGTCCAACGGCGAGCCCACCGACGTCGCACCGCCCGACTACCCGCTCATACCCGCCTCCAGGGGCTTCTGTCTCACTCTGCGCTCGTCGCTCGAGTCGTACCGCAACGCTTTGCGACGTAACGACATCAACGCGCCCCCCTCCACTTTATAGCCCAGCGTGAAGCACTAGATAGCTTTAGTAATTAATACTTATTATTGTACCCTTTGTGGGGTTGCCAAAACTTCTGCGTGCACCGATGTTGAAATTAAATTAAATTCAGTGGTGTAACTGTACGCATGACGAATTCATTGGTTGGGCTCCAGAAAAAAATAATAGTTTTTTTTTTAATTTTAAATTTCTCTCGAGCTCCGGGCTGAGCCTTTTTGAGCCATTTTGCCAGCCTATAGTTACGCTACTGAAATCTATTATTTATTTAAAAATAACCAGTGAGGTAAACACATACATACACGTCTGTCTCACTCAAGACATAAAACTATAATGTGATACGAATTATGTTTCTTATTTTATTAACCTTTCATAGAAGTATGATGAAAACAGAAAACAATATTTTTCTTAACAATCGCCATTGCCTATCCCAGTCACAATATAAACGTAACTTCGTGAAAAATTCCGTTATATTATAATAATAATAATTAAAAATATAATAAAACCCGACTGCATAAAGTATAAAAACTGAAAAGATTTTTTTTTTCTAACTGTGGGTTTTTTTATAGAGCCATAATATACCATTTGAAATACTCATGATAATGATGAGCCCTTGAATTTGATTTGTAATATTGCAATAAGTCTCAAGTCTCATAGTTGTAGTGTTGGTTTTTCTTTACTTGACCTATCTAAGAACGCTTGGGTCATTAAGACGAATCTAACGATATCTTAATTTTGTAAATTCAGCGGTTTGGGAGATATGAGGTAATAAAAATTATTACATACATACATACATACAAGAAAGATGAGCGCGAAAAACATGACCCTTCTTGCAGTCGGGTAAAAAATACAATTAAGTAAGTCTCGTGAATAAGTGCTATTTAGTGGTGTAACCGAGATTGGTTGATGATAAATATAAAATAATCAAGGCGTCCATCAGTTTTTCAATCAGAAATTTCGTAATAAATTCCAAATAAACAGTATAATAATATGACGTAAGATTGATAAACATGCACTAATAATTATATTAAAATAGTAAATTGTATTCGACATGCAATTTCAAGTTGTGTTCTGCCATGTTGAATTAGTCATGACGTCATATATTACACGGGACATATCACAAATGAAAACAATTACGATACATCAACTATGCATTATTTGATAGTAAAAAAACAAAGTAAAATGGATTTCGTGATAATAGTTCGGAATATAAATTATAAAAAAACATAATTAGAGTCCTTTTCATGAAATAAGTCCCGATGCCTAAAACCTGAACTAAAATTGACAGCGCCTTATACAAATGACAATATGACCGCCATTACTAAATGACAATGAGTGCCATTAAGACATTAGCGCCACGTCTGAGGGACTTGTTTCATGAAAAGGACTATAGTTTAAAATGAGTTTAGTTCACTATGTATGTCTAAATATTTGTTGTGTAATTGAATTTGGCAACCCCATGTTATTGTTAAGCGCGGCCATGCGTTATCCGCAAATAGTCAAAGAGCTGGTTATAGTTATTCCCGAATGATTTCATCATTGGATTTGTTACCATTTTTAGGCAAGCACATAAATCTCAAAGATTACTTTTCCACATTAATTAATGTAAAGTAAATTATTTATTTTAACTCAATAAATTAATGTTGTTTTTTTTCTTTTTGTATGTGTAAAAGATTTAATGAACAAATTACATATATCATGAATGTTTTTTTTTTAATTAAATGCATGTCTACTTCCGACAGCTGTGTTAATTTTAACAGTTTATTAATAAAATTATGTGAAAGAGAATAAATTATTTTATTGAAAGTAGACACAGTAACAATTAACAATGGAGTCCGAACACAGCCTTGATACTAGTAAACATGTTTTAAATTGCAAATACTAAGTCGATGATGAAATCTCTTACCTAATTTGTCCGCCAGTTCTTTGTCTATACCCATAGTCACGACCAGCTATTTTCGTTCCACACGCGTTATGGCGTAACAAACGAACGTAAAAAAAAAATCATTTTGTAGTTATAGTATTTATTGTGATGTACTATTCGACTATAGGAATATTTTAGATGTTCGAAAAACAAGCGATAGGTGTCGTTATTGTTATATAAATGTTGTATTTTTTTTTTGTCACGCGAATGAATATCATGTATAATTGGTTCGTTTAGAAATGATCTGATGAATAATAAATCGTAATATTTATTTTGCAATCATTCAACAAATTCAGTGAAAAAAATCGGTTGTCTGTAAAGTCGGTTTACTGACGATAGTTGAACGTGACAACGTCATGAGAAAATACTGATGGAACGGTTGCATTTTTCAAAAGAAAATGTTCGTTTTCTAAAATACTGTTTAATAATCTTCAAATGTTGGCAACCCTAGAGCGAGGGAACGACGCATGACGTCATCTTTTTTCGAGTGTGCAGCCGGCTCAATCGAATTTTATGACGTTGTCACGTCAAAAGTTACAAAACTCTTTTAAAAAGTCACAAATACCTTTTATTATAAAACAATTTGGTTTAACCAATATTATGTTGTGTAAGAACCAATATGAATTAATTGGTATTATTTTTTTTGTCAATCAAATTAATTGGTACATGAAAATTTGTTAATTTCCATTTTACCTAATAATGGGTCATTTCTATACGAACAGTAAGAGCTCTTTCAGACAGACCACATTTCGTTTGTAACTTGTGATATTGTGCTTCACAAGAAGTCTCCTTTATGGCATATCTACCTACACTTGTGTGTCGACACACGTTTCTAACAATTACCAGCGCTCTCACAATGCGCGCTGCTATAACAAGCTTATGATGTAGTACCCCGAAAAAATAATTTGGTTTGCTCAAGGAATATTCCGTTTTTTAGTCGCAATATTTTTGAAAGGTGCTGGAATGGCGACATATAATTAAGTCACAGATATGCCTAAAGGGAATTCATTTGTGAAATCAATGTTTCGAATAGTAATATTATGAAGTATTGCATGAAAATTTTGATATTTGTTGTTCACATTGCTAGCAAATAACTATATTCCCCTCAATTATTAAATAAATAAATAAATTTATTTATTAATACAATAATTGTAATAATCAATCGGAATGTGCGATCTTATTGTAATTATTATGATTAGAATTAATTGATAGATACGATTATTGCTATTATTTATTTTGTTAATAAAATAATGTCTATATTTTTTTTTTCATTGGACGTGTTGTTTTTTTTAAGTAACGTGTACTTATTTGGTATAAGCGCCGATACACATGACAGCTGAAAGATACTGGAAAAAAACTTATTTCTGTATAAAAATTTACTGGAATAATAAAGCATTATTATATATTTTTCGAGTTGATCCCAGTATGGAAGCGACTTTTCTGTAAGCACATTGTTGTCATTGTTGTAACAAAAGGTTATGAAAATCACAATATTGCATTTGTGCCCAAATTGTTTTTTAAGTGTACTAGTGTCCCGAAAAAATGTTGTTACAATGTTTGATGATATTCCAAATACCTGATTTATTTTTCGGGACGATATTAGTTCTAATTACAGGACTTTTTTTTGGACGCATAATGCTTAGATGCAAAGTACTTTAGTTACGGGATGGCATTTTTATCGTGCAGAATTGGAAAAGACGAGTTTTTTATTGAGTCAAGTCACGCCAAACGTCTAGTGCGATTTCTTCAATGTACCTATATAGAGAGCTCTATGTATAATAAAATATTCATAAACTAACATCATGCTTAGAAATGGCGTCCAACCAGACCTGGACTAATTAAGAAAACCTCAATCGGCCCAGCCGGGGATCGAACCCAGGACCTCCGTCTTGTAAATCCACCGCGCATACCACTGCGCCACGGAAGCCGTCAAATACATAATACAACGTTAAGACATAATTTGTGTAGGTTCATAACCGCGAGGTGATGATGATAATATTTTTTATATCGCATCCGGCTCGAAGGACCATTTAGTAATTTCTCCATCACACCAAGCTCTGTTGTTAAAAAAACGTCTTACAGCAGAATGATAGTGTTCAATTTGTTATTCTATTCATTGAGTTGATGTTTCCTGTCATTGCAAATGTCCCGTTTCTGTTTTGCAACTTTAAGGCCGGCCGCACACACTAAATGTCCATAATTATTTACTTTATGAGCGAAAACGAGTGTATGCGGCCGGCCTAATAGTCTAATCTCGATTAAATATGTTTACTGAAGTACTAGATATTTGACGTGGCTTGGTTTTTTTGTATAATAAAGTATATGGTACTATATGAAACAATTTTTATGAATTTTAAGTTTATCAATAATGAAAATTATGAATGAATGCTATGTTATAATATGTATGAAGATTGTTGTGTGTGTTTGTCGATTGCACGCTTGTCTAATAATATATATTTTTTGTAATATTTTTGTTAATTCGATTTTAACAGTGAAAAAAAATGTTAATTTATATTTTATTCATTATGATTTAATAATGTAATTTGCTGTATTATTGAATGGTATAAAATAATTATAGCCACCGTTTTAGAACAAAACGTGTAAAATAGGTTGATAATAATAAAAAATATGATCGTTCCTCTTTCTGTTACCGATTTCAGTATGATATTATATCTATGTTGATTTTATTAAAAAAAAACAAAGATTTCCGTTTATATCGTAATTGTAAAGCAGACACACTTTTATGTGACCGATCAATTTAGATCATGCTGTCAGTACATCTGCCAGTGGTGTGCATAAGGTTTTTAACTAGGGTGTGCACTGTAAGTAGGAATTGGAAAATTCCTTGTCCAACTATGTATTCTGTGGCCCAACATAGGTTTATATTGAGTCTTTGGGCTAGGCAGTGCAATTTTGCGTCTATGAAGTGCACGCTACTGACATCTGTGATTATTCAATTAGTTAATAATGTCCACTAATTTTTGAAAAAAAAACATTTGATTCTTTTAATCGTGAGTTGATTTCTACTATGTTTAATTTAAATGTAATAAAATCAGCTCGTATAAAAGACAAAACTGCGAAACTTTAGTGATTTAAGAAATTGTATGCTATTTTTTTTTTACTGCTGCTGTATTTTTTTTTACCAATATGTCGTAAAACAAGACAATTAAAAGAAAAGATCAAATTGCGTGTATGGTTTAAAAGCACATGCGGTTACTTTACTGGCATTACAGAACATTGTAAAAAAAATCTTATCATGAATCATATTGTATGTAATAGAGGCAGTTTACAAGACTTTGTCTATGGGCATTGTGGCTTCTATTAGCTTCAGCCGCGGTCAGTGGCATGCATTGCATATTTGTACTAGTAGTCTGGAAAGTTCGTTGATAACACTCTCATGATATACGGGCGACGGGGGGAAAGACTGCGCGTGTATGGAATCGTGCGTGCGGGGAAGTGACGTTAATCAGTCTTAGGTTTTTCATTCATCGCTACACGCCCCCCGGCCCGCGCGGAGCATCAGGAGTGTTACGAACGAAGTTGCCAAGCTATAGTAGTTGCCAGCAAGGCGTACTGCATACCTACCGATAAAACGTTCCGCGTAAAAATCTGTCAGGCGAAAAAAAATTATCGGCATGGATTAGGATTAAAACCTTAAATTTCTTCAAAGTACATTGACCTTTAAGCAGTTGTGATTAGGTTTACTTTACGTTGAAGAAAACTTACGTTTTAAACTCAAACCATATTTATGATTAAGGGTAAGGGTTTAAACTGTACCTATCCAAGTTATAAGCTATTATTTAGACTGCAGCGTCACTTAACATCTTGTGAAAATAATTACCATGTGGCTCATGGTGCTATATCCAATACTTTTGAATATTACCTAGGTAACTTTGATGCATTGCGAATTGCGATAATCGGAGAGGCATTTGTGTAACTCGGTTAAATCAGTTTGACAGCTTCATTTAATTGAAAATATGTTCTTAGGGAAACTGTCCGTTTGACAAAGCCTTTAGTAATTAAAAAAAAAATAATAATTTGTTGCCAAACCGAACTGATCCGTTACGCATCGCCCAATTTGAACTACATCTATGTCCACCTATCAGTAACTAAAAATACCTAACTTCTTTAAAAGAATACAAGTATGGAATTGTAAATTTTTAGGATGTTTTCTTTACAAAAAAATTGGTCACATAGTTTCTCAATTTTTAACTTTTTAATTGATCACTAGCAAGCAAGTACGAATGCTAGAAACTAGCTAAAGCCGTGCATAAAGTGTCGTAACGCAATGCGAAGATGTTAAAATAGGAACGTTTCTTTGAACTCATTAGTGCTTATAGGATTACCTTCGGCGAGTGGAGCGCGAGGCGCCGCGCCGCGTCGGCTTGCACAAATACGATGTAACTTCATGCCAAAGTCAATTGAGCTATGAAAGGCTTCTCGGTCGCTTGTGTACGAGATAAGTGACAACTATATTATGTAATAATAATAAAATAAATAATTCTTCAACCTCGTGTGTGGTTTTATTTTACGATCCACCAGCTAAATACGAAAAACATTGGTTCTAGCGAGCTGCTATGGGGAGCTTCTTGAAAAAGTTTCAGTAGTGAATCTTTATTGATGACTTCACACTAATATTATAAAGGCGAAAGTTTTTTTTTTTTTTATTTACAAGTTAGCCCTTGACTACAATCTCACCTGATGGTAAGTGATGATGCAGTCTAAGATGGAAGCGGGCTAACTTGTTAGGAGGATGAAAATCCACACCCCTTTCGGTTTCTACACGGCATCGTACCGGAACGCTAAATCGCTTGGCGGTACGTCTTTGCCGGTAGGGTGGTAACTAGCCACGGCCGAAGCCTCCCACCAGCCAGACCTGGACAAAATGAAAATCTCAATCGGCCCAGCCGGGGATCGAACCCAGGACCTCCGTCTTGTAAGCCACGGAGGCCGTCAAAGAAAGTACTTTGTGTGTAAGTATGTTTGTTCCTCTCTTACGCTGCGGCTACTGAAGCGATTTGGCTGAAATTTGGAATGGAAATAAATTTTACTCTGGATTAACACATAGACTACTTTTTATCCCGGAAAAATTCATGGTTCCCGCGGGATTTGTGAAAAACGGAATTCCACGCGTACAAAGTCGCGAGCGTCCGTCGCGTCTAGTTACTCCATAATTCATAGCCTGACCCAGGTCAGAAGCCACAAAGACAAACTACTAGAACAACCTTGGTTCTATGAAATGGTAATTTTTAAAGATTAATTTACAGACAACCCAATCACGATACTTTGTTCTGTTGTTTATATTTTTTTGTGTATCTAATGTTAGAAACTGTAATTGCATTGCAACGATTACCACGGGCGCGATTTTTCAAGAATAAATAAAGATCATCCAGAAAGAGTCTATGTCACAGTTAAATTGTAAAATAGATTAGTTTATAATATCACTCGCGATATTGTAATCTGTCGATATATTGTGAACTGAACATGTACTGATTACAATTTAAGTGTTATTTTTCGGTAAATTAATATAATAATCAATAATTACCAATAAAAATTCTCAATGTTATTTATTTAGTTTTTGTGAACAGTTTTTAAAATACTTATTCAAAAACACAAGACGCCATTTTTCTTCAATAATATTGAAAATTACTGATGCGACGCTTCGTGTCGTACTGACTCGAGAATGTATTCGTTTTGAATTCTGTATTTGGTGCGGCTTTGACACCGTCGTGTTTCGACTGCCTATTATTGACTAATCTGTGAGGATATTATAGGAAAATAAGAAATTATTTATACAACACGCAAAATAAACTTTTTATATTCTGTAAAAATACACTATAAAAATTAATACATCAGTCTATTTATTCACAATAATATAATGAATTGATTGAATTGAACAATTATGATAATGAATTTATTATAGAAAATGGTTGTTAAAGTATCACAGCGTAGTATTCAAAATATGACGTTGCTTATATTAAGATTATTCAAATAATTTATTGTCATTTTGTCTTAATGCAAAATCTACTAAAAAATATTCAAACTATTCAACAATGCAAACTACTAAAAAACAATATTACAAAGCTTTTTTACATCACTTTAATTTCCTATTTATTTATTTGGTTAAGTGGGATACCTAGGTTAAACATAATAAAAATAGACCGATCCGCCTAAAAAGAAAACATTATATAGTAATAAATATATAGAATAGAATGTGTATGTTATGTACATATGAATTATCTCATTTTAGTTTAATATATTCACAGTAAATTTAAATTACCATTCAAAAATACCTATTCAAACTAATAGCTACTTTAAAACACAATTTTATTTAAAATTTCAAAAAAAAATTGTAGTTCTAACAAACTACAATACAAAAATTTAATGTAATTTTAAAATACATACTCCTATATACGTTGCAACTGCATTTTAAATGGTTTACATTAGCAAAATATATGCTGCAAATGAAAACTTTGGCTGTAAATAACATCATAGATTAATCTTAAAATTACAATATATCTACAGGTATCAACTGTTTTTAAATATCTATCTATTTCAAATCTATTCATACTTAGGTGTATCGAATTTCTGTTTATTTTAATTACCTACTTTATAAAAAAACTGGTATGAAGGGGTTTATAAACATTTATTACCCACAACACTGAAATTCGCTTACATAGTTTGCCAAAAAAAGCAATCTATAAAATTTACTGTAACTTTTTTTTTCATAGCTTGGCTTTTCTCTGGACTGCATTTGATTACTTAAATTAGAAACACGACGTATTTAATTAATAATTAAAATATGAATCTGATTTAATTGTCACCGTTAGATTGTAAAATACATTAGTTTATAATCTTACTCGTGATATTATAATCAACCGTCACATTGTGAACTGAAAATACTGATTGCAATTTAACGTGTTATTTTTAGGTATGTTATAATCTATCGGAAGTGAAACCGTTATATTGTCAATGGATAAATTTAACATAAAGTTTAAAAAATATTACAGCGGGCACAATAAAAATAGTAAAAAATTACAATGACACATCATTGTCATCATTTTTTTGTTGAATTGGACAAATCAAAGAAAATGGGAGGGGTGTCCAATGCGTGTCTTAAGTTTTTTAAACACTGTTCTTTAATTAGTAAAATGTTGTTTTTGTTAATTATAAATATAATTTAGTGAAATCTAAAGTTAGGTTAGGTTAGAAATTGACGATGCGGGTGACCGGCCGCAGGCCGGGCACTTAGTTCAGTCTTTAGGTATAATAAATAATAATAAATAAACATGACTGACATATGTCTTTCATTCCTAACTCTATGGACACGGAACGGTCTGCTGTAAGGCGACCAATCAGGGGCAAGTTCGGACAGTTGATGTTTTAAGATTGCAATTTAACGGTTTCACTTCCGATACAATACATTATAAGATACCGTTAAATTGTAATCAGTATTTTCAGTTCACAATATGACGGCAGATTATAATATTACGAGTGAGATTATTATAAACTAACGTATTTTACAATTTAACGGTAACATAAACATGGAATAAAATAAAGCTTAACTAATTTTTAAACTATTAAAACATAAATTTTTTGCGCAGAGACTAATAATAAAATGTTTTTGAATCGAAAGCACTGGATTAAAGACATACTCGACTTGTACTGTTTACCAACAAATAAATTAGAAATGAAGGTAGAAAACGCACGCACGTCATTTCATAACCTATTTATTTTTAATTAAGTATTGGTTTTTTATAAAATGTTATTCAAAATAATATATTAACGGGTCATTCTAAGCTTAATAATCTTGATTCTCATTAACAAGTTAATTATAATTATTATTAGGTATGAAATGACTAGCGATACCTACCCTCATTTTTAATTTGTTTGTTATAAAACAGTGCACATCGAGTATGTTTTAAGTATAGGTAACAATATGATGGCAGATTATAATATTACGAGTGAGATTATTATAAACTAACGTATTTTACAATTTAACGGTAACATAAACATGGAATAAAATAAAGCTTAACTAATTTTTAAAATGTTAAAACATTAATTTTTTGCGCATAGACTAATAATAAAATGTTTTTGATTCGAAAGCACTGGATTAAAGATATACTTGACGTGTACTGTTTACCAACAAATAAATTAAAAATTAAAGTAGAAAACGCACGTCATAATAACTTATTTATTTTAAATTAAGTATTGTTTTTTTTATAAAATGTTATCCAAAATATTAAGGGGTCATTTTAAGCTTAATAATCTTGATTTTCATTAACAAGTTAAATTAATTATTATTAGGAATGAAATGACTAGCGATACCTATCCTCATATTTAATTTGTTTGTTGTAAAACAGTGCACATCGAGTATGTTTTAAGTATAGGTAACTAATAATAATAACCTAATGACATAAAATAACTGGATTTCATTAGCATTCATAAATATTTTTTGTGCTAAAGAGTTATAATTTGTACGCCAAAGACAAATAACTGATAAAAAAGAAATAACTGATTTTTAAAGAAAGTATTTGTAGTATACACAATACAGTAATTATATTTTACTAAGTAAAATAAAGTTCTCAAAAGCGCTTCTAGACTAAGCTAGTCACGGAATAATGAATACTCTAGAATTCGTATCTTTCATTTTTAGTTTGGAACACACGCCTATAGTGTAAAAATAAAAATTCCACCACTTCTTTGTGTTATATGGTAGAATGAACGCAAGGTTTTGAAGGTTAGAGTGGGAATAGAATAAATCAAGTCCGTTTAAATACAATACGATTATTAAAATAACAGTTTAAAATGTTGCGCGTTTCTTACTTTTACAAAATTCGAAAATAAATTCAAAATTACAAAATTCGATATCATAATTTCTTTTCAAACATGTCCACAGATACCAAAATGACACATACAAACGACCACAGTAAAACAAATATCGCCCAGGCGGTGTTAGAGAACGGGCTCTTAAACTTATTCACGACCCCGTAACCCAGTAATGTACTGCAATGTCGCCTGGCAGAGAGCACTAGGAAGGTAGGTATCAAATACTGTATCCCAGTACCGGCGTACGATCCAGTAAATCTGATCAGCATACCGATATCTTCGAGGAAATACGTCAACAACAATGGCGGCACTACAGCTACGATCGGAAACAACAACTTCCTTAAAACAAAATTATACGATTCCAATCGACTGCAATCTAAAAATAAACTTTGCAAATTATTCCTCAAAGTGATAGCGATTATTGGAAAACTGGTGGACAACGTGAACACTGGGAACAATGCTAGAAAGTACTCGACGATTTCCAAAAATATATTCTCATTGTCTGTCGGTATAAAATTCAATGTGTACAAATCGTTTAGGTGCGCAAACGCAAACGCACCAGTAAACGCAAGAAGGAGGTAGAAGACGCTAATCAACGCGTAGTCCAGAGCTAGATGGAGGCCGAGGCGGCTCTTCCCTCTGATGGGGCTGATGAGTGCTGGCAGGGAGTGGTGGCACATGAAGGAGTAGACGCAGGCTCCGAACAGTGTCGGCATGCCGGTCACATCAAAGGCGGGCGGCTTGCCCTGAGGTCCGGTCGAGATGAGCAAGTGGATTGCCATTGATATCATTATGGCAAACGCTGAAATAGAAATTTTGAACTTTTAGTAATAAAAAGCCGTATTTTAAAAGCTAAAACACTTTTATGGTTATTTCTGACGCTAAACTAATTGCCATGTTATGTACTGAATGGAAGCTTGCCACCGAAATGTCTTACCAATGCAAGATGACGCTTAGTAGAACGTGTCCCTAGCTTGTCAATTATTATTGCGCGTTTATCTATGACGATTTCTATTTTTTTTACTCTTTTCCAGGAAATGCCACAAAAATGTCTATCAATATCTGTACAACCAGAAATATATCTCTCCTTCACAAATTCCTAACAAGCAGAGGCTTGCTTCCGCTTGTTCTTTTGTCAAATTGGAAGCACTTCGTTGTGCTAAAGACTGCTGCTTTCTGTTAAAATAGCTGTCATAATGATACTCACCAAGCCACCTCATACCAGACGTGAACAACTGTAGGTATTTAGTTTTCTGCACATTGAAGAACACAAACGGCCCCATAGCACCGACAAATGTCAGCAAGGCCACTCGGTAGGTGTCCAAACGAGTGTAGGCCGCACCTGTCGAATTACTGAAGCAGGGGAGGTTGTCCCAGTCTGTTGTGTTGGTGAGATTGGTTGGTACTGCTGAGCTGTGGACAGAATACAAGGTATTATTAACGCTAATTGAGTTCGTAGAGCCCCTTTTTGATACGGCTGCGGTTCGATCTTCTTCATCCTCTAATAGCTACCCAATAACGTTTCTCCTAGCTGAGGATAAATTGCCTAATATTTCGTACTGCAATGAACACAGCCGTCACCCATAAAAACGGCGGGAAGAGTGTTGATGTTGCGGTCGCTGACATCGGAAAGCTAGGGTCGCCCCGCGAAAGGCGACCATGTTTGCGTAGTCGAATGGTCGTAGTAGCGGTCGCATGGATTCACCGTGCGGGTGCCGGGTCCATTGCGTGGTAGAGAGAAAAGCTCCTGGCAGAGTCATGGAAACTCTGCTACGAGTTAACGACTAATTGGCTATATTGACATACATTCACATTAATATGTTATTTACATTTTTCTCGTAAACAATTTATGTTTATTCAGTAAAAATTAAATGTTACTTTTGAATTGTCATTACATTTGTTGTTTTTAATACTCATGCACTTAATTGATAGCTCAAACCCCATTTACTTCAATTAACTCCAATTATTTGGAAAAACAATGGTATGAGTGGGAAGAACGATAATCGATAGTACAGCTGGTAGGGTGCACCTATTATATATTTGAGAGGCTTGAAGCTTGTTACATAGTCCAATATCACGAAACAGTTAAGAATTATAAACACTCACCATATAACATCCATCAAGGATTTCGCCACAGCTGCCGAGTAGATGGAAAGATCTCCATACAGATACACACACAATGTGCAGTAGAACATGGTCCGGCCAGCCTTGTTTAGGAACAGGTTGGCCATCTCGCCCAGTTCAACCCGCTTGTCCAAGCTGTAGTACCGCGAGGGTATCGTATCCCCACATACTAGCGGGTCTTCTAATTCGTTGGCTTGAGAAGTTGTAGGTTCGTCCTCAGATTCGTTCTCTGTAATCTATACAATTTAAATATTTTAGAATACTATTAACTAATATTAAAAATGAATGTGATTCTCTTTTACTAATGATTTTAAACTTATTTTGTGGTTGTTCATTATGAATATTATTTAAACGGGTACATACCACGATAAAAATTAATAATTAATGATTCTCTTTTCAATACTTTTAAAAAGCTTAATTTTCATTGTAACAGTTGTTTATTTTTATTTTTTGTTGCTAAAGAGGGTTACAGAAAATATTGTACATCAATTAAAGATTTAAAACATTATAGTCTCACACTTAAATAAAAACTAAACTTTCCAAAGTTGGCATAATATAAATAAATTTGCTTAAGATAAATCAGTGAGCAGTCATTTATTAAAAGAGGCATTGCAGGAAAGTAAAGACCTGAGACTACCTCCCCCATATTATGTCAAATATGGTTTTCAGTTAAGAATTTTTATTTTTACAAGCTTGTACTGACAAAAATTGTCACTGGCAAGACTTCCGACAATCTTTTGTTATTCTAGCTTTGAAGTTAACTACTTGTTCTTATTTCTATTAGATAGATATAAATATGCTAAATAGATCAATATGAATATCAATCAACTCACACTATTTCTTTTAATAAACTGCAACCTCTTCCATTTATACACAGCATTGGCGCATGCCATTGTCTCTATAACATATGTAACGTTCATAAAACTCATGAACGCTAGAAAGACTAGTGATATAGTGCTGAGACCCCATCCTGCTCTGGCGAAGGCGGCTGGGAGAGTCAGAGCACCAGTTCCAACTATGAGGTTGAATACATATATCAATCCAACCTAAAACAAGAATATACATTTTTAGCAGACTCAAAAGTGGGTTGCCATTTAAAAAAAAAACAATGTGGAACAAAGATTATGATTCACTACATTTGTCAGGAAAACTTAATTAACAAATCAAACTGTAAACATAATAAAACCCTAGAATGGCAGAGAGTCATGCACTTGTGAATGTTGTGTGTAGGGTTTTTTTTTTGTTTAGTTAAGTCCATCAGTGATCAGTCAGTCGACTATAAACTTATTTTTTGATAGAAGAGGATGTTGTGTAGGGTTAAAGGCGCCTTTGACAGGTAACCAACACTCCCCTTTTCCACTCAAGTCATTCTCCTATCACAAGTAACTCATAAAGAATAACACAACAAAAAAAGGGGAAGGCTCGAAAACCACAAGTATACTGAAGCCAACTGATTGGTACTCCTCTTTAACTCCCCACTCTTTACTGAAACAAGTCACGCCACCTGACTTCATATCCGTCAGATGCTGTCAATCTCCTCATTAACAGTTTATATCTTTAGATGCTCCTGTATCTCATCAATTGTTATGAACCACAGAACACTACAGATCTTTCTTTAAATTGAGTTTTGGGTCCTTTGCAGGATGGATTTATTATAGTTGAATGAACTTCCCCATTACTATGATATGAAAAACAAAACAGCAAGTAAAACAAAAATAATATTAATTTATTTAAGGCTCTAAAATTCATACATAGGCTTGTGCTTGACAACAATTAAGCCTGATGGAAGGCATTAATGCAGTCTAAGTTGGAGCTCTCTTACCTAGAAGATGTCTCTTCACTCTTGCTTTGAAGGTGTTTAAATTATAAGTGTCAGGAAGGAAATATAAAAATATACAGCGAAGGAAATATAAAAATAATTAATTGTTGAAATGAAAGGGATGTAGTGAATGTGTATATATACACATTCACTACAGTAGGGCATTTTAAATTTTAGCTGTGCGAATTAGAAATGATATCTGAGAGTTATGTCCTACCTTCAAACCCCTTTGTATGACTTTGGCAGGCATAAAAACTATAGGAAGAAGTTGTCTTTTCAGCATTGAAGCCTTTGTCAAATATCACAGCCTTAAGAGAACAATAAAGATATCTATTGTTATGCCTTAGATACCTTTAAATATTTTTATAAAATTGAAATATACAAATAACTTTGTTAATAACTTATTTATTTAGCATTTTACAGTGTACAGTTAACAGTTTCAACATTATTTGATTTTTTTTATATAAATATTATACACCCAACTGCTTTAAATGCAATAATGCTAGCAATTTTTTAGACATATTATTATGTATAACGGAAATAAATATCTAAATAATGTAATTAAATGCAATGTAAACAAATAAAAGTTTCAATTACTGACCCATATTGAATATTGATCTCCAGTTTCGGTGAGAGGCATCCTGAATATTTTTTTTAAAAACCACCATCGACGCGGCATATCGCTGATAAACACTGCGACATTGTGTTGTGGCTATCGCCTATTCGCCTACATCTATTTTAAAGGTTAAATTGTATAAAATTAGCTCACTTTTATTGATTTATAACACATCACCGATTTTATCAAGAAATTAAAAATTCAAATTTCAAATTGATGATTTAATTTTTTTTTGTATCGTGGAAATGTCAAGTCAAATATCAACTGTCAATGTCAGATGAGGTTTTCGAACGTTTTAGACCACAGACACAGGTTAAGTTATTTTAATAAAGTTCATAAAATGCGTGAAATCGTGAATGCGTGCTGTACGTGTGCGTGCGTTAAACTTTCACGTGCGTGTCGTGTCGCGTTAGTGCAAAAACAATTCTATTTATTAAAGATTGTCATAAATAAAAAGTTAAGATTACTTCAAAATGCTGCCTAGTCTTAGACCGTTATTAATGGTCTAAGTGCCTAGTATTGAAATTGGAATTTTCAGATAGTAGAGAAGAGCGGTAGGTATTCACGATGTTGTCTATTGAAAATGAAAAGTCTGCAGTCGGGGGACCCCCGTTAGAAACGAAGCCGAAAAGAATTATCGCGGGCGGATGAATTCGCCGCGCGCACCGCGAGGCGCGAATTCATCCGCGTGGAAGTTGCGCCGTGCGCGCATGGTAGGTACCCACTTCGCAGAGCTACTATATGAACCTTATATGAACAGTATCTAGTATACAATATATATCTTTAATATGTCTCTACTCTATGTTACTTCAAAGAGTAAATTAATATAATTGTTACTTGCTACTGAGCCAGCGCACTGCGCTGCGCAGTGCGCACTCGCATCTTACGCAAGTGTTATAGGTACCGACTTATTTTACCATTATTTTGTTACGGCGTAATTTTAAAACTATGATATCTACTTAATTAAAAGTAAATTAAGTGTTATAGTGATTTATGCTGTGGGGGACTTTTTTTAGAACTTTCTATAGGTAGACAGTTCCATGATACCTATAACTATTACTCTAATGAAGGCACATATTTTTCACCACTCTTGCTCAAAAACGCTGTCATATTACCGCTCCACAGCGGGGCTAAACAACCATTTCAGCATGGGCTAAAGTAATTTTGTTTTTTAATTTTTTTGTATGTTACGAGTACTAGCCTACTTTAAAACGAAGGAGGTATTATTGGTAAATAGAATCATCGGAATCATCATAGTTACATAAACGTAAAGCCCTGATTGTATGAAAAATTTAAATTGGAACGCAATGCAGCGTTCTTGTCTGTGAAATGCGTTATCTTATTTCATTTGACTTTTATTTAGATAAGAGCGAGATTTAAGACTACTGAGAAGACTGTACGGTATAATACCTTTGCCTTTTCCTCATAGGAAAAAATTATATTAGTAAAGAAAAATAAAATTAAAGAGCGAAAATGTAAAAATCTAAAAATACAAACAGGTGAATAATCTACTTAATTAAAGCCGTTTTGTTTTACAAGAACCACGAGAAAGAACTGTCTGAAAATACTAGATCTTTATGATTAAAACGGCTTGAGTTAATGCATCACTGTCTTGGCACCGCCTTCAAGTTGATCAGAAGGTAGCATACGATGGTATTTTTTGCTTTTTAGTTTAGTGGAAACATTTATGAAATTTTGAAGTCGGTTTTTTTTTATTAATTTTATCCATCTCCAAATTAGGGTCACCATTCTCACTAGATGAAGACATAATAATTAATGTTGTGAAACATGAAAATTACGGTCACAAATTCAAAATGAATTTATTTAAAACTATCAATTAAAATGTTACTGGCTCAGCACCGCTTTCAAGTTGATCAGAAGGTAGCACATACGATGTTATTTTTTGCTTTTTAGTTTTGTGGTAACATTCCTAAGATTTTGAAGTCGGTTGTTTTTTTTTATTAATTTTTTGTTTTGCTTTTTTGTTTGGGTTAAATTAGGTTTAGGTTAATTTTTGTGGTGGATGCCGGTTGAATTTTTTTTTTCTTTTTGGTACATCATCATCATCATTATCATCATTGTACTGTTGTTTTCTTTTTGTTTAAAAATATAATTCTTTGTTGACATGGGTAGGTAAGTATATATAAATATACAAAATTATGTGTCATACAAAGTAGGTGGTCAAAAAGTCTTTATTTTTATTTTAACATTCCTTTCTTGTCGATTTAGATTATAATGAACTTAAAATCTCATACTGATATACTCCTATCTACTGATACTCCCGTATTCATAGTCCCACTTGCTTTGATAACGTCCCGCTGTAATTTTCGATAGCACACAGCGAAGCTTGTATACATATTCTGTTTGTTTTGTTCATCGTATTGGATTGGCAAAACCTTCACAAAGCAGAGTCGCTGTGCGCATGCTTGTTTGTTACTACGTAGAGAAGAGAACGCTTCGTTCGACACACTCGTATACAAGTATGTATATGGTGTAAATCAAGTACCGTTTACAATGTACGACTGTTTACAGCATACGATCACTATATACTAATTATTTTGCGTATATTGAAAATTTGCAGCATGAACGGCTGTATCTTTTGATTGTGTTATGCCTATAAACGATTTTTAGGCGGTACATCCAAAAATTGTTCGTACTCAACTAAAATACTAAAGTAGTTCGAACTAGGCTTTAGGGACAGTAGTACTGAGTACCTATTTGAACCCAGGACCTTCTAAAAATCCAAACCGGAGTAGAGGTTCCGACGACCTCCATGGCGCAGTGGTATGCGCGGTGGATTTACAAAAACGGAGGTCCTGGGTTCGATTCCCGGCTGGGCTGATTGAGATTTTCTTAATTAGTCCAGGTCTGGCTGGTGGGAGGCTTCGGCCGTGGCTAGTTACCACCCTACCGGCAAAGACGTACCGCCAAGCGATTTAGCGTTCCGGTACGATGCCGTGTAGAAACCAAAAGGGGTGTGAATTTTCATCCTCCTCCTAACAAGTTAGCCCGCTTCCATCTTAGACTGCATCATCACTTACCATAAGGTGAGATTGTAATCAAGGGCTAACTTGTAAACTTGTAAAAAAAAAAGGATATACCACGCCCGGCCGAGTGGCGCTCGAGCGCCTCTGAGATCGCGGCGCCCGGGTGCAACGCACCCCCTACACTATAGGTAAAGACTCTCTAGCTCTCGTAGCGCCCGGGTGCAATCATCACCCTAGCGCCCCCTGGTACCTATAGAACCCGAGCGGCGAGTGGCGCTTGGGTGCCCCTGAGATCGCGGTACCCGGGTGTAATGCATCTTCTGTACTATAGGTAAAGACTCTCTAGCTCACGTAGCGCCCGGGTGCAATCATCACCCTAGCGCCCTCTAGCTCTATTACCTGTATATACCCGGTCAAAATCAACGCACTCCCTGGTAAAGAAAGACGCCTCTATTAGACTTTTCGCTTTAAATATAGACAATCGAAAATGTAGTTTCTTTTAATGTTCTTTTCCATTTAGGCGCCCTTTAGGATTTGGCAACTGGAGCGACCGCTCCGTTCGCCGTATGAACGGGCCGACCCAGATTAAGAGTATCAGCATAGTGTAACGGCTTAATTACAAGTCCAGACCTCCCTTTATATAGGAGAGGGACCAATGTGGGTTGGTAGTTAGGCAGTCACATGCGACGAAAGAGAGTTCCTGGGTTCAAATAGGTACTCAGGACTACTGTCCCTAAAGCCTAGTTCGAACTACTTTAGTATTTTATTGAGTACGAACAATTTTTGGATGTACCGCCCAAAAATCCTATAGAGGCATAACACAATCAAAAGATAGAGCCGTTCATGCTGCAAATTTTCAATACACGCAATGATGGTTCGACAGGAGATCATTTTGCTTGAGGTATGCCAGGATCCTGTTGTTCAATACACAATGTTGTTTTACAAAGTATGGAAGTGATTGCAATAGGTTTGTAATTTGCTGGGTCGGCACGGCTTCCCTTCTTTGGTACAGGTTGTACCAAACTTCGGAACTTGAGCAGACTTAAGGGAGAGACGGAACAGCCTAGTTAGAACAGAACACAACTCGGAGGCACAAGTTTTCAGTAAAATTGCTGGTATTTCATTAGGACCACTGGCTTTACTCACATCCAAGCTGCGGAGCACCCTCAAAACCTCACATTAGCGTACGAAAATCTTTGGTATACTAGAAACGCAAGATGATTGGATTGGAAAGCAGGTGCTCCCAGCAAAGAGCTGTGAATTATCCGCAAAAAGAGTTGCTAAGATGTTAGCATTGTCTTTTGAGGTGAAAGTCAGTTATCCAATTGGTTTCAGTAGCAGAGTGGTAGCGAAGGACGGTAGAAGTTCGTTTCAACCGATTTTGTGAGAGACCAAAAACAAAAAGCTTTGCTACACCGAGGATAAGATGCTAATTTGGCCCAATGTAGTTGGTGTGGTTGAAACGAGTCTTCTTTACAACCTTCTTGTAGGACTTGGCGGCTAAGTTGAATGCTCTCTTCTTTTCGAGATCTTTGGAGCTTTAGTGGTATGAGCTTCATTACTGAGGGTCGTGCTCGTGACCCTAACACAAGTTTGCTTCTTGATGATTTCGCGACATGTGGCTGTGTTTTTCGCGACTTGCAGAGCCTCGTGTACCTTGCCTCTCTTTCCTTCAACTTTGCCAGTGATCACTAGATTCTCTAAGTTATCTCCTAGTCTAATGATGATGATCATGTTCAAAATTTTGGCTTTTCTTAACAGACAGATTATATTTTATTGCCCGTGTATTCTACGATCCTGCGCACGGCTCCTGGTAAGGCCCACCATTACTGTTAGATTATGAATCTGGAAAAAGGCCTAAAGGGTGGAAAGGTGGCCACAACCTACGTGGGTTGCCGCACCACAGGATAAGTTACCTATTATGTCGATTGTCGAATGTCGTATGCTGTAAATAGAACTATTTAAATTTCAGCTAGCGAGGCGGCGACCAGTCCCTCGTTGAGCAGGCGATGCTCGTTGCATTGCACAGTGTTATAGTTACTTAAATGTCTCACAGAAAATCTGAGGCCAGTACAAAAACCTTTTCAATGTGTTATTCTAATAGAAAATAATGTTGTGTAAAAAGAATGTTTTTGTAATTAAGCATAAAGCCGTATTTGTCTTCCGTCTTTATTTCAATGATTTTATTAAAACGATAGAAAAATATTGTCGTCTATAGACAAACAGGTAAGGAAAATACTACATTATAGATAGATACATAAGTACCTACCTACTTGTTTAGAGATTTTTACTTTTAAGTGCCTACCTAAGCAAGGTATCTACCTACCTACTAGCCATAGCCTATATATATATATCTATTGCCCCCTAAATAAATAAATACCTACCGACTACCTACCTACTTCCAGAAATAATTCTTTAGTTTCACGATTGCGAAAATCTAATCTTACCCTGAAAATTTAATCACAACACTGTTTTTTTAAGTTTTTTACGACTTCAAGTTGTGCGACTTTATAATAAAGCTCTATAGCTTATAATGTTGCTTGTTGCTTCAAATTGGAATCTCTTGGACAAGTAAACATGGTCAGAAAAGTTCAATTTGCGGGCTATCTCGCCACTCGCCAGTCGATGAGTCGAGTCGACATAACACTTCAATTCAACCCAACAACATAATACTTACCATCATAATCATAGTACGGTATTTATGTATCCTAGCCTACAGTAGATATATTATATGGTATTATTAGATATGTATTCAAAGCAAATTGGTATAATCCGACCGCATGTAAGAGTCGTAAGCGATTGCGTATTTGCTCAGAGATAGGGTTCATCTAGAATAAGCATCGTTTCGTAACTCTTCGTGCGAACCCCGACGACGAAATCATTCCATCCAGCCGTCGATGCCGTGTTCTCGGGGGTTTGGGATTGTGATTTTGTATAAATCTTTATAGTTAATGTGCCAAGAACTTCACAAAACGAAGGTATGCACCTATCCTTATAATTTTTCCGATATATGTCGTAAAAGACGCCCAGAAAGGCATTTAGCATTTATGGCATCGCTTTCTCAGGCATATCTTTTGTCTCGCTCTAATAAACGCGACGTCTGTATCAGACTAAATTTACTGTCTCATTCTATTTAGTAATATAACACCGTTGTGCTCGTTCGTGTCACGTAAGATTTTTTTGTATTTTCTCATGTAAACCTGTGCTATTTGATATATTATTTGGATTATTTAGTGGTTTTAAGTGGTGACCTTACTATTTAGACAAAAATATTTAATTTTCCCGTTGGATTAATTGATATTAGGTCGTGCTAACTTTCACTCTAGGTATAGATAGGTGCTGTAGATAAATATATAGCGTAGTTATAGAGTCTGTAGATATTCTACATCGAGTCTCAAGGCCGAAATACACAAGTATTCTACACAAGTACCTGCTGTGAAAAGAATAATTTTAAGTATTTATAATATTGTAGAATAAAGAATCAGTAAAATCAAGTTTGATAAATCATAAAAGTGCCAAGTGTATTGTGTCCGTGTGGTGAAGTCATGGAGTGCAGCACAAATATAAATGGCGTATGTATTTAATGTTGCAAATCGCTGTACACCAATTTGCTGCGATTGGAACATGCTTATCGAATCAAACCGCGACGCAATACGATATTCATCTTCTAATAACAAACCTTTGAGCGTCAGGTCAATTGTGGTCTGTAGTTATCAAAATTTTACCAGTGATGTTATGCGATAGTCCTTGAGCTAACCTCAAAAAGTATTCGTGTCACCTCAATCGATCATGACATTTTTTTTTATTGACAATAGTGCAAAAACGTTTTCTTCTGCCGCAGAAAAAGTGAAACGTTCGAGCCAACTGCAAAGCTGCTCGTAAGGATCTGCCGAGCCCGCATTATCTGTGATATACAGCTCAGCCTCTCGTCCGTCCTAAAAGGTAATTAGCTTCCAACTAGAGTTGAAACACAATTATTTTTTATTCAAAATTGCTTAAAATAGGTCATTTGTACAGTATAGGGCTGTGTGGAAGTCAAAGGTATTAGAGGCCCAATCTTATTTAAATGTTTTATTATTATTTAGATCTGTGTTGTCTTATAATTCCATTTTTAATAGCATGGGCTCTTTGACTTGTGCTATTTTTTTAATTTGATGTCTGAATTTGTTGTTGTCACAATGTAGTCTTGATGGAATTGTCATTATAGTATTATGTCATATTGGTTGAATTATGGTTTGCTGATTTATTTTTATATTGTCTATATTTTCTTTAGCTACTTAAAAGTAAAATGTTAAGGTTTTATTTATTTCTTTAATACTTTATTTTGAAAAGTTGTGTATTAGCAATATAATATAGGATAGTCACTGAGGTTTGTCAGCGAGTGTTCTGATTGTTGTAGGGCTGGGCCACTCGGGGCTTGAGGCGTATCCACAGCAGCTTCAGCGGTGGTCTCACCCTCGCCACAGAGGCACAAACACTGCTACCTGCTTATGACTGCATCACTACGAACCATTGTTACTTAGTCTATAATTGAAACAATATGCAATCTGTGAAAATAAGTATAATACTAGGTGGATATTGTAGAAAATTATTCTATTTATAATAATTGTCTGATGTCTAATGTTTCTGTAATATTATGTGTTCCACATTTAATTAAGGATAATTGTTATTCCAATATTGATACTGTTACCGAACCAATGCAATGTAATTACTGCACCTCCATGTCGGCGGTGAACACAAATATATTTGGTGCTTATGAGCGAGTCGAAGAGAAGAATGAGAGTCAGCGAGTTAGTGTACAATTGGTAGATAATAATATTTATAATGTAGAGTTTGTTGATAGTATCCAACAAAACCAAATGATTGGCGATACGCCTAACTACTGCATTCCTTTAAAGATAAACGCCATAACAGTCCAGGGTATCTCATACAGTGACCCGTATTTCAGTAGCTTTAACTTAAACTATAAGATGGCGTTCGGAGCGCCGGAGTATATGAACAAGTCTGATTACGCTTTTAAATCCTCAGTTTGTATTATACAAGATGAGCCTTGCACGGACAAGACGCAACTAAAAGATATGTCTGCTCATAGAATGATATGTAAAACGAAAACTCGAATGAATACGACTTACAAGTCTGTTGAAGCCGACCATGACAATAAAATAGAGGGCGTTAGCAGCCAAACACCAAAGCAATCTAAACTCAAAACTTTTGCTAATGGTGAGCTAACGTTCGATGCAATGGTGGAGTTACTGAGTAAGGAGAAGGAGATCATCGTAGAGTTGAGGAAGACTGAATGCACGAATCAGTGGGGTGTCCCACGCTGCTTGCGGCTAGTTGGTGGTGGAGAGACCTCACTCAATGCTGCCAGTGGATGGGGCAGCCCTCCTGCAGCCAATAATGGTAACTATTCATTATATCCTTTTACATTCCGAGTTGTAAGTTTGACTATAATTATAGAAAGGAGATGCCTCACTCTCCATAAATTGTTTGCCTCAGTAAAAAAGTTAATGTGTCACAATGAAAATTGTACATTTAGTTGATTTTCCAGTATAGATTAATATTAAATTCTATTTTTGGATTTCAATAGTCGGGTTGAGCAAGGTTATTGCATAAGGAGTACCATAACATCTCACATAATATCTAGAGAAGGTTAAAATAGAATTTATTATAATACCCTATTATTTCCTAGATTTCTGTATAAATCTTTAAAAATAAAACTTGTAAGGTTATTACATTTATATGATTAGGTCTCCTGGTATTTTTTATTCGACTGCAAGAAGGATTATGTTTTGCATTTCATCTGGGGCAATTTTGGGACATCTCCTTTAAGATTGGTCCCTAACTTTCTTTATACATTAATTTTGCTGCCTAGCATAACAAATAACTAAATAGGATACATAGTATACATTGTATGCTGTGTGTTACATGTAATAAAAATATGATTAGATGTTATGATAATGTCTATTTTAATAAGATAACTTTGCAATTGAAAATATTTTCTTATATTTTGAATGGGTTGCGACAGTTTCTAAACATACTGGGCATAGCTTGAGTGTTTTCCTTTGATAAAAGGAATTTATGATATTAATAATAATAACAAACTACTATTTTCTATTTGTTATGATGACCTTTCATACAATATATTCAACATTGTAGATATATTATGTTGGACATTATATCATACCGCTATTATACCATATTTTATATCAGAGTAAGAAAAACTGATTCTGTTTTTTAATGCACTTGATGTGGTTTTAATTGGGTTTTCATACTTTAATTGGTGCTGTATTTTTCCTATCTCAATATATAAATGCGAAAGGTCATTCACAAAATCTCAAAAACCACTCGATATACAAATATGATATTTGACAGGGATGTAGATTATAGTTACTAGACGTCTGCTAAGAACGAATTTTAAAGAAGTATTAAAAGTAAAAGTAAGAAATATTTTGTATATGGAATGATGTTTTAATTATTTATGATTAAATGAAGTAAGTACCAAATTGTGTCATTGGACTTTAAAAACATAATTTAATATTCATGAAGTTTGTATTGCTGGCAGTTCTCCCATTGTTATGCTGCTAGGAATTACGCCCTATATTTCTTATTATTGAATTAAATACCTATTAATCAGAAGTTAAAAAATAATACAAAAATATTGTTCTTCAAAGCCCATGTCATAACCACAATATAGTGTCTGAAATAAATGATAAATGTGATAAATAGTGTGTGAAGTCTGCCAATCCGCATTGGCCAGCGTGGTGGCCTAACCCCTCATTCTGAGAGGAGCCTCGTGCTCAACAAAAGCCGAAAATGGGTAATAATGAATTAGCCCCGCGCGCACGACTACATACCCGCGCAGTCCCTCCCGTTGCCTGCATATCATGGGAGTGACCCAGGGAACCCAGTTATACAAGTATATCGAGATGATAATAGGATGTATAAATAAGGATCTTGTTAAAAAATTAGCTTAATAAAAGTACATTTCTTGAAGAAAAATACATTTTTTTTATCAAATAATCTAGAGCAAAATGTTCGCCGGTGCGGCCACCAAATCGGCGGGCGAAGTAACATTTGAAGTTGTTTTTTTCTAACAGGTTAAACAAATAAGAAAACATACAAACAAACCAATCTCAAGTCTTCAAAAAATATCGTAGAACTCAGGCTGTATGGTCAACGATCTTGGCTTGTCCTCGTTGTGGACAAATTTAAGATGAATTAAAAATGTCATAAAACATTGTAGCAATCTTTTTTGATAAAGTGATTATTTAATTATTAAAGTAGAATCATCAAGATGGTCTGGGCCGGGGATAGGCATTCTCTTTTTGCCTTTATATTAATGTTCTTGTATTTTCCTATCAGCTGGAAATTGGGGTGGTAATTCCAGTGGCCAAACGAACAGCGGAGCCAGCAGCGCTCAGCAGTGGAACAATTCTCAACGCCCTCCCACTTCGCAAGCTGATTGTAAGTACTATTTATTTACATATTGAAATTATTTTTTCAGAAATCCCACAGCAACCATGAATTTTAAAGGACATAAAAACCTGTGTTCTACCCTAGAGGGTAGATTATCTATCGAATTTCAGCCTAATCCATTCAATAGTATTTGTGTGAAGTAACAAATATTCATATATTCTATATAGTCATAGAAACTTTTTATTTTTTTCTAATATTATTGTGGAAATCGTACTTTTTTTGAAAATGGTTTTATAATTGACGGACCAAGCAGATGTAAAGGGCAAGCAAAACGTTAAAAATACATGTTTAAGTTGTTACATAAAACAAGATAATGATGAAAAATTTACAAAGTTCTTCTCAGTAGAGAGTACTGGCTCAGTGATTAGTTGTGAATTGTGATATGTCGCAGTCATTGGGTTAAAGTGGTTATTATAACGCCTTGCCTTGATATAGGTACATATCATGTTACAAAACATTTTTTTTACTATGTGATTGGTTTATGAACTGAATAATCTTTCTTTATAACCAACTTGAAAATGGAGGAGGTTCTCAATTCGAGTCTTTTTAGGGTTCCGAACGTACGTAGTATTAAAACGGAACCCTTATAATATCACTCGCACACATTTTAATGTCTGTCTGTTTTCACCAATCCAGTTCAAATTTGGTATACATATCAATTCTTGTGACCCAAATACAGGGATGTATCGTGAATAGGTAAAATTTGAATATGGGGGGGGGGGGGGCACTTATTGGCCCCTTAATAGTACGTTGGAAAGTTGAAAAAAAAACTAACAAATTTCATCGTGTGATACATCAAATGAAAAGTCTTGTTATGATAATTTTTAAAATATTTTATATTAGAATTAAAAAAAAATGGCTTTCAAGTTATTTAAACAAATAGACGACAATTGACCATGCCCTTTTTATGTATGTATTGCCTGATTACTCGAAGACGCCTGGACCGATTTGAATCATTCTTTTTACGTTTGAAATAGTATACTCCTGATTTTATACTAAAATCGGTCAAGCAACTGTAAGTTTCAGCGCGAATGACAGCCAATAGATGGCTAAATACAAAATTGTGCTATTAGCTTATAGCTATGTGCCAGACCAATCTCAACTAGGTCACACAGTGCACCTTTCCTTTAGGTAATTTGCGTAACGATAATTGCTTGTAATTAATTGCACTAATGGTACAATTTGAAACGAATCCGAATATTCAGTGATTCATATTATGTACACAACATTCCAGAGTAAACTGCACAACATCACCAGTTGGCCTAACATGCGACCAACTACATATTAACTCGTGGAAAGAAATAAGACAAATAATAACCGAACCGAAAGGAAGCCGACCACGTTGCAAAATAAAAATAAAAAACCGGTTATTTTTTACAATAAATCAAAAGACAAAAAAATAATTAGAGAATTTAAACTATAGTGAGTGTTATTCATATTAATTGATTATGAAACACGGCTAAAACTTACGTGACATTAGGTCGGAGTATGCCCGACTAGTTTCGGACCCACTTGCACTTGCATCCTGGCTGGTTCTTGCATCGCGTCACGATCCGTTTGGATCGTGCCGCGATGCAAGAACCAGCTTATGACTAAGGGCCCCGTATGGGTTCGAAACTAGTCGGGCATACTCCGACCTATCACGTGAGTTTTAGCCGTGTTTCATAATCAATTAATAAAATAATTAGAATTCAAAATTGGTAATATATTTGAATTGTTGTGATTTTGATGAAATTGTGCATTTTTTAATGTTACTTGATTAGGCTATTAAAACAAACTAAAACTGACATTATTTTTTTGAAATACACAAATTTAGCGGCGCAACTGGAAATATCGCTATTTCATTGCGTTGGGACGAAAGAGATGGGACTGCGACGACTTTACCGCAATTGGTCAATATTTTTTCTTTCTCTTTACGAGATGTGTCTTTGGTCGCATCTTAGGCCCACATTTACTCGATAGTTTGTAAACCAATCGCCATCAAATAGTACTATAAACTTCCTGAAAACTTGTATTTTAGGGAAAATCCCATCAATACCGGAATTAATTGGAATAATTGGCGTTTAAAAATCTTTTGCAATCTGGTACAGAAAATATACTCAGAGGCAAAATTATCCGCCCACATTAATTTACTCGCGTCATAATAAAAGTGGGCGGATAATTGTGCCTCTTGAGTATAGTAGTAATAGTAGGCAGAATGTTCAACCATTTGAACATGGTACATATTCTGTGCGATTATAGGATTCAACTTCATACTAAAACTAATAACCCTAATAGCCTGTTAACGGTCAAACATGTTTGACAAACTTGCTTGTCAAACTTAATCTTTTCATAAGCAATGTTTGACAAACGCTTCAAAAGATGAAACGTTTTTTGAAGCGTTTGAAAAAGTCACAGACCATAAAATTGTTTGTCAAACAGCGTTTGATTGGATGAAAAGTTAGATTTTTAATACATACATTGTAAAAGATGATGTCATTTTAAAAAAGCAACTGCTAAGTTTTCTAGAAGTCCGTAAAAGCGTGTTAACTAAGTCCATGTTTATGAATTTCTGTATAAATTGAAAATACGTTAAATGCTAAATCCAGAATGTAAAATGCTATTCTTAACATAACGTGTCTTGCGTAAAAGGTAGGTATAAGAGTATTATTAGAATTGCGAGAGATTTGTCAATAACAGAATTAGCACAAGCAAATGACGTCATAATTTCGCTCAAAACTTGAATAGAGCCATTTACAATAGTATGACAGGTCTTTATGGGACATCTTACATTATGAACTATTATTATCTAGCCTGACAGACATTGTCCTGACATAGATCTATATACAGGGTGCTCGGGAGTATTTCCCATAACTTCAAGGTGTTGACAGGTCCACTTATAGGAGCCGAACTGAATAACTAATTTTTTTTTACTAAAAAAATTTTAATGTTTTCATAAAAAGTAATTCAAATAATTCCGACTATCCATGTAACACACGCCTTTAGGTAAAATTAAAAGAAATATTTTTGACGTGATTCGTTTGCAATCTTATAATTCGATGGATAAACAACATCTAAACTAATACTATAAAGAGGTCAAATTAGATTTATTTGTAACATAGGCCATAATTTATTCCCATATTCCTCAGACCAATTACCATAATATGAGCTACCTCGCTAGACGTTACCTTTGTCAAAAGTATATGATAACGATCTAACGTGTATATACATACTGCGTCTATAGAATCGATGTTTCATTGTATACACACGTTATACACACGTGTTTAACGTGTGTATAATACGATTTAAAATTTAAATTATTAGTTGTGTGTAGTATACGGACATAGGATAATATATTTATTGGTTAAATATTTTCGATGTGCGAGTTTGCCTCGTCCCCCTCAAAAATTTTGTTGGTGAATTGGGCGCGTTTTAGGAGTACTATAAGCTACGTGTGTACTAGAAGAAGTATAAAATATAGTAAATATATTAATAACTAGGACGCCCGCGATTTCGTCCATCCTTAGGCCTCTGACACAAAAATTTTACTGATTGCATTTGGCATCCGTATCGATCACTAATCACCCCCTGATAGTTATTTTGGAAATATATATCATGTACAGAATTGACCTCTCACAGATTTATAATATGTATAGATAGGAATAGTAAATATACTTACAAAATACACACATCACTACTTAGCCGAAAAGTAAGCGTATAGCCTATGTTATGGGTTACTAACTTAATACCCATCACGCAGGCTACTAGCTTTCTTTGGCAAAGCTGATTTTATCATAAATATTTAAAAACTACATATAACTACATAAATAATGTACAAATACACCCAGACACTAAAAAACGTCATAAGTCAACAATTGCACTTGAATGACAGCTTTTGACGCGTAAAATAATATAGCCTACGTTTATTAAGGTTAAATTAGGATTCTAATGTGAAATATTTTTTCTAGAAATTTTCAAATAGGTCCAGTAGTTTCAGAGCTTATTCAATACCAACAAACAATCATATCTTTCGTCTTTATAATGTTAGTATATATAAAATTACAATGTGAATGTGTTGTTATAGTGAACAGTAACAAGGGGAATGGCAATCAGATGCCGCCGACCAGCGCGTCGTCGAATTGGCAGTCGTCCCCGCCCAACATGCCAAATTCACAACAGAACAACAACGGCGCACCTCAGAGTAATGGTAACTAACCTATAAAACATTTACCTGTAAACTGGCTAATAGTAGGGGAGCTCGGGATGCTAAATTTGCAGTTACTACAGCGTCATTGGGACCGATTACATTTGGTAGATTAAATAATAGGAAGAATAAATTTACATTTTTCGCTTTTAGCGGCGGAAAAACAATCTACAGACTTTAAAAGCAATTTTTATTACTTTGGCTTACTGAAATATTCAAAAAATTTTATAATTGCGCAACTAAAATATAAGGGTTTTATTTTTCAGGGACCCTTCGATTCCCTTCGATATATAATGCATAATATTCATAATATTCATAAATTAAATTTTACCTTACGCTCAAATCGTTAGATTTTCGAAATGCCCGACCACTTTTTAGTAATCAACTAATCTACAGTACAATACAAACTTTCGCCTTTAGTGTGATATAGAATTTTTTAAATAAGTCCAGTAGTTTCATCGTACCAAATTTTAAATCAAATCTTACATCTTTATATGTTTAATTTTCGTTTCTATTTTATATAACTAATAATAATTTATAAAAGAAAAATATTATTGTTAAAATAGATTTATTATAAAAGTATTCTTTATTCAAAAGTTCACAGAACGAATGACCAGGCTGTATGGTCAAAAACCCTTGCCTGTACTAATACTCACACTGTAAAGAAAAAAAAAAACAATATGGCGGTAAATTATAAAACCGCGGCGTATTGTGAATAAATTCTTTGCATAATATGTGATATAACAATATGAGTGACAATGTGTATATGAGTATATCATATGAATTATTCTTTCATCGAGTTATTACACGGCGTATGTATTGTCAAATTGAGATTTCTTATAAGAGTAATTATTATTATTTTCTTTGCTGTAATGAGATGAAAAACTTTGTGTTGAGCACGCCATTTTGTTTTACTTCTCTTGCCCTTATAATTTATATATCTCGCGACGATCAGGATTCTTTTTTTGAAATTCTTGCTCGTGGAACATACAATCTTAAAATCGCATTAAAAATTTTGCTGTATATTGTGTAAAAACATTTATTGTGCATTCCACTTTTAAAAAAATAATCAATAATCAATCTAATCAAAAAAGAAACAAAATGAGGTATTTGTTTATATTAATTTAAATTATTTTTTTCGACAGTGACATAATTGTCGACCTATTAATAGCGCCAAACCGGAAATATCACTTTTCTGGTTATATTTCTTGTTAGGACGGTCAATCGTCAATTTATCTTCAAGAGCTATGTCGTGGGTTGCATGTTAATTATAAGCTTGTTAGCGCAACGTTTTCGTATTTCTATAACTAGGTATACATTCTCGATATAATCAGAATAGTTACGAGACCCTTAATCATAAGTTTGTTTAAATTCGAAAACGATCCTATGTCTGTAGGTACAGGCGCCAACGGCAACGGCGTCAACGCAGCCAACACCAACGGTCCATCGCCCAACGGTAGCAATGGCAGCCTCTCGAACAACAACTCTTCTGCCAAAATAGAACAACTGAACTCTATGCGCGAGGCGTTGTACAGCCAAGACGGTTGGGGTGGCGTAAGTATTTAATTAATATTTTTTTTTCGTATCATGGTCCTGGGTTTGAATCCTCGGTTGGGCTATATGATGTACTGACTTTCTTGAAGGACCTTTTCAGTTAAAATCTTAGTTTGGAGTATGAAGGATTGTGACGTCACGGGTAGCAGCGATTGTACCATTATTTTACCAGTAGAGGAAACACGTCGAGCAGGTGCCAGGACTTGTAACCTTGGGTGTAGGTTTAAAGGATCCTTTCAGAATGCATGAACACTCATCTTCCCTGCCCCACGTTCTCCATGCCCACACTAAACAGTCACTGACGCGACTGGCAGCGTGACGGAGTCCACGCTGATTAACAAACAATTGAGCTCAAGTCATCAAATACCCTCTTTCTTTATACCAACACTGATACCCTCCCCTCCAGAATAATACAAATAATGAATATTAATACCACTCTTAATCGAGGTACTTGTAACAGGATGTTAGTTTGTCAGCTCATGCTCATACTTTGAGGTATGTCTGACTATCGCAGGCTTTCGTTCTATGGTTTGAATTTCGAACGTAAACACTTGGATATATTTTTCTGCTAACCATACAAAATGTTCTTATAGTAAGCTTCTGATTTTGAATTCTTTGAATACCTTTTACGTGCGAAACTTTTATTTGGAAGCTCAGCGTTTTATATTATTTAAAAATTATCCATATTTATAAGTTTCAAATTGTTGACGCTTCGACATACTTGTTATGTTACATTCTTTAAAATTTATATTTTTTATCAGGTGTTATCAGTTTTTATGCGTTTACAATGACTCGTGTAGGTAACCTAAATTTTTGATGCAACAGCATTGTTAGTCCGCGATTACTTTTGGGAAGAACAACTTTTTTTTTATACTTTAAAAGTTAGCTCTTAACTACAAAGTAATTGATGATGCAATCTAAGATGGAAGCGGGCTAATTTTTTAGAAGGAGGATGAAAATTGACACCTATTTCGGTTCCTACACGACATCGTACCGGAACCCTAAATCGCTTGGCGGTACGTCTTTGCCGGTAACTATAGCTTGGCAGGTTCGTTCGTAACACTCCCTAAGGTCCACGCGGGCCGGGGAGCGTGTAGCGATGAATGAAAAACCTACAACTGATGCACTTCACTTCTCCGCACGCACGATTTCACACCCGCGAGGTCTCTTGAACGAACGAATTTGCCAAGCTATACCCTATTAGGCGGGTCCTTGCGGCTTAAAATTAGGGGCATGCACAAGGTTCTTAACCAGGGCAAGCACTAAATTTATAAATAGTAGGTACGAAATGAAAAATTCCTTCTCCAACAATACTTTTTTGTAATAAGTCCTCAGGGTAAGCATAAGCAATGCATTTTGGCAGCTATGAAGTGCACGATACTGCTTGAAATCATTCCGTAAAAAATTTAAATGTATTGCTCCAAGCTGGAACATTCAATATCATTCTATTTTTAGCTATTATAGACGACCTACCTCACATGGTTAGTTCACATTTGCAACATAGTATTGATTACACATGACATATTTACGGTCTGTGTATTATATTATATACCTGTGGCTATTATTAAACTGAAATAGGGTTGTTATCAAAGATTTTAATTTAGAGATATGTCACTAACGCGCCAAAACTAAGGCGAACAGAAGCTGCTAATTGACCGCATTTCATTGAGTTGATCGTGGTCACGACGGGACTGAAGTTCCGAGATGCGAAGTTGACATCAGCTGTTAGGGGCAGAATCGATCTACCCTCTTTCTAGTTCTTTTTCTTTTTTCAACAATTGGCTGTTTAGGCAAACCACACTCACGACATCGCTTTTGTTATTAGGTGTTTCGCGGCGCCCTCTTGGTTTGCACAATTCTACCACCGGGTTCCACTCGCTGGCTAGTTTGGAAATAATGCGTGGATTATGGATCTCAATCCAATGTTTAGTTCCCGGTTGTAGACTGTGATCAGCTATCGCGGACTTTTGCGGATCGTTGTTTTTTATCGCTCGTATATGTTCCGTAACACGGGTTGCTATGGGCCTCTTCGTTTGTCCAATATAAGAGCTACCACAGCTCCAGTCGATTTTATACACACCCCGACACTGGTATGGCAAACGATCCTTTGGAGAATGGGCGATCTTTTGTAAAGGAGTAAACAGTCTTGATTTTGTATTTTTTCCTTAGCAACGATCCAATTTTATCATGGTTACCCCTTGACAAAAGGTAAGTAGGCTATTCTTCTTTCGACTTCCAAAGGTTTTATCGTGGTATGTACCCGTTCAAATAATATTCATATCCATAAGATATAGACATATATCATCGCGGAGTTTTCTGTAGACCTTTCCAATGTTGACAATACTTAGTACATTATTTTGATAAATCTCGTAGGGTGCCTGCGTATGTAAGCGGAAAAAAATTAATTATTTACGACATCACATTAGAAATCTCAAAATTAACAGTATTTCTCCACCATTTAATGGATGTTATTATACATATAAACCTTCCTCTTCAACCACTCTATCGCATCGCATAAAAAAAACGCATCAAAGTCCATTGCGTAATTTTAAAGATTTTAGCATATAGGGATAGAGAAAGCGACTTTGTTTTACACTACGTAGTGATTAAACATAGAATTGCGCACATGTGCGCTCAGTGCTAAATTCGGCTATGATTTTGTAGTCACGTAAAATGTCTATAGTATAAAATTTCGTTGGTTTTTATAATGTTTGCATTTGGGTCCACTGTTTTTTAAAGTGTCATACAAAGCGATGGTATAACAAGCATTTAGGCTAGAATTATGGGCGTGGCACCTTTGAAATATATACAGTTGCACTACCTTGTCAGTTTTTTGTATTACATAATGAAATAGTTAATTGCTATGCGAGGCTTTATTAGGAGGTAACTAGATACAAACAGATCAGGGTCCCAGAGTTCGTATTTCTATTTGATAAATGATTCTGATGATCCAACTCCGTCGTTTTCGAAAATAAACTCGTAGAATTTATCTGAGATTATTAATGTAAATGCACATCACATTTTTCACGGTGTCCGTGGCGCAGTGGTATGCGCGGTGGATTTACAAGACGGATCTCTTGGGTTCGATCCCCGGCTGGGACGATTAAGGTTTTCTTAATTAGTCCAGGTCTGGCTATTAGGAAGCTTCGGTCGTGAATAGTTACCACCCTACCGGTAAAGACGTACCGCCAAGCGATTTAGCGTTCCGCTACGACGTCGTGTAGAAACCGAAAGGGGTGTGGTTTTTTATCATCCTAACTAGTTACCCCGCTTCCATCTTAGATTGCATTATAAGTTACTATCAAGTGAGATTGTAGTCGAGGGCTAACTTGTAAAGAATAAAAAATAAATAAAATATTAGTAAGTGTCTTTTATCTACAGTAATTTGAATGTATAAATATTATTTGATATGTCATCTAAATGTATAAACTTAAACAATGTAAATGGGTTTTCGTGGGTATATTGCTGTAGTATTGGCTTGCAGTGTGTTTACGTTAGGATGCCAAAACTATAATTTTTATATTACCAGATGTAAACAAATAATTTATATTCTCTCTTGAGTCTATTAAATAAGTAACTTAATAAATAGTTATATTTTATTGCTCTTATCTCCAGCATCTGAGTGTTGCCCGTATATTATCGTTCTTTATTGTCGCAATTTCTTAACACTAAAATTTAAACAGTCATAAATCAGTATGTTAAGACGGAATTATGTGGCAACGTTGGCAAAGTTTCCACTTCGGAATTCGTCAAACGGCTTTGAGTGGAACCTCGTTTCTGTTTTTAGCAACACGTGAACCAAGACACCAATTGGGAAGTGCCCGGATCTCCTGAACCGGGTTCGAAAGTTGAACCCGCTGCTGGCGGTCAACCGGCTTGGAAACCGGTGAACAACGGCGCTTTCCTCGGGACTGATTTGTGGGAAGCCAACCTGAGGAATGGGGGTCAGCCCCCGCCGCAGCCTGCGAGCAAAACCCCATGGGGGCACACCCCAACGACAAACATTGGGGGTACTTGGGGCGAAGACGATGATGCCGCTGACTCTTCGAGCGTTTGGACCGGGGCACCGCCCCCACAGCAATGGCCGGCCGGGCCTCCACAGCACACACAACAGTGGAGTGTGCCGAAGAAAGATGATTGGAACGCATGGGGTGAACCCCATAGACAGTCTGATCCGAGACTGGACCCTCACCGTACTCCAGACCCCAGACAGCAGCCCTCTGATCCACGTCATGATCTCCGCGGTGGGATCTCTGGTCGCCTCAACGGTGATATGTGGAACCAACACCACCAGCACCCCGGAGCACCGAACAAGATGATGCCAGCCAGCACCGTCAACCAATGGGGTGCACAGGTGAGATAACATCTGACTACGTATTTTTACCTTTTTACACAGGCCGTCTATATCAATATGCCTTTATGCTTAGTTTAGAAATATATTTTTTATTTATTCGATACCATAAGTCCGATAAATAAAAGAAAAACGTTTAAAACCCATCTAGCAATACATTCTTGAAAGACAGTTTAGTTTTGGATGCATTAGTAACGTCAGCACTGCAGAAACGCATTGTTAAACTATTTATAGTGATAAAGGGGGTGCGATTGCCAAAAACCGTTGCTTAGCAACAACCGACAGTTAGTTTTCAAAAATGTTTATTTTTTTGACATACAAATGCGCCCGTCAAACGTATGTCTGTACACATTACAGTTACAACCAAAGCCAAACAGTCTTCCGAAAATAGAATATATTAAGAATTTCGTTGCACAACGTCAACAACGTCGCATTTGTAAAATGTTTACAAACACAGCTGCTCTATTCCTTCACAATAATTCAAATTGGATTTTACTACGTTAGTACCCATAATCGAATGTTAATTTTTTTATCAGGGTCCCAAAGAAGCTATTAAATCGTCGGGATGGGAGGAGCCGTCGCCGCCGGCCGCGCGTCGCACCGGCGCTGGTTTCGACGAGGGCTCGTCGCTATGGCAACGCGGTATGGGAGGCATGTCCCGTGGCGCCCCTCAAGGGCCGCCTGCTTCCCAACGGATTGCGCCCGCGCCCACCAAACCCGACGCGGTTTGGGGCACGCACTCCCAACGGAACGGATCGTGGGAGGAACCGCACGCCACCGGGTGGGGGGAGCGAGATGTCCCCGCCTGGCCCGACGCGTCAGGCCCCGCGCTGTGGCCTGTCCCCAAGCCGAAGCCCAGCGGTGGGCCTGCGGCCTGGCCCGATGACATCGGAGAGTGGGGCGGGCCCAAGCCACCGCAGAGTGGTTTGCCTCACGGCAAGCAGCTGCCTAAGGAGATGCTGTGGAATAGCAAACAGTTCAGGTTAGTACCTATACAGAATTATGCATATAAATATATTTGTGAGTTGCAAAACTGTGTAAATTGCTAAGACTATTTATTAATAGTCTGATGCAAAAAGCAGCTTTGTGTAGATGTTTTGCTTTACTTAATAACTTTAGTTCATTAAGAAACTTGAAATGATATTTGTGTTGTCTATGTATCCATACATACGTATGTATGGATACATACGACATTCATAGACGAATAAAGATAAACTTTATTCTTTAAAAAAAAAGAATCGCCATTTAATCCTAATAACCCTGACTCTAATTGTTGTAGATTTCTCGTTGATTTGGGATACAAGAAGGAGGAAGCGGAGGCAGCTCTCCGTAGCCGTGACATGAACGCTGAAGAAGCTTTGGAGCTGTTGGTAGCCGCTCGTGGTGAGGGCTGGAGACGAGATGACCACTTCCACCAGGGGCCCTTCCAGCCGCAGCCCGCTGGACCGACCGTGCCACCAGCTGTGGTGCAGAAGCTTCTGAACCAACCACCCCCACCGTCGGTGCATCATCACCCATCTTACAATCCTAATAGGTGAGATTCATTATATTTACCATTTTAATGTCTCAGCTCCTTATACAGGATGCTCGGGAGTATTTCCCATAAATTCACTTAGAGGAGCCGAACTGCGTAACTTATTTTTTTTAATTAAAAAAAAACTTTTTATGTTTTCATAGAAAGTAATGCAAATAATTCTGACTTATCCATGTAACACACATCTTTATTTATCCTTGCATTTTAAAATACGTAATCGAAGACTGTCAATATCGACTAGATATTGAGACAATATTATTATAATTAAACCCTGAAACCTGAACCTGAAACTTATTATAATTAAATTATAAGGACACAATTTAAAACCTACTTACAAAATAAATATTTTTTACTCCAAAAATTTTAGGACACATGTACTTGGACATTTTTAATTAATTTTCCCTAGAGTACAAAATCCTAGAGTTATGGGAAATACTCCCGAGCAACCTGTAGAAGAGAGGATTTAAAATTAAAATCCCCATGTTTCTCCAATGCATAATGTTAATAGGGATGATAACTGATAATATTAGGGAGTTCTGTACAATATGTATGTATCATCGAAGTCTGTACAATAATTTGTTTCTAAAGTAAACCGCTTCGTAACGTAACGCGTTACGGCGCCATTCTGTCAGGCCTCACTTTCTCTCATGAATACGGCAGCAGGTTTAAGTTATCAAGTACTTCTGTCGAGTTTGGAAACGCACGACATTTTTTAATTATAATTGATTTTTCAAAAATAATTAAAATCAGACTAAAAAGCTGTGTGATCTTGAGAACATTCTTCTCCTTTTCGTTAGTTAAAAAGTAATAAATATTGATAGGATATATTTATGCGATGCCATTGGAAGGTGTTGTTACACCTTATACACTTTAATGTTTACCACCTGCAACTGTTTACAAAGATAATGAAATATTTCCAACCTATAATAATAATTGATAAGAGTTGTATAATTTGATAAAAATTCATTTTATTGTTGTTTATTTCTATATCTGAGTATATATAAAATTATCTTTTGTTCCCATACTCTTCTGAAACGGCTTTACCGATTCTTATGAAATTTTATATGCAAATTCAGTAAGTCTGAGAGTCGACCAACATCTATTTTTCAAACCTCTATAAGCCAAAGCGAAGCTTGACTGGGTCTGCTAGTACTAAGACCAGTTATTATTTGTCTTATATTTTTTATACCTTTTTCTCTAAGTTCATTTACAACAAATATATTTATAAGTAGGACAAAGAATTGCGCCATGCCTACATATCTTTTAAGTGGTATTATGGCTGAGTTTAGCTGTGAAGCATTTTGTTGTCAGATATGTGAGTCCGAATAAGCCTCAGCTTAGCTTGTGTTAGATTACTTCTGAGTTCTGAGCTCATAAGATTTATAGGGTCGATATCTCTAGGGTCTTTAGGTCCCTTGATCCGACCGCAGGCTCGAGATATTATGTCAGCCTGTAGTTACGCCACTTATAACGGAGCTATATTAGTGGGATTGCGAACAGCTGTCAGGGCGGGCGTAAGCTATCGATTTTGTGTACAAACTATTAGAAATGAAAGAATAGATGCTACTTGTACGGAGTGACTGTAATTAGACGGTGCCTTGACACAATTGTGTATTATTTATTGACTGTGATGTCACCTTCAGGCCGTTGTGTCTCTTGTCGGGTTGTTGTTGTGAAAATTTTCTATAGCTATACGTTATTGTTACCTTGTTACCGACGTTACTTTTGCCAGACTGTCGAACTACGGTTGTGGGTCTAGCTATATATATAACTACTAGCGGATGCCCGCGACTTCGTCCGCGTGAAACTCGATGTAAACTTTCAACTACCGCTACCCTACCCCTACCCTACCCCTACCCTACCCCTACCCTGCCCCTACCCTACCCCTACCCTACCCCTACCCTACCCCTACCCTACCCCTACCCTGGCCGACAATCACGCTAAGGATCACAAAAATCGGTCGAGCCGTTTTGGAGGAGTTCAAGTTCGAACACCGCGACACGAGAATTTCATATATTAGATAGCTTGGTATATTCATCCGTAGCACTCTCGATAGTCCGTGCGGATCGGGAGAGGTGTAGCGATGCCCCGCTTGCACGACTTCACACCCGCGCAGTCCTTTCCCCCCGTCGCCCGCCTATAACGGGAGTGTCAACAACGAACTTGCCAAGCTATATACGATTTAAAAAAAATCTCTAACGAATGCAAAGCTACATTATCAGCTAGTAACAATTGTATTTATCTCAACAGTGGAACCGGAAGCAGTGGGCAGCCGAGCACGGCACAGCTGCGCATGCTGGTGCAGCAGATCCAGATGGCCGTGTCCGCTGGCTACCTGAACCACCAGATCCTGAACCAGCCGCTGGCGCCGCAGACCCTGGTGCTGCTCAACCAGCTGCTGCAGCAAGTGAGTACAGCTTCTTCTACATAACTATATAACGCTGTAACTAGGAAGTAACTTAGGAACTGTGATAGCCCATTGGATATGACCTCTGCCTCCGATTGGGAAGGGTGTGGGTTCGAATCCGGTTTAGGGCATGCACCTCCATGCATTCAGTCATTGGGCCAGCTTGGTGGACCATGGGCCTAACCTCTCTCATTCTGAAGAGACCTGAGTTCAGCAGTGAGCCAAATATGGGTTGATATCGAAGGAAGTACTTTTATATGGCAACATTATATTTTTACTATGTGTTTAGAAATTCTACTAATGTCTATAGAAATTGATAGTGCAGTGGATATGATCTCTGCCTCCGATTCCGAAGGGTGTGGGTTCGAATCCGGTCCGGGACATGCACCTTCAACTTTCAGTTGTGTGCATTTTAAGAAATTAAATATCACGTGTCTCAAACGGTGAAAGAAAACATCGTGAGGAAACCTGCGTACCAGAGAATTTTCTTAATTATCTGTGTGTGTGAAGCCTGCCAATCCGCATTGGGCCAGCCTGGTGGACTAAGGCCTAACCCCTTACTCTGAGAGGAGACTCGTGCTCAACAGTGAGCCGAATATGGGTTGTTAATGATGAATGACGATGACAGTTAAAATACTGTCTCTGTTTTAGAATTTAAACACGCGTAAAACTCACATGATTCACCGTCCGAGTATGCCCGACTAGATTAGAATCCCTAAAGGACCCTTAGTCATAAGCTGGTTCTTGCAAACGCGGCGCGATCCAAACTTTGTTAAAATGATTTTATTATAATACTTATACAGACAAATTGCGACTTGTCTGCTGTCGTTTGTGTTTTAATTTATTGCTCTGCAGTTTTCTATTTCTTCACGGAGAAACGAAGCGAAACGATAAAAAAAAATCAATAAACTGACTATGTTGATTGCAAAACACTAATTGAAAGTAGTAAGTGAAACGAACAGCAGAAAGTACTCCTCGTGCACATTAACTTGACAACTATACGACAGTCTTTCTTGATGAGTACTGTTTATCAACAAAGAAATTATAAATGAAGGTAGAAAACGCATGTTTTTTCATAACTTTCATAACTAACATAAGTTTTTGATTTTTCATTGTTTTTTTTTTTTTATTTATTTATTTTATTTATTTATTCGGAAACCAACGTTGTATACAAGAAACTTATGACTAATTAAACATAACATGCATTAAAAAGTAATATGCTACATTGTACACCCCACTTACAGGCTAACTCAATGCGTTTATTTTAATACAATTCTTAATTTACCATAAAAAAAAAGAAACAAAAACTAAATCTACCTACCACTAAAAAAAAAACTAAACGAATTGAAAAAAAAAATTGTTTGTTTTAGTTTTTTGTTACTTTTAAATTTTATATGGCTTCACTAGTGAATTGGGGATGACCTGTGTAATGTTAGCGTAAGTTTGTAAATAAATAAAACTTATTTATTTTAAATTATGTATTGTTTGTTTATAAAATGTTATATAAAATATATTAACCATATCTAATTGTTCTAAGCTTATTAATCAAACTTATTTTCATTAATTTAAGAATAAGTTAATTATAATTATTATTAGGTGTGAAATGACTAGTGATTTATATTTTTAATTTGTTTGTTGGTAAACAGTACTCATCAAGAAAGGCTGTAGTATAGGTCGAATGATGTCTGTACTGTATTTATTTGGTTGTGTTTAGTAGCCAGATGTCAAGTTAATTCGCACGAGTTATGTGTACGAGTAACTATTCAGTCGCTCGACGCTGTACGCGATAAATAGAAACACATACAAACTTATTTTATCCCCATGGGAGTTGGGGGGTAGAATTGATCAAAATCCTTCCTTAGCGGATGCCTATGTCACTACAAGTACCGGCATGCCGAATTTCAGCCCGATCCGTTCAGTGGTTTGGGCTGTGCTTTGATAGAAGACATGTCACCTTTGAGTTTTATATATTTAGACACCCATATTACCCAATGTTTGTTATATGTAATTTTGTTTGATTTTTTACGGCGATTCAAATTAACTGAATTAGAGATAGGGCAACAGCGCATCAAATCTGAGGCGGACGAATGTGCATAATTTTCATAATAACATACAGTCGCTTATTAAACAACGAAAGTTATTCAAACACATAATACCACAGAGTAAATATCATATAGAGTGAGTCTCTACAAGCAGCGTGGTGAAGCCACGGAAACCCATAAAAAATACATCACGCGTCTCCTTGACATCCGCATATACAAACTTTTTTTATAATTTGTATTTTAAAATTTAACACTAACAAGAATTACGTAAATTAATATAATACTCAATAATTACCAAAAAAATATACTCTATCTTATTTCTTTAGATTTTGTGAATAGTTTTTTAAATATTTAAAAATTTCGGACACCATTTTCACGCCATTTTTCTTGAATAATATTGAAAGAAACTGATGCGACGCTTCGTGTCGTACTGACTCGAGAATGTATTCGTTTTTGAATTTTATATTTGGCGGAGCTACGACATCGTCGTGTTCCGTACGCTCCATCTGCCTCTTATTGATTCATCTGTGCATAATACCTAATTATTGTCCACTAAACTACACTACTGACGAAATCAACCAATCGGTTAAGAAAAAAAAATCGGTTGTCTCTAAAGGCGGTTTACTGACGATAGTTGAACGTCATAAGAAAATACTGATGGTATAGTTGCAATTAAAAAAAAATTTTGTTTTTCTAAAATACTGTTTAATAATCTTGATAGACCAGAATATACTTTATTTCTTGTAAAAAGGGTGGCAACCCTAGAGCGAGGGAACGACGCATGACCTCATCTTTTTCCGAGTTTGCGACTAGCTTCAACGAATTATAAGACGTTGTCACGTCAAAAACTGTTTTGAAATTCATTTGCGAGATAAAGAAAAAACAAACAAAATTGCATATAACAATACATACTCATGCAGTAGGTATACGTGTGTAGATATATAAAAACACACTGTTTACAAACAAGCGCGACTGACTGAAAGGGTGTAAAAAATCTTACAAAATTACATATAACAAAGAATACATACTCCTACAGTAGGTAATATGGGTGTCTAAATATCTAAAACTCAAAGGTGACATGATTATATAATGATTTATTTATTTTGCTATCATCCGCGAAAAGTCGACGAACCCATGCGACAACGTCACCCAGGTCCGACAAAATACTCTCTACGTACGTTTCACCCCGAAACCGGAGCATCATCCTCAGGAGATGTTGACTCTACAACGTGCAATTGCAAAGTCATGCGGATGATAGCAAAATAAATAAATCATTATATAATCATGATGAACTTCCGCAAAGTAACGCCTGCTTCTATCCAATATTTAAAAGGTGATATGTCATCTCAAAGCATAGCTCAAACCACTGAACGGATCGGGCTGAAATTCGGCATGCCGGTAGTTGTAGTGACGTAGGCATCCGCTGAGAAAGGATTTTGATCAATTCTACCCCCAACTCCCAAGGGGATAAAATAGGGGTTGAAAGTTTGTATGAAACTTTAATTAATTCAAAACCGATTTAGCTGAAATTTGGAAGGGAAAACGATTTCACTCTGGATTAACACATAGGCTACTTTTTGTTATGGAAAAATCCATGGCTTCCGAGGTATTTGAGAAAAACTAAATTCGAAAACGCGGACGAAGTCGCGGGCGACCGCTAGTAGTATAAAAACACACTGTTTACAAACAAGCTCGACTGAAAGGGTGTTGCGTAATGTTACGCGTAGTGGAATGATGGTAGGGCTGAGTCATTGCTTCCAGTGAAAAGGAAGCTGTTTGCAAACAAACCGCTATAGGATAGTCCTACATGTGAATGTTGTATACAAACATTGCACCGTGTTGAGTAAGTCATTAATGTTATTATCGCGTCATGGAACCAATTTTTCGTGATTCATTGTAACTTGATCAATCGGAATTTGCACTTGTACTTGTAAATAAATAACTACAATTGTGTATTTGTCAATTTTATTTATCGTATATATTAGTATATTCTAATAGTAGAGCAATTTTGTAGAAGTAATAATGTATTCCATACACGCCCCATACTAAATATAGTTTTCGCGTGAAGTCACACCGACGAAAACTTGACTTGTATGGGCGTACAAACAAACTTCATAATTCGCATAATAAATAAAAAAAAATATTAAAAATAATTTTGCAAATGACTCAATATACATATTCAAAGGTAGTCCAAATTACTGTTATTTTTAGTGGGGATATTTTTTTATACGAGGGGGTGTTATTATTATAAAAAATTCCCGCAATAAAGCTTATGATAGATTTACACTATGCAATATATGTAGTACAGTATCAACATTATTTATAATCTCTGTGTTCGAAAGGAAACCACCTGTATAGAGGCCTTGTAATTTATCGTTTGGATTTAATTTAGTTCAACACTCCCAAAGTAGATTTGTACCCTTAGTACGTGATTGTACACTTCGCAATGGCTTTCGAAACTATAACGAAGTAAAAATACATGAACGCTTATTAGAAAGCCTCGTTAAGGTCATTTGTCTATGATATAGATATAGAATCATATTTGTAAGAGTGTTTGAGAATCAGTGAAAATAAATCATTATACTATAAAATAAAGCAGCGATCGATAAGTTAAGTTATTGAAAATTAAACTATCTTATCAATACATAATAATTTAAATCAAACACTATATAAAATGGAAAACATTTTTGTAGTTTTCAAAATGCGTGTTTAGGTTAAGAATTAAGATAGTTGTTAAGAAAAATATTCAATATCCTTTGTAGTATTGCGAATCTCAGTAATTTCGCTAAGAGAAAATATATCTTGACAATAAAAAGGGCTGTTTTAGTATTTCGATAGTTTCGTGTGATCTCGTACTAGGGGCATTTCGTGATTCGGTATTCTCCGTTCGTTGGGGTCGTTATGCCAATCATCTATTGTATGTAAATCGTTACGGGCCGTTCTACTGCTAAAGGAAAAACACTGAACGATTTTATATTACTGACTTCGATGGATAAACATTTCATGTCTTTTCAAAAATATTCATTACGTAATCAGGCTAAGGGTCATTTAGAGAGTTTGACACGTTTTTGGGTTTGATAGTATATAAAAGAGTAACTAGACGTAGTAACGGGAACTCCGCGGTTTCACCTTTGTAGTTCCCGTTCCTGTGGGAATACGTTGATAAAATATTATTTATTTAACTCCCTGATAATGTACTTTACCATAAGTGAAAGAATTTTATAAATACCTTCTCTTTCTATCTCTTCTTCTTGAAATATCATAAAATTTTGGATTTCACTCTTCTCTAAGTTGAGCTAAAATTTCGGTTGTATTTGTATAAATTGATGGTTTATTTAGACCGTCAACCGTTCTTTCAGTTTTACACATTAACCTCTTTTCCAGAAGGATGATAAATGGGTACTGTTTTTGTATATTAAGTAAAACTTAAAAGAAGAAGAAATCTTGGCTTCGAAATATCCGGGAGTTGACTGGTATCGTGTGTGCTGCACAATTATTTCGCCTTGCAAAAGAAACTTCGCAGAAGAATTCTATGCGGAACTGTCCGCTAACATTCGCAAGTTGGAGAGCCACAAAAAAAAAATAAGAAGCAGTAAAATTTAAGCCAATTGTTCTCTTTGTTTTAGATTAAAGTGTTGCAACACCTCGTCCAGCAACACTCGGTGGCCGTGCCCAAGCCGAACTCTACCCTCGCTATGCAGTACTCCATGCAGATCACCAAGGCCAAACAACAAATTACCGCCCTACAGGTAATACTTATTACTTATTTAACGATTGTTTGACCTGGCAAACGTTCTTCCGTATACAACTAAATAGCGATTAAAATTGGGGGTGAGCGGTAAATGTTGTGCAATATATTACAAAAGTAACAGATTGGCTACGTTCTACTTGGCGATCAGAACGTCCAAAATACTCCTACAGCCGATCCATATGATCAACGATCGCGGTTGGTGTCGTAGTGTTGAAAATGTCACTGATGACGTCATTAATTTCGCCCACGAAACTTCAACTCAAGGTGGATCGCCGGCGTGGTCGTTTATCGTATACATTACTTATCAAACTTTAGGCGCTTATTTAAAGAATTTCGTTTTGCGTTTTTTTTTTAAATTTGTCATTTTGTATTATTTACATCACTGCTCAAAACGCCTCATAATCCATTCTACGTGAGTAAGATAGCGATGCTCGCAAGCAAGTGGAACGCGAAATACTGTAGTTGTGAGCGTGATCGTTAGGATCCCCAAGTGGAACGTAGCTATTGTTGAAATTAATATATTTATTGGTATTTTGTACAGAACCAAATAGCCAACCAGCAAGCGCTATACATGAAGCAGCAGACGGGCGGCAGCGACCTGTTCAAGCAGAGCCACGACCCGCTCGCGCCGCTGCAGAACAACTTCAGCGACATGTCCATTACCAAGGACACGCAGTCCGTAAGTTTTTAGTACATAACAAAATAGCGCACTTACCATCAGATTTAAAGAAATCTATTGTTAAAAGAGTTTGAGCTAAAAAACAGCGACATTTTGTTGTTGACTGTTGACAGGTGGGTCAACCGAATTATCAATTTTTTAAATATTTTTTTTTGTAAAAAGAGCTGATTCTCGAGGGTGTGCTAGTAAAAAAATATATATTCTAACGTTTTGTTTTTGTATACAGGCTTATGCCACCAGTGGCAACCAGCAGTCGCGCTTGAACCAGTGGAAGCTGCCGTCCCTGGACAAGGACGGGGAGGTGAATGACTTCAGCCGCGCGCCCGGCACGGCCAAGTCCGCCACCAGCCCGCAGCTCGGCCAGATTGGCCTGCAAACTGAGTCGTGAGTTTCCTTTTGAGTTACACAATAGGCTACTCGCCTGCTGTATAAAACTAAGAAGATTTTTTGCATATAGGCAGTTTAGATGCCTAGAAACTCTAATCACATTTTCATTTGTTAAAATTTTCTCGTAATTGTAATATTTTTATAAAACAAAATTGTATTTTTATCGCGTCACCGCATCGGTTTGTGATTGGCGCTTGTGACATGATATATCACATCACTGCAAACGCCAATCACGCTGTTATCTCTATGAATGACGTCACTTGCTAATATGTTGTTTCGGGGGCAAAAATTTTACGTAGATATTTTTTCATTTATATTAAATTTTTTACTGGTTATTATTGACGGGACAAAATTAAAAAATAGCTTATAACACTTCCACAATTCAGTTTAAACATTGTTTACAAAAGAGGCAAGTAGCCTATTCAAATAAAAAAAAATCGAAATTAATTTATTTCAAGTTTATTTTGCAAGCGCTTTTGAAATATCAATTTTGTGTGTTTATAGTTATCAGTATCTAGATGATTATGATTTCAAAAAGCCATAATAGGGTAAATTATTATGATTAGTTAAAATATTAAAGAATGAATAAAATTAAAAATATTTAGCAATAAATAGATCCTCCACTACTTTACTTTACTGCACTTCTACTTAATGCAACCTTTTTCATATCATACAAAAATAACTTTGCTGGAAGTTTCGGTTTCGGCTGAAACAGACTGAAGCTGAATTTCGGTTTCAGTTTGTTCGTTTCAGGCACTGATCATCATCATTATCAACCCATATTCGGCTCACTGCTGAGCTCGAGTCTCCTCTCAGAATGAGAGGGGTTAGGCCAATAGTCCACCACGCTGACCGAATGCGGATTGGCAGGCTTCACACACGCAAAGAACGTGACCTAAGGTCATCAGTCTTCGATGATCGTTCACTTGACCCTTAAGGGGGTGGGGCGTGGCATACTGTCGCTATCTCAGTCGGACACTGAAAGCAAGTAATGTTTCAGTCCGTGGGGCATGAGCCGCGCGTCGGAGGGCTGGGGCGACTCGGGCGCCGACGTGGCGGACGGCAAGGACGCGTGGCCCTCGCACGCCGCGCACCAGCCCGCCTACGACCTCGTGCCGGAGTTCGAGCCCGGCAAGCCGTGGAAGGTATGAGATACATAATCTTTTTTTTTTAATTTTTTTGTTCAGTGGCAAGTTAACCCGTCACTAATTTCATCTGTAAGCTTAGGATGTGACAACGTTCGTCACTTAATGACGAATGTGGCGGACATTATTGCTTTCTTTCGTTACTTTCTTTACATGTTAGCCCTCGACCACAATCTCACCTGATGTTAAGTGAGAATGCAATCTAAGATGGAAGCGGGCGAACTTGTTAGGAGTAGGACGAAATCCACACTCCTTTCAGTTTCTACACGACATCGTACTGGAACGCTAAATCGTTTGGCGACACGTCTTTGTCGGTAGGGTGGTAACTAGCTGCGGCCGAAGCCTCCCACCAGCCCGACCTGGACTAATTAAGAAAATCTCAATCTGCCCAGCCGGGGATCGAACCCAGGACCTCTGTCTTGTAAATCCACCGCGCATACCTCTGCGCCATGGAGGCCGTCAATATAGGTTATAGTTTTTTTGCGTAGGCCGTGTTTATATTTTTTTTGGCAATTGAACATAGATATTTAACCCTCTGGTTAATTTTTTGTCACAAATTTGATAGTTGTGTTTTGTAGTTCTGTCAAAAAAACTACCCATCCACTGATGTGAGGAAAATGATGACAGTATAAAATTGTTTGACAGGGTAACCAAATGAAGAACGTAGAGGACGACCCAGCTATGACCCCGGGATCAGTAGTGCGCTCTCCACTCTCGCTGCCCAGTATAAAAGATACCGACATGCTGGGGGGCAAGACGTCCCCACCTGGGGGCGAGAGGTCATTGTCCTCGTCGACATGGAGCTACGCACCCCCTGCAACTTCGGCTGGGGGTCTGAAGCCTTCTGACGCCTGGGCGGCGAAGCCCCGCCCCGCGCCACCGGGCCTGGCTAAATGGCCCCAACATCACGTGAACTCGCGCGCCGTGCCTTCGTGGCAGGCGTCCACTTGGCTGTTACTGAAGAACCTTACTGCCCAGGTATGATTATCATCGTGATTGTCTTGTTTGTTTTCCTATATATGTGGGGTCGGCACAATAGTCAACCAATGGCGTGCAGAAGGTTTTTTTTTTTAATCTATAAGTTTTAAGGGACTTTTATTATAAATAACATGTCAGTCCCATCAATGTGCAGAAGGTTGCTTATTGTGTGCCTACCCTATGCACTTTACATAAAATTATACAAAATGAGAAATTCCTTCTTCAATTCGGGTGCGTAATGAGTCTTAAGGGTAGGCAGCCCATTATGCATCTATAAAGTGCACACCACTGTAGTCAACTCATCCAAAATCAACTGACTCCTTTTACATGTGTAACTTCTTTCCTGCACACCAAACATCTCTTATTTGACCTTCCTCTCCTATTGTATCGTTCTACTTGCTTATTCTTCTTAACTGCATTCTCACATGACGTTAAGTGACGATGCATTCAAAGATGGAAACAGGCTTATTTGGAAGTAGATACAAGGTAATTCTACCCATACCTCTGAATGGTTTCTATGTGACATAGAAGTATTACTTAAATGCTTAATTGCTTGACACTTCTTTCCCTGTGGCCTCTAGTCACGGCTGAAGCCAATCACCAAATATGTACTCCTCACATCTGTGATACATACCTGAGACTATTCTTAATAGGGATGATGACAGTTTTTTAAATTGTATATAAATTAAGAGTATACTAATAGTAAAGCAATTTTGTAAAAGGAACAGGGTATCTGCGATCATTACTTTCGGAGCTACAGGGATTTAAAGAGTCAGATTTCCGGCGCTGCCGCGGATCCCTGAAAAACGCCCCATACAAAATGGCTCGAAATAATGACGTCATAGGCAATGTAATGATCGTTAGATTTGTATGCGCGTTCAAACAAAATTACTAATATCTTTATTATTTGTGCGTTTATGCTTATAGTTCATGTATTAAAAAATGTCACATTTAATGTAAGGAAGCTAAAACTGTATAAATTTTCATCTAATTACGATAAAATATTTTTAATAGTTTTTGAAATTTTATAATCTCATTTATTTTGCAAATATCCAGACAATCTTTGCTTTTTATGTATAAATTAGTTAACATTGACCCTATTTACCCGAATGTATCATAAAAATCAATATATTCAAACCTAGTCATCATCCCCATTCTCTATGTGTGTGAAGTCTGCCTATCCGTATTCTGTCAGCTTGGTTGACTATTGGCCTAAACCCTCTCATTCTGAAAGGAGCCTCGTGCTCAGCTCAACAGTGAGCCAAAAATGGATTGCTAATTATGACTCATCCGATTTATGAATTTCAATTTATTTATTGTAATGTGAACAGATCGACGGGTCGACTCTGAAGACACTGTGCGTGCAACACGGCCCGCTGCAGAACTTCCACCTCTACCTGAACCAGGGCCTGGCGCTCGCACGCTACTCGACGCGCGAGGAAGCTGCTAAGGTATAAGTCCTACTTTTGGAACACAATAAGCCTTTTGAGCTGTCAGTAGAAACATTCTAGCCAAATTTGCTAAACGATTATTGTCAAATTCCTGCCGAATTTTGGTACTTTGATACTAATATTTTATTGAAAAGTTAAACATCCACATTACACTTGATATTGAGTGATATATACTCAGAGACTAAATTTCCACCCACTTTAATATACTCGCGTCATATGAAAGTGGGTGCCTCTGAATATATTATTGTAAAATGTGCATCACATCATAGTTGTAACAGAAGTTTTGCCTAAAAATAAAATCTAAAATTGATCAACAGTCCAGCACAGAGCCATGTTTGACAAACTTGAATTTTACAAAAGCCATGTTTGACAAACATGTGTGCTTTGGCAAAAAAAAAATTTTTTTACAAAAACCTAACATAGTAGTTAATACGTTAATTTGAGGACAGGAAAAGAGGAAGGGCAAAACTACTAATACTAAATCAAGGTGCCCAGTTGGCACAAATAAAAGCCATATAGAAGAATTGTATTTAAAAAAGGTTAATATGTTTGAAAAATAAATAATTGTTGTGTACCGCAGGCCCAGATGGCGTTGAACAACTGCGTTTTGAGCAACACTACGATCTTCGCGGAGTCCCCCGCCGAGTCCGAGGTGCAGATGATTCTGCAGCACCTCGGCTCGGGCGGCGGCGGCGCCTGGCGCGGTGGCGCTGCCAAAGTAAGTTATAGCTGAGCCTGTTAATTAAAATTAAATAAAATCTTCAAAGTTAAACAAGATCTACAGTGATGGTAAAATGATGATAAGAGGGTATTTGATAACTTGAGTTCATTTCTTCGTTAGACAGCGTGAATACCGTCACGCTGCTAGTCGTGTTAGTGATTTTGTGCGATAATGTTGAATGAATGTTTGAATGTTGATTTCGCTTATACTGCTTAAGTCATGAAATCAATTGTGTCTTCTAGTAACCTAGTAAGTAGTAGTAGCTCCACAGTTAAAAAATTTAACTCAAATTGAATAGTATTAGGGTGCAATACATACTTGTTGGACTATTTACCTACAGAGAAAGGGATATATTATAGTCGTGTATCATAGCAAAATGTATCTAGGTACTAAGGTTTACTTTGGTCATTGCAGGACAGTTGGGGCGGCGGTTTCCCAGGCCTGTGGCCTGAGCAGCATGAGCAGCGCGCCACCCCCTCCTCCCTCAACTCGTTCCTGCCGCCGGACCTGCTCGGCGGGGAGTCCATCTAAACGCCCACCGCCCAGCCGCCGACCCTGTGCGACCCCAGTGTAGTACACTAGAGGTACCTCACGTCGCATCGCAGACAGATGCGAAGTTACTAAACTATCAAAGTAGCGACTGGGACTTCGTATCTTTGTGTCGAGTACGATTTTGTACCAATTCGTCCGCGTAAAAGTAAACTTTGATTTATATGGAAATGAATTTGGATATTGTGTTTTCTCTTGTTGTAGCTAGATGGCGCCGATAAGGCAATTGAAATTTACTTTTACCGAATTGAATGAGTACAACTTAGGAGTGGCTCCGTGTGAGCGTACAATGATCAATGATTGCTATGTTATTGTGAAGGGGCGCACAGGGGGGGTCGGAGGTGGAGGAGGTCTAGTTGTAATTACGCTTCGCCGCCCCCCGCACGGGGCCGGACTAAATTTTATTCGCCTAGTCACATCGAGCCGGACGCGGGGCGACGCGCCGCGTGGCCTCGCGCCCGCCGTAGCCAACTGTCCACGTTCTATTATCTACTGTTTCGTAAGTGTTCATGTAGATTATTTTAGTGTACATAAGAATTATACATATACAACGTCAGACATATAATGTGCGGAGGGTCACACCCTCCTCCTGTAAATTACCAAATAATATAAGCTATCGGATAGTGTAGTAGCGTCGCGGGCTACCTCAGTCACTCCCCGTGGCCTTATTTTAGTCTGTATTTATTTTGTTGCGCGCGTCGGGCTGTTGCTGTTTCGCCCGGCGGGCTGTTCCGAGTTTCTTTCGTGTTTATTATTATTTTTTTTATATATTTGTGGTTTTGTCGCATACAACTAACGTATATTATTATTATTATTATTAATACTACTATTATAATTTATTTTATTTGATATTTAAATTCTCACTCGCGATGAGCCTTCGTTTTCCAGTAGTGATATTTTTACAGCAATAAAAAAAAATTAAGTGCATTTCGCCCGGTTATCGAAGTTTTTATTATTATTATTATTATTAATATTAGTACGTAATTTAAATGAGAATAACAAAAATCGAAATGGATGAGATTCGAAGTGCATTCTTGTAGAGATAAATTCCTTTAAGCAGTATAGTCTGAGAGGGAAGGAGTCGACGCATCTTGCCGGGCGGTCGGCCGTCGGGCCTAGTCGCCCGACCGTCGGGCGTCGGCCGTCGACCGGTCCGACGGTCTAGTTCCGCCGATGCTAACGTTTCCCCAAATTTTTTCCAGTATTTGTGATTCAAGTGCCACTTTATGTTTAATATATGAAACGATTATTAGATTATACGACTAATGTAAGGGTAACCTAATATATTAAATTAAAAATTGTTTTATCATTTTATATTACATACATTTGTGAGAAGTGTTATAAAAGTACTATAATTGACAGTAATTTAAAATATTACACTTTTGTGTATAGGTAAGGATAAAGTTCTAACTTAAATTTAGCCATATCAATATCTATTTAATAAAAGATTTGTGGTATTTTCTATAGGCTCAATTTAAACGTTATTCAAAGTGACATATGCTTTAGATATTCTGTTAATAATATACTTGTAGTTGTAGGTCTTTGGTATTATTACATCATCGTAGGTTTAAGCGTACAACTAAGTCCTATAGTAGCTTATCGTAAGCATTGATATATTACGGCAACGATCGCACTTGTAAATGTTCGTTACTATGAAAGTTTATTTACATTTTTTTATTTACTATTTTTAATTTATTGATGGTGTGCCACAGAGATACTCTGCCAAAATATATCAGTACCAATTAACAGGATTAGATAGTAGAGGCGAGGATCGCACACTCACCCACCACGCCGGCCGAGCCGAGCGCAGCCGAGACTGGCCGAGACTGGCCGAGCGCGGCCGAGACTGGCCGAGCTTATCCGAGTTCAGCCGAGCCGAGCGATCGCTCGCGGGAGGCGATCGACTTTAATAATGTACATTGTGTATCTTCCAGTGATCTTTTTAATTAAACATTACGATTTAGTGCTAAGTGTTAGGTGTTAAGTGAATCGCTGTACCTTGCCGAGCCGCGCGCTCGGTGACTTCACAAATTATTGAGATAAGTTAGGTGAATGCGATGTTCTGCGGACCCATTGTGTGGCTCGGTGTACCATTCAAATGATGTGTCACTATATGGTTTCCCATCATATTTACGTTTTTGTGATCATGTAATATAGTTATTTCAATGAAATGACCTTGAGTACGCCATTTTACATCAAGTGGCAGTGATTTTTTGTTTTTACCATCATCTGATTAGGTTATTTCAACGAAATTACGTTTATACCAGTATTTCATTTAAAAAAATCGGTTGTTTGTGAAGTCGGTTTACTGACTATAGTTGAACGTGACAACGTCATAAGAAAATACTGATGGAATGGTTGCATTTTTCAAAACAAAATGTTCGTTTTTCGAAAGAAAATCTTCATAGACTAGAATATACTTTATTTCTTGTAAAAAAGTTGGCAACCCTAGAGCAAGGGAACGACGCATGACGTCATATTTTTTTGAGTGTGCAGCCGGTTCCATCGAATTATAAGACGTTGCAATCATCACTACTAATGCTACTTTACGTAACATGACGATAATTGTGTCATTTCTTAATAATCGCAATTCCAAAATACGATGATATAATATGTAGTGAGTGATTATTTGAATGGTACACTGAGTTACAGAATAACCCTGCTGATATGTTGTGTGGCTGTACTCTTCGACCCGTAGTTGTTAGTGTTAAATGTTTGTATGATGTGTTCAATTAGTAACAATATTAGCGTTTCCTCATTACCTAGTGTATCACCTATAGTGGGACCGATTCGACGGTTTTTCGAAGCCACCTCCTATATGTTGCATATTCTTCATCGCCTTTTGAAAAATAATAAAAAAATAAAAAAAAAAAATGTTGCGTGTATCCTTAGGTGTGTACACGCGAGAAAGTGAAACTTCTTTAGTTTATTTTTTCAAATCGTAGTGAATTATGTGTGTATTACGTTACACACTGTAGAATCTATGAATGAGTGCAATACTCGATGTCAAAATTACATCTTATTCATAGACACTATACAAGCAAAATGTGTCTATAAAATATCCGATTGTGACAACTTAGATCAATTTTAATCTAGCTCAATTGTACAATTCAACAGACTATAGAAGTTTCATTTTGAAAAAAAAAAAAAAAACAGCTTGTAACTATCACCGACTAGTACTAGAGTGACCAGTTTATGATATATTTGTCTAAAGATATTTTTACTATAAAATTTTGAATAGTATTACTAAAGGCTCGGTATATGCAACGCGGAAAACTAACGGTTTCGCCTCGAACACGATTCGGACCTTGTCGAATGACTTTTAATGTAAGGTGCCAAAGAAAGAGTATCAAAGATATGATGACACTGTTTTTTGGAACAAAAAAAAAATCGATCGCATCTCTTGTAAGACATATCTTCCAAAATTGATTTTTGAAAAAAAAAAAAATAGTTTTCGGTACGGGTTATTGATCTGATGTTCCTATGCCATTCGTGTAACGTCTATGCAACAATAGTGCACTCGCTCTTGGTCTACGTAACTTTTTTAAACTAAATCATTGCTATAGTTGCAATGGGGATGATGACTAGGTTTGAATATATTGATTTTTAAGATACATTCGGGTAGATAAGGTCAATGCTAACTAATTTATACATAAAAAACAAAGATTGACTGGATATTTGCATTAGCAAAATAAATAAGATTATAAAATTTCAAAATATATTAAAAATCTTTTATCGTAATTTGATGAAAATTCATACAGTTTTAGCTTCTTTACATTAAATGTAACATTTTTCAATATATGAACTATAAACATAAACGCATAAATAACAAAGATATTAGTAATTTTGTTTGACCGCCCATATAAATCTAACGATCATTATGACCTACGACGTCATTAATTCGCACCATTTTGTATGGCGCATTTTTCAGGGATCCGCGGCAGCGCCGCGAATCTGACTTAAATCCCTGTAGCTCCGGAAGTAATGATCGCAGATCCCCTGTTACTTTTACAAAATTGCTTTACTATTAGCATACTCATAATTTATATACAATTTAAAAATCTATCATCATCCCTATTAGCTCTTCATTGACTTAACACGGATTAATTATTTCACGCGTTGGGAAGTGATTATACAGTATAGTCTTGCAATAATATTTTTACGCTACTGTTGATTATAAAAATTAGGTTAAATTAATTACTTAAATTAGTTTTAAACGAGTGACGCTACGGGGGTGGAGAATAAACCGTGTGACGTAATTAATGCATGACGTAAGCATAACTAAGTGGAGGGTCTGCGAAATAGAAATAAAAAAAGCGAAATCCTCTATTTTGTATGATAAAATGAATTGCGGTAGTCTCACTGAAAGCGGTTTGATTTATTTAAATTACTATTTTTTTTTTAATTTTAAATACTAGGTTGTTGAAAAAAAAAACTCAAAAATAGTCTTATTTTGCATGGTTATGAACTTCATATGATGAATTACTTGCAAATAAATGTTCGCTACACTTTTGATGTATTTTGCACTCGAAAGAAAGGACATGCTAAATGGTCTCATAAACGCGATATTTTAGTTTTTATCAGAATTTAATAATGTAGATATAAACTACCGGGTTACGGACGCCACGTAGATTCTGTATATTTTGTCACTTCAAGAATTAGAATCTTAAAATCTTGGTTTTATCGCCCGTGAAAACCCATTTTGGGTTTTAACATATTTAAATAACTGATTATATCAGAGATAGATATGCCTTTACTTAGTATTTTTTTTAAAGATTGACTGTTAAATTATATTTAAAAATATTTAAATTAATAAATTAAAATTGCAGCATAGTAGTTATTTTATAGGTACGTAACGCGTGTTGTTTGAATTATTGTTTGTTGTACGCGAGATGAACTTAAAGTTTCTAGTGCGAATTACCTTTACATAGTTATTCTTATTTCTATGGGTTCTGATGTCAGTGCTTAGAATTGCAACTATCGCAATGATTGAAACTGTTACGATCTACCTCTTGAGAGCGGGCCGGTGTCAATTCAATTGAGGGTGTTTCTTTCAATAGTTTGGGTAATACTTTTAGCTATTCGGTGCCGTTCTGTCCAGGATGTTGCCTCATGCGCTGTAGTCTGGTCTTACTCGTAAATTGTGAATTTATTACAGCAATAAAGTTCAAGATTTAATTTTTTATATAAAGGTTTTTCCATTTTTTATGATGAAAAAAAAAATTTTAGACGTGCCGAGTAAACCGAAAGTATAAGGATCCAGTGCCCTGTAGAAGTATGTTGTCCATAGATTAAAGACGAAAGAAGTCATGCCTTGAAGTTTTTTAGTCAGTTAAATGTAAACAGTACTTAAGTAATGGGTATGTTAATATAAAGAGACATAATATAGGCGTTGTGGTGTAGTGGTGTTAGGGCTCCCCTCACACTCGGGCGAGTCATCCGTTGCTGAAACTTAATTGATATTTGACGATTGTGATAGCCCAAGGTGTGGAGGGGCCGTTAGGTGTCGGTAAAGCGGCGATCGCGAGTCATTCGGCTTTGATAGCCTTTACGTGCAATGACAATATACTGTAAAAGCTTTTAAGACAAATTCCAGTTTTGGTCTAACCATTCTGCGTGACATCCACAAGCGAGCGATCATGGTGACTTAGTAGGTTATCACAGTCATTTTCAAGTGTCAAACGTTGTAAGGTCAGAGAAAAATGGATCTATTTCCAAAGATTAAACTTGCCTACAATTGTGTACTGTAGTACGAAAAGTGATTAGCATTGTCAGGTCCATTTTGCTTAGACGCTAACTGATTACGAGCATTCATTTGTTTGACTGCCAGAATATTGGTAATTGAACACAATGTCTTGTGTTGTAAAACAGCATGAGCTAATTTTTCAAATTCAGGAGACGTATTTATGGATTATGGTCGCCAAATGTTCCCTTGTGGATATGACGCAGTAACACAAACTATATGACTTGGTTGTGAGATCCCGAAGCTGCCACCCTTTTGACAAATTGCGTCCTTGAGAAATCATCCGCCTATATAAACTCTTAGGATATTGATCGTGGGACAAGAGATCCATATATTGTCCATGATTTGTTTTTGAGGCTATTTCAGAATTCCATCAGTGGGTTGGTAGCATAAAGGGATCTTCAATTATTTCAAATGTCAAGTTGCTTAGGAGTAAAAGCGTATTTTTGGAACGGCGGACGATTAGGGAGCTAAGCTTGATACATTTCGAATGTATGTCGAATAAGAAAATGGACCTGGTGAAAAAAAATTAATGTCTATGAAACATACACTTCCAATGTAACTTTAGCATAGAGCATTTAGTTGCGTTTCAAAACTACGCTTTCCCCTTGCCTAAGGTTCATTTTAAATCATCGAATCGAATTACATTCATAATAATTTCACTTTAAACGGACGTTCGTTCGGCAAGTCACATCTCTTCTGTGGCTAAAGTTTTGCAAAAATATATGAAGGTGAAATGGAATTTGATTTGATGAGCTAACAATGACTGTTTGGCGTTCGCTTGGGTGACACGAGGCTAATTTGTCAATCTGGGATACTAAGATAGTGATTAAAAGCATTTTGTCTCTATGCAGACTATTATTATGAATGATTAGTATTTCTTTGTATAGCAGATGCATGATTTCGTAATGCTTATTCAACAGGTGACTCGATATAATCTTTTAAGAGTCTCATAAAATATAGAGTAAAAAGTAAATGCAGTATTCACCAAACACCTAATTTATGGAAACCTTAAATTTATTTAATTTTACGTTATCCTGTAAAGCTGCGATATTTTCTTGTATCGAATGACATAATCATGACAGAAAGGGAAGAAATGCATCCGCTATAGAAGGTATATTAGTTATACTGTACGCTAGCGTGTCACGCTCGCTATCGTTCTGTCAGTAGCGCTATTCAGCAACTATGTGTTTTACAACACGGCAGTGGTAGTTTCGAATGCGACTATGCCTGTGTCTAACATGCCAATTGCTACTACAAATAGAGAGATAGAGATAAATTCCAAGCTTACACTGTCCAGATAAAAAAGACATAGTTACAGAATAGTCCTATAGCACATACTCGTAGTCCGGTCACGGTCGCCGCGCCGCACGACCAGGTTGTGAGCGGCGCACGCCGCAATAACTGAATCTCCTCTCGGTTCAAGGACTGTATATTTCCTGCACACAGTTGCGCCACGTGCAATTTAGTCTGTGTTATATTATTATGTTGTTGTATATTTATATCTTACACCTTTTACAGTAATATGTATATAATGTGAAATTATATTCTTAACAAAAAAAAAAGATTTTAATACGCTTCACGCTTTCACTTCTTAACATTTTTTCGTGACTCGTTTCTGTTATATAGAATAAATTTACGTACCTAAAAGTAATTATAATAATTATTATTATCATAGATGTATAAAATGTAAGCGGAAAAAAAATAAAAAAAACACAAAAAAAAACTTATATAAAAACGAAAAAAAAAAAATGAAAAGCAATTAATAAGAAACCAATGATTGTGCCTCAATGAACTGTGGTACGTTACCGTAACCGATGGCAGGTTGAATAGTTTCCTTTGGAAGTGACTACTTGTAATGAATTGTGCGGTAGGCGCGCCGCGACTAGTGGTAGCGCGCGGCCGGGCCCGCGCCCTCGCCTTGTGTAATCATTAATGAGCTTAGCTATGTTTTACTTTTATTATAAGTGTTATGTCATCAATCAACATTTTATATATATATATACTTTATATATATTCTCGTATATAACTATATACTCTTACGTGTAAATATTATCTATTTGTTTTGGTTCTCATGAAGTTTACCCGAATTAATATGTAACATAAATAGTAATATTTATTTATTTGGAGTCGGGAGATGTAGTGAGGGTATCGGGCCGTACATTGAGAGAACACTACGCTCCGTTATACTTGTGTGATGATGTCCGACCTTTGGTAGCTGTTGGCTGGGGTATAGACAAAGTAAACTGCAATGACGCAATATAACCCGATCGTATTGTTTGTCAACTTTTAGGAAGTCTATTTGGCTTTGAATGTAGTCAAAAAAATGTACATTAGACAGTGACAGATGTAAAACTGTGTGCACTAATGATTTTATACTATAGATATGGCAATAGCGCGTCGAATTGAAGAAGAAAGTCACCTAATTGGTGTAATTTCATTTAGTCTCATAGTAAACAACAAAAGTTATTTGAGCATAATAATAAAATTCTAAATAATGTCTATAATGCCGAGTTGTGTGTTTAGGAAGTGTAATATGTAAGTAAACACAAAGTTGTGCGTGTGTGCACTCTTTAGCTGAGATTGAAACAGTTTGCGGTGATTTTGTAGGCGCGTAACGCCTACGTATCTATAGTATAAAATAATTGGTTTGTACACACAAATGCGTTTATTCTGTTATCTTACCACTATACATGCAATGCCAAACGGACTACTTAGAATAGATTAACTATACGATAGCTATGGAATTTAAACCAGTAGTTGCTTGCTTGTCATACGAGCGAATTACGAACGCGTTAAAATTGTTTCCATCAAACATTGCAAATCTTCTTGGTCATTCGCCTCAGCCAAACGTAATAAAAAGAAACCTTTGGTCGGATATTACATGTATGCCAAAGTCGATGTCTCATTGCCATTAACGACCACTAAATATTTATATACTCTTAGATAAATCTGTGGATCTCTGACATCACAACAAACTATTGATCGTACAAATAAGAGCCATTTATCAGACCGGTGTCTGTCCCAAGCTGCTCTGGTGTTAATTTAGCTCAAGTATTTTCAAATAATAGTTTGCTCATAATATTGTTGTTATATTTTTTTTTGTTTATTTTTTATCTTTATTATTAAAAAATAATAATTAAAACAAGGTTGGCGTTTGGAAATTTTTGAAATTGCGTTCGCCGACGACTTTGTTTAATTAGATAGCTATTTATGATCTTTAAACCAAATGGACCATTCTGTTAGGTATTGCATCGTGCGTGCATAACGCCTAGAACGTATCTCAGTTAGGATGTAAATTTTTAGTTCCTCCGTTTTGTTTTAACATCGGATAAGTGATACCGACCGTTGACGCTTCTAAACGATACAAATTACAATATAAAATTTTACTTTTTAATTATTATTGCGGGTAATTTTGAAAAGTTAGATCTTTTAGCGATTTTGAAAGTTTTAAAAAAGTTTTTTGTGACTACCCTACTTTGGAAAGTAGCAGATTTTATCGTAACAGGATTAGAAAAGCAGTTGTTTTATGATTTTTAAATTCAGTCTAGTTTTAATAAAATGAGCATTTGATGTCGCGGACGGTCGGTCGCCTTTTCGGCTTTAAAAACGCATTTTAATGCGATCTCAATCGTAATAGCTAGTATAATTATTTAGTTGCTGACACACCTTTCTGGACTTGACACTGGTGTCAAGTCTCAATTATTTTTGCTAAAATCTGTTAGAAGGTGTGTAGGCTTTTGTTTGAACGGCATACTCGTATAGGGACCAAATATATACGAAGTGGCGTGTTTTATAACTCTCTTTCTCTCAAAACGTCCATTGCGCTTAACGGCGATGCTTACTAAAAAGACAACTCATTTTTCCATTAACGAAATAAAAAAAAAACGATGACTTTATGTAGCTTTATGTCGTCATTAGTGATATTGTACAATATTCAGGAGGGCCTTTTTAATTTGATAAGGTTTTGCTGTTTGCTTGTTATCTTTGTTTATATATATTTTTGTACGTTGACGTCCTTACAATAGAAGCATATTAGGTGATATCTACAAAGAAACTAGTCTTCCTTTATTGCGTGGGTCGTGGATCGGCGTCGGCACAGAGGCGAGCCCCTCTAGTCCTGTTTCGTGGTGCGATAAGTGAATACCAAATATACTAACGAAGGCTTTCGACGTAGCGTAGGGGTAGGGGTAGGGGTAGTAGGTAGGTAGGCGGCCCGAGCAGCTTGGAACCTGTCTATGTTACAAGGGAATGGTTGGGTAGTATTATTGTATTGCATTTATTTCTCTTTTGTCATAGTCACTCAAGAATATATTTAATTGACCTAACGCCTAAAATTGGAATATCAGAGTTTATTTAGGATGTTTCATATTTTACATTTTAGTGTTTAAAATATCTAAAATTTACCTTAATTATAGTGAATGGATTTTTGTATTATTGGTATATAGCTGTAAGACAAAGGGTGTTCTCGATAGACACAAACAACTGATTTAATACAAAATAATTAATGTACTGAGTGACTTTACGTGTAAACAGAGAGGGCCATTGATTAAATGTTGAAGTAAGCTAAATTCTCTATTTGATAATTTAAATAAATGTGATCGCTGAGAATATTTTTAACTGCTATATGTAATGTTATTGTAGATCAGTAAGTGAACAGGTATCAGTACACGGAGCAACGCTCGTCAGTTGAGCGAGTGTGCCAGTGCCAGTGCCGGCCAGTGCCAGTGCCAGTGCCAGTGCGAGCACAGGTCGGCTCGCGCCCAGTGCTTCGTTCACATTGCGTTCCCATGGCACGTCTTAGGCGAAAAGTACACGACCGACATCGATTTGTTAAACTTGAATTTTTATCTGTATATAATAAAACTGTCTTTTATATTGAAAATAAAATAAAAATTACAAGAAAATTATCCACTTCTTATAGGTATCTACTTAAGGTATCTACTAGGTGTCTACTTAAATACTTTATGATGAGTTTTTTACATCGACTTTTATCATCAGATTGACGTCACTAAATTGAAATTGCTTATAGCAATTCTTTGAACCCAGTTTTGAACCAGTTTCTTTTAATCGTTTTTAATTGTAAACATCTGTCGTGTACTTTTCGTTTATACGCATGATTCAATTAATTATTATCTATGCCCTATATGGTACTAGACAATACTAGACACCAATATTTGAGTCATTCTCTGACGAGAGTAGGGCTAAACGTATCCTGATACGAAGGCGAAGCATATTATATTGCATAGCGCAGTATTTATAAAATGCACACTGGTGAAATATCAGTCGTAGGCGGTAAATGCAAAAACGTGTCGCTACAGTCGCGGCGAAAAGCGTTTGTCGCGTCTGAAAACAAAAAGTTATTTTCTCGACATTTGCCACACGTTCGCTGCTAAGTAGAAATTAATTTGACATGTGCAGGTTCTATAAAATTAATGATGCGCATTAGAAGTGGCGACAATTTCCTGCATACGTGCCATTTCTGTTGCCTTGTTACTAGATATATGTTGTCAAAACTAACTCTACGACCCTTCAGTGCTTCGCCTACGTAACATTTCACGTCCAGCCTATATAGCATTTTATGTATATATGTGTGTTAAGGCCAACCCCCCACCCACCAAAAAAAACAGCTAATTGATGCAGTAGACTCCATTACTGCTCGCTAACTCACAAGGCAATCCGCTTTTCTCTAGTCTCCTCGCATTCGAACATCGCTTTATAAGAGCTTTTTGTTATCGAGCATAATTAATTATCATATCCTAAATAATCGACACTAGTTATTATTCGTATTATTCTTTTTTTTGTTTATTTAGATCTCTGTTGTACCTGTGTGTAATAAAAAAAGAAAATCGTTTATATTCAATGTTTTTCATGTATATGTAAGTGGACTGAACCGGGTCTCGACTCGATGCACAGTGTTTGATTGATATACGTATAGTAACTATTCGCATGCAAGTGCGCGCGAGTAATGCGTTTGTTTAAAGCAAGAACTGCATGTGACCAATTTAAACCATTTTGAAATTTGAATGATACTCTGCTTTCCCATTGAAAAAATCTTATCTCGTAAACTAAGTACATTCATAAAAGAAGATTTTTCAAGGTTTATGGTTTTGGATTAACTAAATTGATTGTACGCCAAATTAGTTTGTTGGGTGTATTTATAAAACACTTAAGTAGTTTTGATGTTTGAGGGACACAGAATAGTTGAATACTCATGTACTCGCGTGCACTTGTGTGTCTTTTATCTATAATAACGTAGCTTCAAAGACCAAAATTTCTATGTTCCATTTAGTCTTATACAACCTCTCGTATTCGCGTCAAAACCAATACTCTTAACGGTCTTGCATTAGTCACTTTTGTACCTTGATTGTACTTGAATATCCTATGTAAGGGAGACTACGACTAATACAATTCTGACAAAAAAATATATACTTAAATACTTAATTTAAATTTTAACAGACTGATAGCTGTGATTAAGAAAAAAATATTTTTAATATTATCCAGTGAATCGGATGAGAATATTTATTTTATTAGATGTTTCCTACTGCCATCGACACGTTTGTATGTGACGAGACATACCGCTTTGCGTATTTTTATTACTTAGCGTATCGTGTAATACGTTTTAGGTGTACGGGAAGTTGAAAAAAAAGACCAAAAAACAACTGGTTTGACGAAAAAAAAAAACAAAATGACTAGTTAGTTGAGCCCACCATTTTGTAATCGAGGTATCCTTAGAAGCGATAATTAGGTCTTTGTTACACTGAAGCTGGGCAAAACCACACTACGCCATGTTTGTTGCGTCGAAGCTTCTCGCATTATTTCGCGTGGCGTGGGGTGGCGATATATGTATACGCCCGGTATTAATTGTTGTCTGTATGTAGAGACTGAAAAATTTTGTAATTTCCATTACCACCGATGTCTATTTGCAATCTATTTTTGACCGACCTCCAAAAAGGAGGCGGTTCTATGTTCGGCTGTATGTATGTTTTTTGCTTTAGCCTTCAGAAGATCTTCGGGTTGAGGACTTGTTCGCAGGTCGATTGTGATTTATACTATAACTAATACAAGTAAGCTAGTAGAGTTTACTAAATTTGACAGAGATTCTTAAATATAATTTTGTGTAAAAATTTGCTAGTCTTATGTTTTTCATGCCAAAAATTCTTAAATTTAAAATGCAAATTTGGAGAATTTAATACACTCTCAAGATATTTGTGTTATTTTGCGAAATTCCATAATATACATTGAGCACTAAGCAAAAGTATAAATAAAATGTGTATACTTTCTGAGATGAGCGGATTTCGTTACACATCCACAACTTTTCAAATGAAATGTACGAAATATTGTTAAAGTGTTCTTCAGATAGCATGGGTACGGTGACAGTCGCCTGTACGACGTTTATAATACCTACATACTATTATCGTGAAACGCGGCAAGCTTTCAAGAGTGAAACCAACTGTCATTTTTACCATCCTACATGAAACGAACTGTAGTGGAGGATTGCTTGACGAAATACACTTATTTTATTCAAATTATCTTAGATGTGATGGTTTTGTGGAATGTATCATATAAGGCTAAGTGTTCATTGTAGACCCAAAGATCTTTATGGTTGTAGACTCAAGGTCGGTATGAAGGCTAGAGCTTTTGATCTTAAACGTTGCATATCTAGTGACATTTCTAATTCGAATCAATTTGTTGTATTCATATCCGTTATCCCGTAATTGTGTTAGGTTTTTCGATGTACCTATAATAAAATCTTAAGTTATCATAATAATAAAAATAACTTAATTAATTGCCTTTTAGTATTGTAGTGTTCGATTTCTCTCTAAAGTAATAAATGCGATTGGCGTTGTTTTTAATAATAAAATATATTTTTGGTACCACCTTTGAGTTAAAGTACAACTTAGATATAAAAAAAAAATATTTCTCAGTAACGTAAAACATTTATAACAATGTCGATGTGAAATTGATCGATAGTGTTACGTATCGATAAGTTGTTAGTATAGATTTAAGCTGTCTCGTCTCATTACAGCAATAATATTTAAAAAAAATATTCCTCAACGCTTGTATTTTGAACAATATTGATATTTTAAATAGTCAGACAACTAAATTTTGCATAATGATAATATCAATAGAATAATAAATAAATTGTAAAAGGTTTTTCTGTGTAAAAGTCTCTGTGATGAGAAAATTTAATTCTAAAGATGTAGTAGTATTATACTGGTGATGAAACAGGTACTTTAAAATTAATATTATTATTATTATTATATTTATTTATATATCGCGCGTCCCAACGGCACACGACGAGATTTTCGCGACAAAAAAAGAAAAAAAAAATCTCCCGCGTTTCACTATAAGTGTTACCTGTTTCATTAAGTGACAAAAAAAGTTGAACTTTTCAGTCTTTTTCGCGCAAAGGGTTGTGTATTAATTTTTATGTAGTACAAATGTGTTCGCAATTTGATTGCTTCTGTAGTGTTCCTTAAGTTGTTTTTGTATCTGTTTCGGCATTTATTTGTAACTCGTATATTCTCAATCTGTTTATGTAAACGCGAATAGTGTTAGGGTTCGTTTGCACGGGCGGCAACTCTACCGACGACGAACGACGTCTCGGCGGCAGCCAACGGCAGTCGACGGTAGCAGCTGCCGCCGTGTAAGTGGACACTTATAGAAGTCGTCGTCGCGGCGGCCGGAGCCCCGGCGTGAGGTCCCCGGACCGCCCCAGTGCCTTGTCTTTACGGCGCTTGTTACGCGCGCGGGGCTCTGCGTACCAAATAAGAGAAGCAAGCGACGCTTCCACGGTCTCATATCCTTTAATCTGTATTACCTCGTTCAGTAACCTCACGTATAAACTATTTATCGCTCTCCCGTACTTACCAAACGCACTGCACTGTTATTTGGTACACCCACCTGTATTAACCTTCCTTTAAGTTATTTTGTAAGGTATATAATATATTACTACTTATATATATAATATATATATCATGAATTGTATCGGCGTATCGTATATGATTGATATATTTTTATTGTTATTTTCTGAAACTACCTAAAGCAATGTATTTTACAAACAAAACAGGAGAACAATAATTATTATGTAAGTGTAACAGTTAGTGAATTTAAGTGTGCTATTTTCCATTCCAGAACTCAACGATATCAACGTTCTCGTAATACTTATTATGTTCGGGTTTAAAAAAAAGATGTTATTATTGTATAATTAAACTAAACCTTATGTGATTGAAATGCAATGTTTAGAAGTATTTTTATTCTTTATTTTTTACCATTAATAATAGTTAGTAGAGATCTATTTGAGAGTCTAATGTATCAATTATTTGTAAAGTTGGCTGTAACTAATTAGAAGTTACAATAATTGTAGACATATTTTAATATAAACATTTGGAGAAAGTTTTATGTAGATGACAAATAGTTGTTTTGATCATTATGTGAAGTGTTGTATTGTAACGTATATGTACCTAATGTAAGGGCGCCCCGCAGCGGCGTCGGCGCAACGTGTACGCACAAGAGGGCGCCGCCGCGGCGTACGCGGGCGCCTGCCGGGCGTGGCCGGGCGCCTGCCGAGCGTGGCCGAGCGCTCGCCGGCGCCGCGGCGGCGTGGTACTGCCTCAACTCTTACTGCACAGCACTGCTAGGCTAATTCAGTTATCGTGTAAGCATATTTTTCTTACATTTCATAAGAGTAATGTTTATAGTATAGGCAATAATGTTTAACAAAAGTCCCTATATAATCGAACTGACGACAGAAACGCTGTTATATTTGTGGCCTCTTTATGAATAAGATCTAAGTTACATGTTAAAGAAAAATTAATTTTGCTATGCACAGATAATGATACTCAATTAATTGCCAAAAAGTTATATGTATATTCATAGTTCAACAATATTTCTTTTGGGCATATTTACTTTGAATTTATGCAAAAATTAGATTATGAATAAGTAGGTTGTAGATTATATGTAGAGTGGATGCATATATAATATATCTATATATTTAAATTAAGGTGAATTTGAGATGTATCAATTTCTTGTATTGTTCATAAGTTTAGATAATAAATGGGTTTAGCCATACTTCGGCTGGTTTGATATGTATGTTATCTGAATAATTGTAAAAAAAAAATAAAAAAATATATAAAAAGTGTGCGTTTTATTTTAATACCTTTCCTCTTCCACGTCCCGAAAATTAGTAATTTACGTAATTGAAAATGAAATAGTCAAAGAATACTTCAAGGAGGGAGCTTATCACACTAGCAGATTGCGAACGATTTCAAAGTGGAGCGGGCTCGCAACGTATACGTTGCGGACGCACAATGTACTGTCTCGTACAGACTTCAGTCCGTCCCAGTGTTGTCAAACGGTACGATTAAAATCATATTTTCACTACTCTTGCTCGAAAACATTGTCATTTACCACTCCACAGCGGGGCTAAACAAGCATTTCAGCCTCTAGGAGTAAAGTAATTTTGTTTTTTTTTAAATTTTTGTCTGTTACGAGTACTAGCCAACTTTTATCGAAGGAGGTTTTATTCGTAAATAGAATCATCGTAGGTAAGGTCCTTCTTTTTCTTTTGGTTATATGGCTCCGCGTGTCGAGCGATTAAGGTCCTGATTGTTTGATAAAAATAAAACTTGAAATTGGAATAAAATGCAGCGTTCTTGTCTGTGGAATGCGGTTATTTTTTTTTATTTGATTTTTATTGAGTTGCGAATTTAAAGAGTGAGATTTGAAGACAAGGTTGTACGGTGTAATACCTTTGCCTTTTCTTCATGGAAAAAAAATATATTAGTAAAGAAAAATAAAATTAAAGACCGAGAATTTAAAAACAATTTGCTGTGAATAATCCATACTTGATTTTCTTAAGAAATTCATTGTGAATTTGTGACCGTAATTTACATATTTCGCAACATTAATTGTTATGTCTTCATCTATTGAGAATGGTGACCCTAATTTAAAGATGGAACAAAACGAACCTACAAATTAAATACCTACGAAAAATTTAATAAGTGGAGAAAAGAACAACGAGTTGATTCACTTACGGAAGAAGTTTTTTAAACTAATAACTCCTACGTTTACCTCACATACAAATTATTCATCTTCACAGCAGTCGGAAATTAAGTTACCGGGTAAAAGCATCTCTCTTACCATATTTTTTTCCAAGTTCGTACATTTAACTTTTAATTAAAATAAAACATTAAATTACCGTACGGAATTAATTTATTTTCTCGCAATCGTAGTGAAAAATATAGTGTAACACTATACAAATATAGTATAAACTCGGTTTCTATTTAGCGTAAAAATACCTCGTATATAATGGGTCGTTTTAGCCCCTTGTATAACAACCTACTATTGTACGACTTTTTTTGGTGCTAGGGCCTAAAACTGTAACGTTTTACTTTTTAATCTCATGCTAACAAAAGTAAAATAAGATTATGGAATGAGTATTGATCGTCCCTGATGTCGTGACGAAGGATGATGCAGTCTGGATAGCTGTAGTGGGCAAACTATTCTAATTTATTGGTAAATTTGGCACCTTATTTTTTATGATATAAAGATATGGATAATGATCATTGATCCATTTAAAAAAAATAGGTGTACTTACACAATACACACATCACTACTTAGCCCCAAAGTAAGCGTGGCATGTAAGCGGTTAGTATGCGTATTTATTTATTATATATATAGGTAGGTATATTTATAAACATGCTAATACCTAATACTTATATAATGTAGGTACAGTTAAAGATTATAGTGAGTAGACCTTAAAAATGCTTTTGGTGACATTATTTAAATATTTTATAGGGGAACAATATAGAGTAATTTTAACCGTTTTAGGTAGGGCAATCAAAGAAACCTTTAAATCCAGTTTGCATTACATTTTACATTGATGCTTCGCTTCAATTGGTCGATGTTATATACCTATTTAAATATTTGTACTTAATAAAAAAATCTGACTGGAAAAAGTTACTTATCCCATTCTTTAGGTGTACCTCTTTATATATCAATCAAAATAATTCATATAAGTTAAGTGGTTTAGAAGATATAAGCGAAAGTCCTACATCACGCTAACGAAGTGTTTAACGTTTTGCGTTATATATAGAACGTCTCGCGTAGCTCAGTCGGGAGGACCGTCTCTACGGGGTAAGCCGGCGCGCGGCCGAGCCGGTCTAACACGGCCGCCCATTCAGATGACTGTCACGCTGAAAGGCTTACAGAATAATGTGAAAATATGAAAGCGAAATATTGCAAACAGATTCAATGGTGTTATTGAGGACGTCGCTGTTCCTAGCGCCAAACACCACCCATGTAGAGAATTTGTCTTCCTTTTGGGATTCTTTTCGCATATTTAATAACTTGTAACGACATACTCTAATACTCTACGGGATAGCAGACGACATCAATACACCTAAATGACATCCGGTAGAGTAATACGAACTCTGGAGGCCTTCGTGGTCTCTGACTAAATACATAAGGACTAGTATCGCACCCAAATTCACGAACAAAATTTTCTGCCATTTTCTAAGGAAAACGAGCTCAGATTTCATACATATCTTATACAAGCAGTTTTTGTTCGTTTTTTACACCATTTAAGTACACAAAAAGGTATTTTTACGGAGGTTTTTAACCGACGGACACGATTGAAAACTATGAAACATCGATTCTATAGAGACAGTGTTTATAATCGCATAAGATCGTTGATCATATACTTTGACAGAAAAATAATGTCTTGTGAGGCAGGTCTTTATCTAATTAGTCAGAGTTCGTGGTGCAGTGGAATTTGCGGTGGATTTATAAGACGGAAGTCCTGGGTTCGATCCCCGGTTGCGGGCTGGTCCAATTGAGGTTTTCCTGGTCCTGGTCTATCTGGTAGGTTTCGACCGTGGCGGGGCGGTAAGGTGGTAACTACACCCTACTAGTAGAAACGTACCGCCAACGATTTTCGACGTGTAGAAATGAAATTGGGTGTGGGTTTTCATCCTACGCCTAACAAGTTAGTATAAGGTATAAGCACGTATATGTGTCTAAGTGCAATCTAAGATGAATGCGGACTAACTTATTAGGCACAAGTTAGTCTGCTTCCATCTTAGATTGCATCATCACTTTTTAGTGAGATTGCAGTAGGTACTTGTAAAGAATAAAAAAAACTCTCATAAAGATATAAATGATGATAAGTAATTGATAATCTTCTTTCTTCTACCCTCTATAAGTTTTAAAGCTTCGCAACGAATTCGCTCTTACTGGACAAGTTTCATTATTAGGTAAATAAAACATTGCGTAAGTACATAATAGAAACATTTATTTACAAGTTATATTAATCATTAAACAAATTGTCTACAGTACACACATTAGATTGTGATTGCACATTATCTATCTTGATAGTAAGTACACAAGGAGTCATCGCGTATTTGCACGTGTTACATGCATGTATTACATGGAAAATAACGTTTAAATAAATATTTTTTGTTGAGTCAAAGTAGGAAGATAGTCATTTTTAACTGTCACTAAAGGCAATTATCTAGAAAATTACTTATTTTGTAGCTTATTTATTTAGCTATATTTAGGCAATGTTCCTAATTGTTCTAGGGTACCTACCTACCTAAATATGGGTAGTTTCTGCGTTATCAAAAACTACAACGTCCCTTAAAAAGAGCTACAATCCATATAGGTAAAAATAAGTGATATTTAATTAGTTTGATAAAGAAAACTCTCAATTAATCTGCAAGACGTTTAAAAATATGCATACAAAATCGTTTTTTTTATTTTAGAATAATTTGTACCTTTAAATAAAAATCCATTCCTAAAATATTTACCTACAGATAGGTACGATTATGAGACGAACGGCTGGACCGATATTGATAGAATTATTGAAACTCTTGAATTGGGGAATACAATTAATGTCGTCAACTTCAGACTCCTCCGAGGTCTAGGAAATTTTCATGCTGGTAAAAAATGTCATTGTTAACTTATTATTATCATATAATCAAGTAAGTATATAGATATGATCATAACTAGGTAGACATAATATTTTTATTTTCTATTAAAATTAAGCATCTATCTAAAATATCTATAAAATATTCTAAGTAGGCTTATGAATGAATACAAAGATATTTTCTTAACTTAATCTAAGTGACATAAACGACAAAATTCGAAACCTCAACCCTTCAAAGCGCAACATCATTTATGCTTTCTGGAACTAGAAAGTTTGCGCCTAAGATGCTTTAAATATTTATTTACATACTAATTAAAATCTCTATTAAACCGAATAATTCCATCGTTTCTTTTCCAAACCTCAAATGGCACAAAAAATTTTGGTTGCAACAAAAGCTCTATCGTGTAATCTAGTCTTACAGTCTGAATTGGGCCTTGTATAGGTAGTAGGTGGGTAGTTAATTTATTGCTGACTTGTAAAAGAGTTTTATTCCGTATCGTAAATAATCATATTCATTCCTCTGAAAAAAATCGTACAGTTTTTGCCTAATGAATTTACAGCAATTCTTCCGAGTTATTTCAACCTTTTCGCTGCGTTGCCATACAACCTGTCTCGGCAGTAGTCCTATTCAAATTAAGGATTAACATTCACAGTTAGTTGATTATCTGGCGTTGGTTATCTAGTGTCTCCTTGGCTTAGCGTTTCGAAGATGTGTTTGTACCAGAACTCGACAGCTTTCCCCCAAGCGGCTAGCGTCGCTCCTTCGAGTTTTAAGACTTCAATGAACATCTTTACTAACACGTCCTTTAAATCCTGTTGAAAGATCAAATCAAATTCATTATGTAGGTATAAATAAATCAAGAATATAAGAATATGTACCTAGGAATACGTAATAAGTAAGTAATCTTATAAAGTACTAGCTGACGTCTCGCGGTTCATCCGCGTGGTTCCCGTTCCCGTATAAATACGGGGATAATATATAGCCTATAGCCTTTCTCGATAAATGGGCTATCTAACGCTGAAAGAATTTTTCCAATCGGACCAGTAGTTCCTGAGATTAGCGCGTTCAATCAGACAAACAAACAAACAAACAAACTCTTTAGCTTTATAATATTAGTATAGATTATTATGATTACTGGCTAAGTATTTAAGTAAGATTTTTGATGTAACGACTGGTTTCGGGCTGACGACTACGACGAAAATATACAGGTTCCGTGTTAAGAACAGAACACTGAATAGGGTTGCCAGGTCGCCAAACAAACTAGTAGGACAGATCAGCCAGTTTGGTCAGACATTTGAGTAAAAAAGACCGGTAAACCTACATTAGTGTGTACTTAGATCTTATTTAGGTAGGTACCTGCGACATAAAATGTTTGTATGGGTAATTAAGCTTTTTATTATGATAAATATTGTATTCGACAAGATTTATAGCTATAGTAATATTAAAAGTGGTTAATTGATCTAACGAAATAAAAATAAAATCGAAAGCTAAATTAATCTAAGCACTTTATATTCATCGGTTCAATAAAGTCATCAGTCAAAATTAAATTGTATTAAGCCTAACAAAGACCGGACAAGCTGGACATGCAATCAAAAAGACTATCTATGTCCGGCTTTCTTCAGACGCCTGACAACCAGCATTGGCTGGTGGGAGGCTGGACACCCTTTTGGCAAAGACGTACCGCCAAGTGATTTAGCGTTCCGGTACGATGTCGTGTAGAAATCGAAAGGTGTGTGGATTTTCATCTCCTAACAAGTTCGCTTCCATCTTAGACTGCATCGTCACTTACACCAGGTGAGATTGTAGTCAAGGGCTAACTTGTAAAGAATAAAAAAAAGAAAACTTAACCCTAAGTTAATAAACCTAATTTACTCCGTTCGAGTTAATAAGGTTTAAACTTTAGCCTAAACCACAGAAAACATACAAATGATGTCGAAAGAAGGCCTCACGATATACTATAACTTTGTAGTTAGTAAGAAAAGTTTTAACTGTTTGTGTTTGAACAGAAAGATTACTCAACATAAGCACCTATGCGTGATTATACCGCATTAATTACAATATAATGGCTTTCCGTGTTGTTAAATTAATTGAATGTTTCAATTAAGTAGATTAATAAAATTGAAATCCTTTACGTACGTAATATAGTTCAGTAAATATGTGTAAATCAGATACCTAAGGTTAGGTTAGTTGAGTTATTTTCCTCTTTCCGTGCGATTCTCCTAACTTAGTTTTCAAAAATTTAAGACTTCACGTTAACTTTCTTACTTGCGTTAATTTATTTTAAGGTTATATATCATTAATCAGCCTATTTGACTATTTTTACGGCCTACTATTTCAGGCCTACTTTTTTATAGGAGGAGAGCTTAGGCCCAGCACGCTGCTCTAACGCGGGTTGGCGGCCTTAGGCTGATAATGTTTGACTTACAATCTACGAGTATACCGACGTCTTAATGTTTTCTAAATTTCTCTAAAGGACATTGGCGTAACTATATCCCAACTCAGATATAAAATTTTTACTGCAAATTGCTTAAAAAAAATAAAAGCTCAGTATTTCAAAGCTCGACTCAGGATTTGAGTCGAGTGGTCGTGATTCGATTTCCGCCCGCTTGGGTATTGTCGTACCCACTCCTAGCACAGTCTTTTTCCTACTACTTGTAGGGGAATGGGTTATGACAGATATACTTACAAAATTAGGCAGTTAAGGTATGTAGAGTCACTGAATTTTCTTTTAAAAAAACTTACATAAAAATGTTCCCGTTGTATTTTCCTCTTTCCGTGCGATTCTCCTAACTTGTTCATCATGGCTGCCACCATTTCGGGCTGGTTGAGGTTGTTGACTGCCAGGTTCAGCGAGCTCATCAGGTTGATGACGTGCGCTTTGAACTGCGGGTTGTCGGCGTACTCGTGCTCGGAGGCTTTGCGGACCATTTTGAAGAACTCTTTCGTTTCTGGATATGCTCGAAACAATCTGCAAACCGGTAGTAGTTTTTTGTGATAACCACAGTTTAATGAATAATAGGCAGATAGAGTGCACGGAACACGGCAGTGATGCAAACATTCCAAATACAAATTCAAAAACGAATTCTCTAGTCAGCAGGATACGAAGCGTCGCATCAGTAATTTCCAATATTATTCAAACTGTACACAAAAACAAAAGAAAGAAATGCATTTATTATGCAAATATTTAAGATGATTCGAAAAATTAAAATTTTATTTCATAAATGTAAGGTAAACTATGAAAACAATTTTCTAAATAGCAACACTATGCGGATATCATGAGATGCACGCGGGACTTTCGTTCCCATTGTGCGTTTTATGGGTATGGTTATGGTTTCACCGCGTGGCTTGTAAAGACTCATTCTGAATCATTCTCTATTCTGTGGTGATAATCATAAAGTTTGGTAATGATTTTTGTGATACTATGAAGTTTGGTTTTGGTTTTTGTGATACGGATAACCATGAAATTTGTCAAGAAGCTTGTTATAAGCTCATCATAATAATTATATTAATGCCAAAACTTTGATGCTGTCATTACCAACTATGAATGCCTGTATGAGCATCGTGATGACTTGCTTTTTGATTATTTGACTTTGGTTTTTTTCATAATCAGTAGAGCTTTTTTTCAAGATCTTTCAACAATTCTTCCATATCCTATATAACAGGGATGATGACAGTTTTTAAAATTGTATATAATTAAGAGTACGCTAATAGTAAAGCAATTTTGTAAAAGTAACAGGGTATCTGCGATCATAAATTTCGGAGCTACAGGGATTTAAAGGGTCAGATTTGCGGCGCTGCCGCGGATCCCTGAAAAACGCCCAATACAAAATGGCACGAACTAATGACGTCGTAAGTAATTAATGATCGTTAAATTTTTATGGGCGTTTAAACAAAATTACTAACATCTTTGTTATTTCTGCGTTTATATTTATAGTTTATTTATTAAAAAATGTCACATTGAATGTAAGGAAGAATGTATGAATTTTCATCTAATTACGATAAAATATTTTTAGTAGATTTTGAAATTTTATAATCTTATTTATTTTGTAAATATCCAGTCAATCTTTACTTTTTATGTATAAATTAGTTAACATTGACCTTATTTACGCGAATGTATTATAAAAATCAATATATTCAAACCTAGTCATCATCCCCACTATGGAGTCTATAAATCGCTAGTGTAAAGAAGAGTAAATGCCCACTGTCATTCGATACATCACCTTTTCAACAATTCAGTTCCATTAGCGACGGAGTTGGCATACACCGGTGCCCAGGACTGCTGCACGGCATACACCTCTCTCCTCGTCAGGCCCGTCAGAGGATTGACCGCGTCAGGGTCGCCGCCCCACCAGAAGTACGTTAACCAGCTGCCCATCGCCACCTGGGTACAAGAAACATTCATTATCAGCCTATTTTCAACGGCCCAGTAGACCTTCATTGCAACCGACGACATATTTTCTGACGACAAAATGACGAACCGGAAATATAGCTTTCTTTTTACCTGACTACGGCGTAGCCAAAAGTAAGGGTAATGATTTTGGCAGTCTATGTAAACCTATCCTACTTCCTACTAATATTATAAACGCGAAAGTTTGTATGGATGTTTGGGTGTTTGTTAATTTTTAACGGCGCAACTACTGAACCGATCTGAAATTTGGAATGAAAATAGATTTTACTCTGGATTAACACATACTTTTCATCCTGGAAATATCTAAAACTATAACCCTACTACGTAAAAAAAGTCTAAAAAGAACGAAACAAGAAAACATTTTAGATATAGGTACACAGACAAATGCAAGCTAGATACAAAAATGGTCACGGAGAGTCACGTGGTCACCTCCATAAACTTAATCCTGTTTTTGCAGAATAAACAAAGAAAGATATTTAAAATCAAGAGGTAACCTCGTCGGACAATTTTCACATATTTGTTATCGGATTAAAATAGTACATTTTTGAGTTAAAGAACGGTAAATAGAGTACTTGTTTATGCCTTATTTATCCAGTCTTATCGGTGAAGTTCTTGTTAAGTAGCACAAGCTGCTATTGTAGAAGGAGCTTCGCAAATAAGTCGCTGATAAGCGTCATCAAATAAGATTACGGGACGCTCTTCTAGGAATTTTGTGACGGCGATTGTGATTTTGAAATTATTTGCTCACTCCTTGTTTACTCTTGTTCATAACTTTTATGAATTCTCACCACTTTTAAGTATTTCACTTATATCTACTTAACTAGCTTTGTGCAGCATAATGCAGTACCTTATTTACTACCAGTGCCAATGTAGGTACTTAATTTTGTATGCTTAGTTATGGTTTAATGTTGCTACCATCTTTGCCCCTTTTTAAAGAAAACTTAGATTATAATTACTCCATCATTTACTGCAAAATGTTTTATGCTAAATGGACCTAACACATAATAGGAAAATGTGACATAGACAAGTGACATGTGACAAGATATACAGATCTCCAAAATAGCTTAAAATATTCGTATGTTTGTTGAAGCATCACTGAAAAATTTTAAATGGACCGATTTTCATAAGATTTCGCCGGTAGAATCTAGTCTTAGGCTTAGGCTCTGTTGTAATGTGGCTTATTTTATCTACCTATAAAAATCATTTCCTTTATAACTTATAATATGACATAATGCTCTTAATAAATGGTTCTTTTCAAAGCAATCACTTCTGCTTCCGATTAAACTATGTACAATATTGGTGTAATTGTGAAAGTTTGGTAACAATATCAATTATCATTGATAATACCGAGGATACTCTCATGATATTACATGCCACTACATTGGCAGGTGGTGGTCAGGTGATAATATACCAAAATATGAATTGGCTCAGTGATAACCATAAAGATTTTCCATAAAAGCTCATTTTAAGTGCTTAGATTCCCTATGTGTATGCTTTTTATTAAGTTTTATCCCGCGTTAAACTCTACCCTACTTCTACCCTACACCTACTCTACCATACCCCTACCCTACTCTTACCTTAACTCTAACCTACCCTTATCCTACACCTACCCTAAGTATCTTATGTGTCTCCCGATTCTAAACTACCTCTCTACTAATTTTCAGCCAAATCGGAGCATCTCTATGTAGGTGTATACTAAATAGTTAAAAATAAATAAGTTCGTGTATTAAAGCAAGAACTAAAGACAATACCTTTCGGCCCAGCTTCACTCTTTTCAGCACCACAAAAGCGGATAGCAACACAAACGAAGAGCACAGGTAGGTAAGCATTATTTTTGTTAACAGAACCTTTCTCAACCGTTTAACGTAAACAACTGATGCATATTCAATTTTGAGTTTGCTTTTTGTAATCACCCTTATCGGGATGGGCCTTTGTTTAGCTGTCTTTCAAGGAATAATAATTTGCAAATAATTCGTTTGATATCTCGGAAACGGGCGGGTAACTGGAAATTACGTACCTGTCTTGTAAACGTACTGATGTTAATAGAATTAGAGGCTGTGATGGCCAGACGTACCTTACTTTATAAAGGCTCAAAGTACTGTCAAAACTTCATATTTGGCTACTAAATCTAAATTTAAGCAGTGCCGGATTTAGGTAACTTGATGCCCCAAGCATCTTCATACCCTGTTTTTTAAAGAATGAATTAAAAAAATGTTTAAACGTGCCGTAGAATAATATAATATCAATCAACGTCAATTTAAAACGCGGTGATTGAGTCCAAACTCCAAAATGGGTTACTAAATCTATGCAGTGCCGGATTAAAGTAACTTAAAGCCCCAAGCATGTTCCCCTGTTTTTGTAAAGAATTGAATTAAGAAGAATACGCGTACATACTTTAGTTATCAAAAATACACAATATGTATAATTAGGTACATACTTGGACTTTGCAAGAGGTGATTGTAGATAAACAATTTGTTGACTCAACGGAAAAGTAAGAAAAAATATTGTTTTTTTTAAACCAGGGGCTGACATGTTTTTGTCAAATATTTTTTCCTTAGCTTTATGTAAAGCAGTTTTTGAAAGATTTTAGAATTAAAACAATGACCTCCTTCTGCCGAAGTCGGCTATAAATAGTAACCTACTAACCTGACTATTTCATCTTAATAATTTTTAACACAATCTATTGTGTTGTTACAGGATTATTTTTAAATGACCTCGTATCTCAAGCGCGATGAAGTGAAAATAAAAAATAATACATTTATGGCGAATGTTCTACACATAATGTAAACGTGCTCTCTGTTAATCAATAGTTTGTCGTGGACAAACAACTAATATTTGGTACGCAAATAACGCCGACCAGACTGTTTGCGAATGGAACGTAGCGCCAATTACGAGTTTCATTTTGAACATTTCATTATTACCTGTGATGTTCACCAAAGTTCATAAAACAGCTTCATATTAGAAAGTATGAAATGTGTGTATTTTATTTGAATCCACAGAAAAACATGTACTAGCGCCGAAGAGTCCATACAGGCCGATTCCCGACGGGTTGCCTTTTAAAAATCCATACATTACATATTCTTAATTATTATGAATGTATAATTGTATGATACATCAGAGTTTGTATATTTTTTTTGCTTTCATCGAAATTCTATCCTTCGCCATTGATATGTACCTATTATAAACGCGAAAGTTTGTATGGATGTTTGTTGCTCTTTCACGCAAAAACTACTGAATTAATTTGGCTGAAATTTTAAAGGGAGATAGACATTGGATTCACACATAATATACCTATAATATACTAGTAATATATTGTGCATATGTTTTCTCTGGGAGTACTTACTATTTTTTATTCTGAAAAACTCATGTTTCCCACAGGATTTATGAAAAACGTATTTTACGTAGTCGAAGTCAGGAAATTATTATGTTTAAAGAATGTTTTTAAATCTTTTAAATTATACATATAAAATAAAAAAAAAAAAAATATATTTATTTCAGGCCTTGACCCATAGTTGTTAGTGTACAAAAAAAAAGACAATAGCTTAAATTATATGTTAGTAAAGTAAATACAGACCAAAAAAATAAAAAATAAAAAAAAGAGAAATAATAACACTACATATTTAGGTATAATACTTACTTAAGATATCTGCCCCTACATACTGACACACCGGGCACACAGGTATGTGTGTGTATCCAGTGCCTCAGTATGGGACAGTCATACTTTTATTTACATATATTCCTCTCCAATTTGTTAGAAATCGAATTCATGGCGTCTCGGTGTCTAGTCCGGCCCCTTTACCTGCAGTGGCGAAGAATGAAATTTAGATGAATATAAGATAAGATAAGATAAAGATAAATATACTTTATTTGCACACCACAAAGACAAAAACAAGTGAAATAAAAAACAAATTAGGAAGAGATCAGCATACAAAAGGCGGCCTTATCGCTAAGTAGCGATTTCTTCCAGGCAACCTTCGGTTTAGGAAAACTTAAGGACATCAGCAGGTGGCGTAAAACAAAAATAACCATATTATTAGTAATACACATACATACAAATAATTTACATCCTAATACATAAACAATATTACACAAATACCTACAATAATGAATAAAATACATATCAAAATATACTAATAAATACCTTATATTGAAAAGAAATAATATATACAGATCGTCTTTACTGCACCAGATAATGAGTCTTTACGGCATTTTTAAAAATGTCCAGTGTCTTTGATTGCCGTATGTTTAAAGGGAGAGCATTCCATAACTTAACGGCTTGCACAACGAAAGAATGTTTATAAAATTTCGTCTTATGCACGGGTAAACATAGAGTTAGTAATCGACATTATCAGTTCAGACTGCACTCCCTGAAACGTAAATTTCTCCTTCAGATACACAGGAGATTTTGGATTAAACAACACACAGTATAAAAGTGAAAGTACATGCAGATCCCGGCGACGAAATAAGCCGTCCCAAAGAAAAGAAAATTAATATAGCGTGATACAAACTCCGGTTTCTCTATCTACATACAGTACACAATGAATATGCAATATTCATGGATTTTTAAAGGTAGCCGGGCGGGAATTGGCTTGCATGAACTCTTCGCCGCTGCTAGCTTTTTTTTTAAATAATAATATTCCCATTCCCCTCCAACTAGTTAGGAAAGACTGCTAGGAGTGGGTACGACAATAGACCAACGGAGCAGGAATCGAACCCAACAAACCTTCGGTGATGAGGCCAACAGCCGTTGAGCTATTGAGGCTTTATATACATAGCTACATCAATGACTCCAAAATCTTAAGGTCAACAGTCGCTGCTATGACAATATTATGGTTTCTGATAATACCTACTGCCAAATATTGGCTCAAAAGCTTTAAACTGTATTACTTGTCTAATGTTTTATATTTGAACATATTTCACGTGATTTCTGCAACATGTGACCGCGAATTTTTCTTAAGTATTATTATTTCGAGTATGTACTTATATTTATTTACCTACTTATAATATTAGGTTAAAGAAGAACGCCCTGCAATATGTGGCATAACCTAGAAAAAGGCCCTAACTCAGCATTTTGCTACATACTTTCTATCCAAAAAAAAGTATGCAGCACTGATTTTCAATTAGGACCCAGTTCAGGTGCCGCCACGTACACAGTTCAACAACCTATGTAAACCAGCGACTTTTTAATAATGTTAACTATTATTAATTAACAACAAAATCAAAACTAAATAGGTAGATACATTGATTGATATATGTCGTATACATAAATTTAGTTTTAGACGGGTGTTTCTTGTAGGGCAAATTACAAAATACAACTTTTTGGAATGGTTTTTTGAAATGTTCTGACCGGATTAGAGCAATGCTGCTAGCATGGTCGTACATCTACGAGTATACTTCTATACTAATATTAGAGATAAAGTTTGTAGTATTGTCCCTACAATCTAATCTCTGGTAATCTCTGGATCTACAGAATCGATTTTGAAAATTCTTGTAGCACTAGAAAGCCACGTAATTTGCGAGTGTCATAGGCTATATTTTATCCTTGCATTCTCACGAGAACGGGAATTACGCGGGAGAAACCGCGGGGTGTCTGCTACCGAGCAATAAACCTGACCTTAGAAGGTACTGATCCAAACGAATAATATAACTAAAATGAGAATTAATGGCCGCGTATCCCACAAGAGTACCTACATGACACCTATCTAGTAATGCGGGTCACGCGTTAACGAAATTGAGTCGCCGTAATTGCGTTAACCCATTTAACGAGGCGGCACCTTTCATAGCGTAACGACAAGCTTACCAATAAATATAGGGAAACACATGTCCCTGTTATGTAGTTTCTATACTTGCGCGATGGTTATCTTAATGATGTGTCTTTTAGGGAAGACCCGTTTAAATAATGAATTGCTCAGAGTACAATAGGGAACTTAAGCTTACTTTTCATAATAACTATACAAATCATGCCCACGTGGTGCCAAGAATTCATTATTAACCCATATTCGGCTCACTGCTGAGCTAGAGTCTCCTCTCAGAATGAGAGGGGTTAGGCCTTAGTCCACCACGCTGGCTTAATGCGGGTTGGCAGGCTTCACACACGCATAGAATTAAGAAAGTTTTCTGGTGTGCAGGTTTTCTCATAATGTTTTTCCTTAACCGTTTAAGACACCTGATATTTAATTTGTTAAAATGCACACAACTGAAAAGTTAAATGTGCATGCCCCGGACTGAATTCGAATGTACACCCTCCGAAATCGAGGCAGAGGTCATATCCAATGGGCTCACGGCTCTGGAAAAAATACTGGCTGCAATTCCGCGTTGGAAGGCCAGGCTGATCCTTTGCGCAAAAAATAAGCCAGCCCTTTTGTCACCAGTCGAGGCAACTAGCCGCGGTCAAATAATTCGTTGATATTTTTTGACACACTGCTACTCCATGGCCCAAGGATCGGCAAAAGGTACAATTATGTATTTTTCAGGCACAGAGACAGTGTTAACTTTGTATTGTAATAAACGTAGGTCTAATAATATCGTAAAAAAGCAAAATAGATAGTTTAGTTTAACTTGCAGTTTTCAGTTTTACGCTAAATGTAATAATTTGTCAAAGTACCAACGCAAACATTGCTGTTGTTGAAAACAAATATTATGGCGCCGCCTCGACGTGTAGTTATATTTAACTAATAATAAAATGTCGACCGAAATATCTGTTCGGCCGTAACTATTGAACTACGGAACAAGGAATATGGAAATTTTACTTTGCAAGATTTTATTCACGTCAAAATTATTTAGCTTGTTTTTTTTTTTCTCAGAGCATGATGAAACATATTTTTGAAATATATAATAGGTAGGTTAATAAACAGATCCAGTGACCAGTGCTGCCTTCGGGGAAAAACCTTTAAAAAACTTTAAAAAACTCAACTTTCTGAATGCATAACTTGATATACTGTTTGAGTTGAGATGCGGTTCGAAGCTTGTCGAATTACATCTAAAGGAACGACTACCTATAAAAAAAAAATATTATTGTTTAATTGTCAAGAAAATAATATTCATGTATTATTTACTACCTGTTTTCTTTATAAATATCGGAAGAGTCCACAGGCAAGGTTTATTTATGAAATATCCTTGTCGTGCCAAATTCAACAAAGTTGTCCCAAAATGCATTGTAAAGTGGATGTATTGTATGTGTAACTTCCGGAGAGATTCTGAAATGTTGGATTTCATCCAACACCAATGCAATCGATAGGTACAACAGTTTCATGTTTAACTTGCTGTGCCTAGCGGTTTCACTTGCGTAGGTCCTACTTCTGTGAGAGCAGTTTAGCGCACATTCTACTCAGAGATGGTAGTAGTTAAGGTAACTTGATGCCTAGTGATGTAGCGTACCTTGGATACCCTGTATCAAAATTTGTTGGAGGGTGTCAAATGAAGGGTTTTTTTTGATCACTCTGATACCCTAAGCATTACGGCAAGACCTCCAAGACTGGTTCTACTTTTTAGTAGAATGTGTGTTAAACTGGCCTATAACCTGTCTGTGTGCCAAATTGTATCCTTTGTTTAGCTGGAAAGCAGTGATTGAGCAACAAACGTACCTGCCTAAAATAGTTGTAAATTTTTTGGAGAATTTCCATTTTTCTGTACAATTTTCATATTTTTGTGTTCTGTAATCTTTTACAAAATATTAAAAAAAGATAAATGAAATCGGTTAAGTCGAGCTTATGTTATATATTACTGCTATCATAGGCTCTCAATCACGAAAGCTTAGCGTTTGTGTGGAAAATCGTAATACTAAATAACTGCAGACTGATGGGTACTAGCTCTATATTTGCTTATGACAAAAAAAATACAACAGAACAGAACCTGCCATAGAGCCGTGATAGCCCAGTGGATATAACCTCAGCCTTCGATGCGAAGGGTGTAGGTTCCAATCCGGTCCGGGCATGCACCTTCAACTTTTCAGTTATGTGTACTTCACGAAATTAAATAATATGTGTGTGTGAAGGAAACCTGCATACCCAAGAATTTCCTTTATTCTCTACGAATGTAAAGCTTGCCAACCCGCATAGGGCCAGCGTGATGGACTTAAAGTAACCTTTTTCATTCTGAATAGAAACTCTTGCTTTTCAGTGAGCCGAATATGGGCTGTTAATGATGAAAAGATTATGAATGAAGAGGCCTGTGTAGAATAGAGGTGTCTATGATTATTCTAATTATTTCGCATCATTCAATAGCAAGAATTTTATTTTTCGAAGTATTTATTTTATTGTTATTTATTATTTATGTTGTATATATATATTATTAGTTGTAATATAATATGTAATACATATGTAAATTTTAATATTATTTTTACGTATAATATTAAAATTATTTATATATATAATTACATACAATGTATTGCACCTTCCCGCTCTTTCTTCGCAAGTTCTTTCGTCAGGGGTTGCCTGGTAGAGATTACTTTTAGTAATAAGGCCGCCTTTGCATGCTAAGTTAAGTATCTTTTTATTGTTTTAATTTATAATAATTGTATTTTTGTTTGCAATAAAGTATTTCTTCTTTTTCTTCTTCAAGAAGTGCCAACTGATATTTAAGATTTATAGTACGCTGAAAGTTTTTACCCCAATGGCAAGTTATTTTACGTAAAGTACGAAATTTTACCATCCACTCGGCCACTTCAACGCGAACTTGACCTAGATATTGACCTCATAAACGTTTACGAGGAAGTTCAGGCTCTTATTAAAGTCTGAGAGCACGGAAAAGTTCGTGGCCGGAAAATTTTCCGGTCACCATTTACAATTTGGAAGTTTTATTCAAATCGATGAAAAAGTTTCTAACACAAATCCTTTGAAAATTAGCTTGAAGAAAGTTTAGTTTGCAATGTTTTTGGGATTTTCTTTTCTTTTGAAAGGGACAACTTTTTTCAAAGGATATGAAGGTTTTAATGTATCTATGTGTTAATTGGTAGGTATATTAATCAATCGTATTCGGCTGAAAAATAAATTCACTGTTACTTAAACATATTCGTCTAAACACATATTTATGTATGTTTCTATATTATAGTGCTACCGAGTCGTGAGGTCATAATTTGTTTTTTTTTTTTTATTTACTTGTTCTAATCCGTCCATTATCTGCATTGGAGCTGTGTGGTGGGTCTGTGCTCCAAATCCCCTCTGATATTTAGTAGACCTGGCCTTGTAGTTTGTATTAGGTCTTCAAATTGGCTATATGTTATGGCCAGGCGACTCAGTAGATAACGCGATCAATATAGTGTTAGTTAAATTGTTTCGACTGAAAATAAATTGATGTTAGTGTTAACTGCTATTCAATCAAATTTAACGTGATGTAATGAAGCTAAAACGAACCTCATGTAGTATAATAATAGTTAAGTGTCAGCTTTAATTATATTAGAATACTCTTTAATCCCGTCCTTTCATTATTATAGCTGTAAAAATCGAGTAACTTCTCCCATTTTCCAAACATTTCCCTTCACTGCTCTCCTCCTATTGATCGTAGCGTGATGAAAAGTATACTATAACCTGCCCAGGAATATGAAGAATATTTGTACCAAATTTCGTTAAAATCCATCGAGTAGTTTTTGTTTCTACAACGAACTTACAGACAGACAAAAATTTTACTGATTGCATTTGTGGCTTCAGTATCGATCACCCCCGGATAGTTATTTTGGAAATATATTTCACGTACAGAATTGACTACAAATTTATAAGCATAGATGATAATTTTGACTAGTCTCAAAATCGAATATAAGAAGTGATGTAATAAAAAAACATTTTTCCAATATGCTTTGAAATGATTCTGCAAATAGCACCGCAGCAAAGTTGCGAGTAAACATTACAAACGAACAAAATTGTAAAATTTAATTACTGTTTTCGCCAGGAAAAACGGTTTATTTGTATTTGCAACACTCAATTTCACGCACCTGTGTATGCACTCAGTGTTATCGAATAGCGATAACACTAAAATTTATTTGTAACAAAGGATTGATAACGAAACAGCTATACCTAAGTATAATTTCAAGATGGAGGTATATTTTCAAGAGTTTTACAAACACGGCGGTAGAAAAGAGCTTAGCAATAGTACTTTCCTGAATGAGCATCGTTTTATGGAACTACCGATATAACTAACTATATTCAAATCTATAAGATTTGTCTGAAAGTGAGACTCATAAAACCTTTCGAATAAAACCGATTCTGTGACTACCTTATAGGCAAGTGCACATTAATCTTGAGCTCATTATCATGTAATTGTAGTCTTTTTTGTTATCGCCGTTTAGTGTTGGAAATAGTAGTCTGTGACGGATATGACGTCGCTCGATCTCGTGTTTGCTTTCAGTGTGCTCGTGGCGTTCGAGCCGTCCACATCTCTTGTTGTGTAATTCTTTATGGGTTACTTGGGATAGGCGGGGAGAGTGACTTGAGTGGAAAAGGGGAGTGTTTGTATACAGTCAAAGGATCCTTTAACCCTACTCACATCGTTCACAAGTACGTGACTCCACTCAAGGTCATTCTCTGCCATTCTAGGGTGTTATTTCGGTTACGGTTTGATTTGTTAATTAAGTTGTCCTGACAAGTGTTGTGAAACCTTTGTTTGACATTAGTTTTCTTATATTTGTAATCACTTTTGAGTCCTATAATATTTTTGCATTAAAAATACAAATTTAGACTACATATTTTACAAGTTGTATCACAAGTACTTCACAAAATCTCGTGAGAACTTAATGATTTTTGCGATTGTTCCATGCCAGTCTCCTAATTTCAATCTACCTCTGCACCAATTTTCGTCAAGATCGGTTCAGTATTTCAGCCGGAAATAGGTAACTAACTAACAAACTCACTTTCGCTTTTTTGTTATAATTTTATAATACTAATTTACTTTCATAGGTAGACTCGTAAGCGTTTCGGGCAGGTGTTAATTAAAAACATGTATAGGCACCCTTATGGTAGAAGAGACGCCCTTATGGCTCTTGGCATCTTTTTGTTAAATACCTCGAGGAGAGAGACTATACCTCTATAGTAGAGCATGTATAGTTGGGGTCAATCAAAAAATGTGATGTCGGTTACTATGCTACTACGGTACATACACTCAAGGATCACTGTCATTCTTTACAAGATTTTTTTTATTCTTTACAAGATAGCTCTTGACTACAATCTCACCTGATGGTAAGTGATGATGCAATCTAATTCGCACGGCTAACGAAACTGACAAAAATGGAAAATGGTAGTCGTCCTCATATCCGCATTGTATCTATTGGACACATCGGATCTAAGCATTCAATGTATAGAAAGTCTTACAAGAGCGTCCACTGATCCGCATCGTACAGATCGCACGAATGGGTCGAAAAATTTAAAATCCGTCTGATGCGATGCAGCCACTGAGTACAATGCGGATGTATGGACGCCTACCATTTTCCATTTAAGTCTTTACGTTGGGCTGGAATCTGACTCTGGTTTAATAAGTTTTGCCCCTAAATTTCACACTACTTGTCCAGTTGAGTCGATATGATAACGTCGAAATGTGTTAACTTGATGGTAGGGTTGGGTGTTAGGTTTATTTTCGTTACTTTCTACGGAAATAAGGAATTTCTTGATTCGGTCGCCGCGCTCAAAGCCCGCGATAAAAGCTATGCATAGCTTAATAAATTGTTTCACATGGGTATATGAAAAAGTTAAAGTAAAACAGTATATAAAGTAATATAGAAAAGATAAAGTGAAATAATAATGAATTTTATAATGGCTACTACTACCAATCTAAAATCAGCTCATTCAATTTGTAATTTCAATAATTTAATTCACAATTTTAACTCTCTTCTCAACCCTAATCTCATTAGTAGTATTTAGTAAGTTTAAAAAAAAATGTATCTACAATTAAACATAATACTATAACTATCATCTAAGTAATCGATACGTTATATAAGTAATCTTACACATTACCCTCAGTATTCTTTTTACGTGACACGCTGTATACCTTTTACATATGCGCCGTCTAATGTCACTTAATAGTGCGACCGATAATATTCCTCACACGTATTGTACACATAAACATCACATACTACGAAATTACTGCACTCATACCAAACACAACGTTGAGTTACTTAGAAAATAGTGCTTTGCGGTTGGTTTTTGACAAATTTTGCAATGTTTTATCGGGTTTTTGGGAAAGTTTTCGCGCGTGGCCGATGTGTGATCGGTCGGTTGGTCGGAGATCGGTCCGACACGTGTTCTGTGGGCGCAGTCGGTCCGGGCACTAAACTGTGGTCGGGACTCGGGTGTACGGTGTTTACGTCGCCCCGCCCGCCCTTCGTAGGGCGCGTACTCCACCGCCTAAGCACCGCTCCGCCGTAGTGTGGCTGCGATGGAATAGTTTATTAGAAACGCTACGTGAGCTGAAACTTAGTTTGTGTCATTTACATATTATGCTTGTTGCTAGGGAGGCTTTTTAGCCGACTTTAAAGAAGCTTTATATTTTTTTTATGCAGGTACAGGTAAGGCTCTGTATGTCTCATTAACAGATTTGAAAAAATAATGACATTTTTTTATTTACATCTGCTAGATTGTCTTGGTATTCCTATGTTATTTCACCTACTATGTTAACACGTACAATGAACATTATCTACATATTTTAAGAGGCGCAGTTTAACACCCTTCAGGTCGTCTCATTAACCGACTTCCAAAAAAGAAGATGTTCTACGTTCGGCTGTATGTTTTTTTCATGTATGTTCAGCGATATTTCCATCATTTGTAAACCGATTTTAAAAATTCTTTTTTTGTTTGGATGCGCATACTTTCGGGGTGGTCCCACTTTTTCATATCAGGGTCCTATAATGGCATCCTGGAGAAATCGAGGGGAATTTTCGAAAAACGATTTATCGAAAATTGAAACTAGTGCGTTGGTTAACTTTTTCGTCGAGTATTTTAAAGCACTACAATTTTATGAAGGTCTGGAGTCCGTATGACGATGGAGCCGAAACACAGACGAGGGAACTCCTCAACGCTTTACAGTAGTTACCTTGTCTTTTCAGCAGATCCTGCCTTCCGAACTGATGGTGGAATCTTTAGTCAACAAGCAGACAAATCTAACATTTTAAAAGTGCTAATAATTAATTCTGAATTTTAAATAACCTACATAGAATAAAACAAATAACAGAACCATAAGTAGGAAGTTATAATTCCTTTGTTTCAACAAAGATAGTCAAATGGCTTAGCAACCGAACTTCCCTTCTAAATTAATACGGCCTATTGTCTCCATGGCCTAAATTCTAAAGTTGTTTGTTCTGCCAATTCTTAAACAACTGTATTAAATGCGGCGTGCGACAGTGGTATCAGAATTTTTAGTGCTTTTTTATTAATAGATTAAGCGCTTGAGTTAATAAATACATATGATCTCTCAGATGTTTTGGACCACTTAAGAATTTTAAAGTTGTTTTCGACAAAACTCTATTATAGACTTTACTATGCATATTTATATGTTGGCAGTCTTTTGGAATTTACACGGACAATTTCGTCGTGGCTAGTTACCATCCTGTCGGCAAAGATGTAACGCCAAGCTACTTTAACATTTATTTGGTACCTGGTACGATTCAGCGTAGAAACCTTCAGATGAGTGGAATAAACTTGTAGTTCTTCCAAGCACGCTTCCATATTAGACTGCATCGTCACTTAACATCAAGTGAGAACACAGTCGGGGCTAACTTGTCTTTGGTTCAAAAAAAGAACTTACCTACTCTTCTCTAACAGTCTCTGTTACAAGAGCCGCTATTTATGCTTATCGGATGTAAACTTGAACTTAAAAGTCGCGTTATCATTAACATTCATTATTTATGTTATTGTGGAGGGGAGGTATCAGTATTGGTATTAATAAGAGGGTAATTGATGACTTGAGCTCAGTTGTTTGAAAGGCAGCGTGGACACCGTCACGCTGCTTGATTTTGTCCAATATTGTTCGTTGTAATTATTAATAATGTTTTGTGCTGTAATTATTGATAATGTTTTATGTTGTAATTAATTGATCATAAATTGTTTAGTGTGGGCGTGGAGAACATGAACATTCTAAAGGGATCCCTTAAACCTACTCCCAAGGTCACAAGTCCTTGGACCTGTTCGAGGTGTTTCCTCTACCACAAAATAATGGTACAATCACTGTCTCTGCTACCCGTCGCGTCACTTGCTATGCTGATGCCGTTTCTCAAATCGCGCCTTCATTCGCGAGCGTATTTGGAGCGGACATAAGAAATTGTCTCTAATGCGTAGCAGAATAATTTATTAGGACATTCACAACAATGTAGTCCAAAGACTATCTATCCCTATTTGGTGTAGGTACTTCAATAGCTACTTATTTTGCGTCATTGCACCCTTTGAAAGAACTGAGGACTATAAACATAGATGAAACTACGAACATCTTGATTGCCTTTATTGTTTTGTGCAGTACGTCTTAGTCCTAAACGACCACGCGGTCAATTCTATAATTGCAAATGCATATCGCATTGCATATTCACATGAGATAGCATCGCTAATTTAGATGCGTATCTAGACAATACAATCCATAAACAATAATCCTCTACGTCAGGGACGCTGAACATTTAAAAGTGAAGTCTCATTTAGTGCAAAGAAAATTTCATTTTATATAAATCTCTGGTTTATATATACATGAGCTGTGATAGCCCAGTGGTTATTATGACCTCTGCCTCCGATTCCAGACGGTGTGGGTTTGAATCCGGTCTGGGGCATGCACCTCCAACTTTTCAGTTGTGTGCATTTTAAGAAATTAAATAGCATGTGTCTCAAACGGTGAAGGAAAAACATCGTGAGGAAATCTGCATACCAGAGAATTTAATTAATTCTAGGCGTGTGTGAAGTCTGCCAATGGCCAACGTGGTGGAATATTGGCCAAACCCCCCCTCATTCTAAGAGGAGACTCGAGCTCAGCAGTGAGCTGAATATGGGTTGATAATGATGATATATCTCGAGAGGCGACGTCGGGTGTTCAATCCTAACTAGGGACTATTCCACCCAATTCCCATGTTTTATGACACAGGTTCAGGTCCCCAGCATTATTCTGGTGAGATTCGTCAAACCTGCTTCATTTAATGTATTACCTAGTAACTCCCATCTTTGGTCTCCTCCTCATTACGACCTGGACTTGACGGATCTTTCATCTTGAGGTATCTATTGAGCAGACAATGTCCAGTTGTTATGCCTGCTACTAGTGCTATATTCTTTTTAATTAATATTTAATTGTTATTGTTACCTTCAATAAAGTAGTTAAATAATCTTGGTTAGTAATTCACCAATTCAATCACAATCACATTAAGCATTTCCTGATTTCGTAAATCTCTGGTGGTTTTTTTTGATATGTTTTGAAATTTCTTTTTTAAGAAATAGTTTATTATTACTAAAATCAATCGTAATAATGTAAAAGTTTGACTTTAAATAAGGTATTTTAACAAATTAATTTGTAGAGACCGCAAGTCTCGACAGCCACGGTAAATTAACTGAAATTCACTTTTTAGTTTGATTATAAAGGAAGTTTTCGTAATTGAGTCGCTTCAAAAATTCATTTTCGGTTTGCCATACCTGCTTTACCTATATTATTCATAGTGCAAAACCGTTGGCTATAGTTGGTTAATCGATGATAACTATCTATAACGATTCATTGTCCCGTTTCGTGTGTTGAATTTGAGTAGAATAATGATCAAGGCATCGCAGTCTTACATGGGCCTAGTCTAGTTGAAAGTACCTACTACCACCATGGTTCATATCTTATAAAGTCATCATCATCATCATTAACAGCCGATGGACGTCCACTGCTGGACATATGCCTCTTGCATGGACTTCCAAACAAAACGGTCTCGAGCCGCGAGCATCCAGCGGCTCCCTGCAACCAGCTTATAAAGTAGTTATATTGATTAGTCGAAAATATTTGTTCTAGGGGTAAATCTACATCATGATAAACTCATTTTAACGGTCCACTGAAGAGTCAGTCGTTTTCAGTAGAATTCAGTAACTTTGACTTATGTTAGCTACTTAATATAATTAACATAAAAGTAATAACAACTGCATTTTGGGTATTCCGTAAAGTCATAATGTCAAGTGGGCAATGTCATCTATCTACTTTATGATATCCACGAAGGGTAGTAGGCACCAGATGATATTTTTAACCTGAAATCTTAATTTTAATCAGTCAGGTAGATTTTTTTATTATCTACAAGTTAGCTTTTTCGTAATTACAATGTCTGAATTATGGAATTTAAGATGGAAGCGGGCTAGCTTGTTAAGAGGAAAATCCACACCCCTTTAGGTTAAATTTCGAGGTCGGCAAATCGCTTGGCGGTTCGTCTTTCCTGTGGTAACTAGCCACGACCGAAGCCTTCCATCATCTAGGCCTGGACCAATTGAGAAAACCTCAATCGGCCCAGCCGGCGACTGAACCCAGGACCTCCGCCTTGTAAGTCCACCGCGCATATCACTGTGCTACGGAAGCCGTCTAGAGATAGGGAAATAAAAAACACTAAAATAATAACCAACGATTGTGTAATTAAGAAGGTACTTGTACTTCTAAGCCACACAGTAAAGATCATACAGAAGTGATCTTTGCAAGCAGCGTGGTGAAGGCGCTGAAACCCATAAAAAAACAAACTTCACGCGTCTCCTTGTATGCAGATAACAAAACAAACTTTTTTCATAATTTGTATTTCAAAATTAAACACTAACAACAATTACGTATATTAATATAGGTATTATCATTAAAAAAATACTCCATCTTATTTCTTTCGTTTTTGTGAACAGTTTTTAAATTATTTAAAAACATAAGACGCCATTTTTCTTGAATAATATTTAAAATTACTGATACGACGCTTCGTGTCGTACTGACTCGGGAATGTATTACTTTTTAACCGACTTCCAAAAAGGAGGAGGTTCTACGTTCGGCTGTATGTATGTTGTTTTTTATTTTTTTTATGTACGATTTTGAAAATTCTTTTTTTGTTTTGAATGGTTTTATTACAGGGTGGTCCTATTTTATTTTTATAGACGTTTCTGAAAGAACCACAGAAATTTTGTAATTTAAACGGCTTGAATTAAAACATGACACTGGATTGGCACCGCCTTCAAACTGATCAGAAGGTAGCACATAGGTAAGGAGTTATTTCTTGCTTTTTAGTTTAGTTTATTTTTCGAGTTGAATTTTTTTTATTAAAATTTTTTTGAATTTCGTATTCGGAGCGGCTACGACACCGTCGTGTTCCGTACGCTCTATCTGTATATTATTGACTAGGTGAACCGCGCGGTTTCACCCGCGTGGTTCCCGTTCCCGTAGGAATACGGGGACAATATATAGCCTAAAGCCTTTCTCGATAAATAGGCTATCTAACACTGAAAGAATTTTTCAAATCGGACTAGTATTTCCTGAGTTAAGCGCGTTCAGTCAAACAAACAAACTCTTCAGCTATATAATATTAGTATAGATTAATCTGTGCGATTGAGTAAGTAGTAAGTACTAGCTATTAAGAAGGTAGATACTTGTACTTCTAGGCTAAGTGGTCAAGTCTTTTGTGGATCGATGGAGTCCTACAGACGGCACTTATGTTTTATTTATAGGAACGGATTTTAACTCAAGGTTTTGTTATCTTTAATTAGCATTGAATTAAGCTGCGCTTTGTTATATAAGTAGATACATATAATATGACTGTATGTACCTACTTATTTAAATACTAGCGGACGCCCGCGACTTCGTTCGCATGGAAATCAATATAAACTTTCAACCCCTATTTCACCCTCTTTCTATTTTATTTTCGCAATAAAAAGTATCCTATGACCTTCTCCGTATTATAGTCTTAAACCGTGCCAAGTTTCATTTGAATTCATTCAGTAGTTTCAGCGTGATGCCCGAATAACAAAAAAAAAAGACGGACAGACAGACAGACAGACAAAAAATCGAAAAAAAGTATTATTAGCTTCAGTATCGATTATATACTTAATGCCCCCCAACAAAAATTTTCAAAATATATTCAATGTACAGAATGTACAAAATGTACGCTGGCGTCCGTTATGCCATGGCAACGTTTGTTGTTACAAATGGTATAAGTAAAATCTCAAATTGTGAACAAATGTATAGAATTTGACCAGTTTTATTAGAAGTATAGATTCGAACGTACGAGTAATAGTTTTACTTTACAACTATGATCATAACTATGATCATAAAGATAAAACAATGTATCAAAGAACGAGTAGTTTTTTAATTGATTCAAATTGGTGCGAGATTTTAAAAGTAATTAGAATGTATCAACAATTGATACTTAGTTCAAAGAGCGTTCTTTATATAAAGAAATATGTATATTTGTAAACCATATATCATCATCATTATCATCCAATTTTAATGGCCCTACTACTACTCTCTGTGCTTGTACTTGTTATGAAGCTCATACTCACCACACTGTTCCAATGCAGGTTGGTGAGCACACAATTTTATAAATGATAAAATAACTTTCTTAGTAGTTTAGCATAGTGTTAAAATAAATAAAACCATAATCCATAGTTAAAGCCCGGGATCCGTGAAACAAAACAAGTGATTACTACCGTCGTCGGATCGAGACAATGTACCACGCAATTTGTAGGACATTGTGGTTGTTAAGTAATATAACTATTAATTTAGCAACAGTAAAAAAACATCTGGTTAGTAACAACTTTTGTTAACTTTCCTCCTGCAAACTTGTATCAATAAGAAGATTATTAAAAGTTGTTATTAACTCGCTGATTTTCAGCTGTTTCTTATTTAATAGTTTTCTACTTAACAACCACAATGACCTACAAATTGCGTGGTAGGTACATTGCTTCATTTTGACGCTTAGAAATTTTTATTATCTAGTTAGCTACCTAAATCAAGAATTTTTGTAAAAAGTTAAGCGTCTCATCAAGATGTAGCTACTCACGGAAAATTAACTTGATTAGGGATGATAACAGTTTTTTAAATTGTATATAAATTAAGAATATGCTAATAGTAAAGCAATTTTGTAAAAGTAACAGGGTATCTGCGATCATTACTTTCGGAGCTACAGGGATTTAAAGGGTCAGATTTGCGGCGCTGCCGCGGATCACTGAAAATACAAAATGGCACGAACTAATGACGTCGTAGTTAATGTAATGATCGTTAGATTTGTATGTGCGTTCAAACAAAATTACTAACATTGACCCTATTTACCCGAATGTATCATAAAAATCAATATATTGAAACCTAGTCATCATCCCTATTAAAAAATTTGTTCCACGGATCCCGGGCTATTAGTTTTGAGGTACATTCAAACGAGCAGGCGGAACTTGTGCCAAAACACAACTTTGGGGAGTTGACACGTCGAACGTGTTTAGGAAATGAGGTAGACGTGACTTTAGGGAAATGTTTAATATGTATGGAGTCCTCAGTACATATACCTACAGACTCGCGTTATTTCTGTGTTGTAATTTTGTGATGTAACTGCCTTGTTGAGTTTCTAACACGCTTATATTAGCTTCGGTATCAACCCATATCCGGCTCACTGCTGAGCTCGAGTCTCCTCTCAGAGTGAGAGGGGTTAGAGCAATAGTCCACCACTGTCGTCGAAAATTTTCTGGTATGCAGGTTTCCTCACGATTGAGACACGTGATATTTTAATTTCTTAAAATGCACACAATGGAAATGTTGGAGGTGCATGCCCGGGACCGGATTCGCGCCCACATCGGCACAGTCGGCCAGCTACGTCCGGGAAAAATCGACGCAGACAATTTTCACTGAGAACGTTTTGGAAAATAGCTAAAAGCTTTTACAGCTCGACGCAAAACTCGAAGCAGCCTTACAAACTAAAGGCATATCTAACCACTGGCTATTTGTCCTGATTGACTCACTGACTGATTTATGAACATACTCGAAAAGAAAAACTACTAATAAAACTTTCAAGTAAGTATGTCGAAACGATACGGCGAGTTGGTATAAAAAGGTGCGGTTCGGAATATATGCATATTACATCCCCGCTTACATCAAAGAGCAATATTATGTAGGTATTAATCTTCAAAGGCTGACTCATTTTACACGTAATAAAATATGTAGGTCGGTGAAATTGAGCGTCACGTGGAATTCACCAGTTATGAATGTTTTACGCCCTTTTGCGGAATGTCTCTTGAAAGTTTATACGTACTTTTTTTAAACCCTGACGCAAAAAGATGGGTATGAACGAACGGATGAAGCGATTTGAAATAAGTTTTTTTTTTGTATTAAAGGTAACTTATAGGCGAGTGTTCTTTGATATGTTTGATGAAAATCGGTTGAGCCGTTTAAAAGTTATGTGAGATTAAAGTGGGAAGACGAATGTCTGCAAATATACTCGAGTAGGGTCTCAAATGAAAGCGCAGTCTTTATTCTAGTATATTAGTATTAGCATAGGGACGTGATAGTCCAGTGGATATGACCTCTGCCTTCATTTCGAAGGGCGTAGGTTTGAAACTGGTTCGGAGCATGCACCTCCAACTTTTCAGTTATGTGCATTTTAACAAATTAAATATCATGTGTTTCAAATGGTGAGCGAAAAACATCGTGAGGAAACCTGCATACCTAATAATTTTTCTAATTCTCTATGTGTGTGAAATCTACCAATCCGCGTTGGGCCAGTGTGGTGGACTATTGGTCTAACCAGGGACTCGTGCTCGACTGTTGTTAGTCCTTGACAGCGATCTCACCTGCAGACCAATTTCACTAACTTTGACGTATGTTAGTTGATTTATACAATTTTTTCATTATCTAAGTAAGTCATATGTAAGTCATTCTCATGATTTCAAGTTTTTTTTTCGAAATTTGGATAAATTCTTGCAAGGGAAACAATTCAACTGTGATGAGTCCAAAGCGCCTTCAAAGATTTTGTTGATTCCCGTCTGAATGGCTTTTTCAGTAAAGGCCGTAAAGGGATCAATGATCTAGCTTTATGATGGCAAAGGCGCATAGATAGTAATAGTACTAGATAGCAATAGTACAATATAATAAATATAATATTACATTTAATAAATATCGACTTCCTCGCTTACAAAACGCCAATATTGTATAATTATATGTAAAACATTTTCGTCATTCTTAGCGTGTAAATTCACCACTGGTTCCACCATGCTGGTCCAATTTAGGTTGGCGGGCATAGGGTGATAATGTTTTCTTTTTAAGCGACTTTAAAAAAAGGAGGAAGTTCTACGTTTGGCTGTATGTATGTTTTATATTTATGTATGTTCAGCGATATTTCCGTCATTTTCAGTGTTACAAATATCATGCAAATATTTATGTAGGTAGATCAAATATTTACGGACTATAAGTAGATAAGTTTTAAATTAGATAATTGATACCATAATTTATTTGATAATGGTGATAAAATCAATTGCCTTTCCAAACCGATGGTAGCGTCTCTACTTACTGACAAACAATATGGGTATCAAATGAAAGAGCTTATATTAACGAATTCATTTAATTCTACAACAAATTAAAAACTTAAAATATAAAAAGTACAAAATTTAACCACATGGGTATTATTATATTTTATCAAGATATTTACAATAACATTTTTACAGAATTAATTAAAAAATTACTGGTATCATTTTATACGATCTTTTAATTTTGGTGTAGGTACTTACTAAACTAATAACTACTTAAAAGGTACTTAATCTTTGGAAATAGGTATAGATATGTATAGACAATTATAATATATTAATTATACATAATAATTTTTATCTATCCTCAAACACAAAATTTAAAAAAAAAACATAAATATATAATAACTAATAATAATACAATGCTGTAACAAAATTTTTAAAAAGTTTTTTTTTTGCAACTTAGCTCCCTACGAGTATACTTTGTAGTAATGATAAAACATAGAAAAAATATTCATGTACCTTCAAAAGGTCAACTAACTAAGTTTTTACTGAATTTTAATAAAATGTAAATGGTTATTATATTAAAAATCCATTGAATACAAAAATGATTCAAGATCTTCATTTCCTTTGTAAATAAATACTTGTAGGTTATTTTGTTAGTGTACAGCAAAAAATGCAAATTAATATAATGATAGGTGACATATTAAGTGTGTGTTACCTTGATATGTCATAATTATATGTACACTGTCGCATAATGGACGCATAGTACAACTTTGTCATATTATATCTGCAAAAATAATAGTTGAATTGAAAATTACTATGATTGAGATGATCAAGCAAAATGAAAATTCCACGTCATAATTTACACAATACATAGTAATGTCATGAATTTACGAGTAAATATTCAATTTTAGTTGTGATTTAGGTTATTAATAAATTTATTAATTTTTCAATTTTCTAAGTCGAAAAGTTCGACATTGTAGAGTACTAGAGCGAGCATAAAATTCCATATTTATCTCGGGAATCTTTTTTTGTGTGTTACCAAGTTAGACCATTAAGGTCTAAGATTACCAACGAGCCAAAATAAGCGCGTTTATTCATAAGTGGAATACTCATGAAAATAAACTTTACATACTATTATTTCATAAAATAATAAGAAATATCCAGAATTTTGCGTGTTTTATTTTCTCGTGATTGTAATTAACACACGGTGCTAAAAACGCACTTTAATTCGGTTCCCAGAGTTTCGTGTCATCGTAATGGGTAATTTTAGCCCCTTGTATTACAATCTACGTTACAAAGTCTGGTCACAAAAAAAATAGTTTATACGCCATTCTCAAGTACAAGATTTACAAAAATACCTTTAGTGGATGGAATATCTGGAGAATATAAATATTATACGTAACTAAGCTATTTATATTCAAGACGTATCTATATACGTATTATGAATTCGTTACCTTTCAGTCAGTGGATATGTAATAAATATATTAAATGGTTTCTTTAAATAGATATTATCAGCCGTTGTGACCAGCGGCAAGTAGGTTTAGCGCAATATAATTTATCAACACTTTGATAACATCGTGATTTGTACTTAATCTGAGTAAAGAACGAGTAGGTACATTTATATCATTCGCAATGATGAATTTAACGACTATGTGCGGTGTCTTTTAAGTTTTATAAACATACATAATTATTTGACTCATTAAAGTTGTGTATATTTTTTTATAACAAGCAACAATATAAAACTAATAAGGGTCTTTAGCCATATGGCACGTCGATTCTCTTTCTACAAACGCTCACGCTTCGAGAATTAAAAAATGTATGCGAATGACATTTGCTATCATGAGGTCACGTGATCGGTCGGATCTGTCATTCCCATTAATTTATTTAGTTTTCGAATCGTTCAATGATAATTTTATACTATAGATAGGTTACGTGCCTTGCTGAATTTAGCTACACCGCTGAGCGCACACATGCACAATTTTGTCATTCATTCCATTAAGAGGCACAATTATCCGCCCACTTTAATATGACGCGAGTATATTAAAATGGGCGAATATTTCTGCCACTGAGTATATTTATGTACTTATAGGTACAACAAAACTAGACACTGTAGGCGTTATATCCTAATTATTTGTTTATATAACGTTCATTGTTTTATAAGCGACTAAATGAAATTAAGACAAATAAACACATTTGCCCGCCGCATTGTTGATGCAGTAGTGCCCATTCTCAAGTATTAAATATCATTGGGATCGTTAGCGTTTGTAGAAAGCTATTCGATGTGTCACATGGCTACAGGTCAAAGATATTCCTGCTAAATTTACATTCGTTCCGATAATTCGTATCATACCTGTAGTAACTTAGATCAATTATTTGGTCTTGAAAATGTTATGGTTTTCTTTACATTATCTCTGCTCGTCTGGTATTGATAGGGTTTGGAAGATATGCTTGTACCAGAATTCCACAGTCTTGCCCCAAGCGCCGAGCGTTGAGTCGTCAAGTTTCAGTACTTCAATGAACATTTTTACTATGACGCCTTTTAAATCCTGCAAATTATAGAAATCATTCAGAACCTTTCCATATAACGTTTTTTGATTTTATTTAATGACTAGCAGATGCCGCGCGGTTTTATCCGAGTGGTTCCAAATCGGTTTAGTAGTTTCGGAGTCTATTCAATGCAAACGAACAAACAAATCCTTTCCCTTTATAATATTAGTATAGAAGTATAGATAATGTAGCTGTTGTATAGAGTTAAAAATCATCAGCTTTGTTAGTCAATCTTCTTTATTTTTTTTTTTTATTATTTACAAGTTAGCCTTTGACCACAATGTCACCTGATGATGTAATCTAAGATGGAAGCGGGGTAACTTGTTGGGAGTAGGAAGACAATCCACACCGGAGGCCAACGACAGACAAAATCTAAAAAATATAATAAGAAAAATGTAGGGGTAGGGTAGGGGAGGGGTAAGGGTAAGGTAGGGGGTAACGCTAGTTTACAATATTATACTAACGTGAAAATCTTTCTCCTGTATTTTCCTCTTTCCATGCGACTCTCCGAGCTTCTGCATCAGTGCGGCCACGACCTCTGGCTGGTCGAGGGTGCTGACCGCCAGGTTGAGCGACGTCATCAGGCTTACCACGTGAGCTTTGAACTGTATGTTACTGTCGTAATCATCCTCGGACAGGTTCCTTATCATACGGAAGTATTGCTTCGCATTTGGATACGCGCGGAAGTATCTGGTAAAAAAACAAATTGGTTATTTAAAAAAAAATCATGTGAGTGCCCTAGTTAAACACCTTGAGCACGCCACTACCTGGCGCTATATTACCTATCCCTTTGGATGGCAAAGCAGATGCTTAACATAAGTGTCAAATAAGCCCTAATTCTTGGGTCACCTGACGCATAGATTAGGTTTCAGACAACACATTTGAAAAAATTAAAAACAATAAAAATACATTTAACATATTTCTGCCGCTAAGCAGCATTTTTTTTTACGTCTGGTTGTCGATACAGTTACATGAGCCTTAGCCAAGTTAAGGGAGATAAAGTTGCGCTGTACTCTACAAAAAAGTTGCTCTATAATAATAATATGTCAATGACTTAGGCGTATTTGGGGATGACAGATCTAGATCACGTGACCTGTCGATAGCAAATGTCATTCCCATACATCTTTCTAATTTTCAAAGCGTTAGCGATCGTAGAAAAAGAATCGACGTGCCACTAGTGCTAGGAGGGCAGAAAACGCTAAAAGCTAAGGTAGAACTTCTATTAATATTAGATTATAAGTAATATAATATTGGATTCTTTCCAAAATCACAATATTGAAACGGAAATCTTGCCTAACCAGAATATATCGGAATAAAAGCATTGTTTGTTTTGGCATTCGAAAATTTTTAAATGTAAAAAAAATTGGCAGGCTGTTTGTGATTATAAAAAGCTTTTGACGTTAATGAAAATTAACAACTCTCGGTATCAAATTACTTTTTCAATATTTTTAAAATGTGTGGGTTAAATATTCCTTTCTTTCTGACGTTAATTGAACTCTAGTATTCTTGCATAACTGAGAAAACCGGGATACCAGAAAAAACGTACCGCCAAGCGATTTAGCGTTTCGGTACGATGTCGTGTAGAAACCGAAAGGTTTTCATGCTCCTCCTAACAAGTTGGCCCGCTTCCATCTTATATTGCATCATCACTAACCATAAGGTGAGATTGTAGTCAAAGGGTAACTTGTAAACAATAAAAAAAAAGTCCATTATTTTACTAGCAGTGTGGATGCACCCTAAGACACAGTAGCACGCATTCTATTATGTCGAGCAATGTAAGCAATAAAATGTAATTGAATCACTGCAGTATTGTGTGCCACTTGCTGACATTCGTTTAGAGTTACTCGTAAATTGGGCGCAATAAAGATTTTAATAGCAATCAATACTATACACGAGCTATGGCAATTGTGTATCTGATAAATGTACTTAATTCGATGTTTTTTTTCCGATTTTGTTATGTATGTTCGATTTAAATTTATTCGTAAAAGTAGCTTGAGATTAATCTGATAAAGTAAACAATATTTTAATAAGCAATTAAACGAATTATCGTTTGTTTCGGTAAATGTGTTTTACATATACATCTTAAAATATTTAAAAATGTGTACTTATGTGTATTTGAAAAGTTTTGGCTTAACGATTTTGTTATACAGGTTGTCCCATAATGGTCCAAGTTTAAATGGAAGATACGTCATCTATCAAATTAGTTTTTATTATAATTATTATCAACCCAAATTCGGCTCACTGCTGAGCTCGATAGTCTCCTCTCAAAATGAGAGGATACTCGCCAATTAGTTCACCACTCTGGCCCAATGCGGATAGGTAGACTTTACACACGCAGGGTGAATTAAGAGGTATGCAGTATGCAGGTTGTTCCTTGAGACACGTGATATTTAATTTCTTAAAATGCACACAACTGAAAATGCATGCATGCCTCGGACCGGACTCGAACCCACACCCTCCGGAATCGGAGGTTTATCTGGCATCTGGGTTATCACGGCTCTCAAATTTGTTTTAGAAATCGCAAATAGGTTTGTAGGTTATGCATAATACGAGGCTTGGCTTTTCCTTATTTCATTTAATCACCTTAATTTAAAAAGGTTCATAGAAAACAAAACAATTAAAATTTGAAATATATAAATCTCTATCTCTCTACAAAGCTCTATTTTGTTTTTAAATAACGAGATAACGTATTTTTTGCTTGTTATGAAGTAGCCGGGAGCAAAATAAGAAATGAATATTAAATAGAATATTTGTTTATGCTACTTTGAAGATAAAGTGGCTTAATGTGGCGTTTGCATATTATTTTTATTTATTTATTAGACTAAACAAGTTTAAGGTCATGGTCATAATATATATACAAACACGTTAACGGCATGATATTAACTGGCTTGTTAAAAAAGAAATATTTTAATGCAGTAAATCAACGATATTTCATACTAGTATAAAATAAAATATACTATATACTAGTATAGTATAAAATCTTTGTAACAGATTTACTATTAAAAAAACACTGAATACTAATATTAATTAAAAAATTTACTTAACAAAACAAAAGGAGAACAAATTATAACCCTTTATTACGAAGGTATGCTCTAGGGCAGAGTTTCCCAAAATGTTTTTTCTCATAGACCACTTTAAAAATTATGCTGTATCCGGTAGACCCCCTGCTACATTTCTACATAAAATCTTAATTTCCGAACCGGTGATAGAGTCAGAACAAATTGACTGACCTGACGTTTCAAAAATGCTTGTAAACTAAATTTAGTTTGAATTAAATTAATGAGGAATTTTGAAATTTTTACAACAAAGCATTCGAAATTTCTGATCAACTATGTTGCGGCTGAATCCACAGCCACCATGAACTAACAGTAGTAACTTTACTTTTTGATATCCACTTAGGTACAGTGCAAGGAACTAATCAATCCATACTTAAATGTATTTTATTTAGAAAATTCCTCATTATCCATTGCCAACGATAACCCGCATGGTAGGTCCGAATTCGGTATCCACTTACATGGAGGGAAGTATAACCCTTCAGTGTGCCGTTAAGATGAAAATGATGGAATACCAGGCTGCAATTTTCAAATATTACCTTTTCAATAACTCCGTGCCCACTGCCACGTTGTTGGCATGTACTGGGGCCCAGGACTTCTGCACAGCGTAGATGTCGCGTCTGCTCAACCCCGACACAGAGCTCACCTCGTCCGGGTCCCCGCCCCACCATAGCTGGCTCACCAGGCTGCCCATTTGGACCTGATCACAACCATAGAATTAGGCAAAGCAATAGAAATGGCGTATATTCCGTGAACTTGCAGCCACGCAGGTTGCCAGGTCGCCGAAATTAGAAGCCGGACAGTCCACCCAGTTTTGCCTGACATTTGGGTAAAAAGGCTGGACAGCCTTACTATACCTTATTCAGGATTTTGTGTACATCAGTATTAATAGGTAGGTACGACAGTTCTTTTTAAGTAATATCATGCATTCTTGATTATTACCGTAAATTTTGTTCCCACACACACTCGTCGTTTGCTAAATGCAAAGCCTAACAAAAGCCGTACAAGCTGGACACCGTTTATTTTGGCCGGACACGGAATAGAAAAACCTAATTTTTCCGGTTTTATCCGGACACCTGGCAACAATGGCAGATGACATACATTGTACACCTCTAAAATAAAAACGTTCGTGCAAAAAGCTTAAAAGGACTCGGCGAAAGGATCGATTGATTAGGTGTCCATCGAATATGTATGCTACCGTTCATGACGTCGCGCTGTTCTACTGTGAATGCACTCTCTAAAGCAGAAGATCCCAAAGTTTAAAGATAGCGGTACACCCATCAAATACACTTAATATATAATCCAATATCAAATGGTAGCATCCAATCTGTGGTAACTGTGGTAGATGTTAAATAATTTCGCGGAACCCTAGAGACTCTTATACGGAAGCCCGACTTAAATCACTGCTCCAATGAATGGTTATCCGATAAAAAGTCCACCATTATTGTGTTTGTCGCTTTCCTTGTCCTGGCTTTCTTTGTATTCACATTAAAAACTTAGATTTCAGTGGATTAATGGTATGTTTTCCAAAAATAAAAGGACACAAGCTCCGCAGATACTAAATACTTTGTCAAACACTATCAGCTAACGCGTTCTATGCCCGGGCGTAAACTGCGCAATTTTGTCTGCAAATTTGTGATCGGGATGCGCAAAAGCATTTCCAAGCGGCAAAAAAGTTGTTTCCATAAAAGCTTAGAATTTTTGAGTAACTTTTATGTACAAATATAGTAGGTACATCTTTGTAAGTTGGCTTTCCATAATTTCGATATAATATTGATGAATAATAGGTACCTTATATTTCGGGGGGGTGGATGGTGTTATGTGGATGGTACGTTTTCCTTAAATAAAAGGACACAGGTTTTTGGTAGTATTCTAGTCAGCCAACTAATTCCTTATACCCGGGCGTAAACTGCGCAGTTTTGTCTGCAAATTTCCGATCGGGATGCGCAAAAGCATTTCCAAGCGGCAAAAAAATTGTTTTCATAAAAGCTTAGAATTTTTGAGTAACTTTTATGAACAAATTAGTAGGTACATCTTTGAAAGTTGGCTTTCTATAATTTCGATATAATATTGATGAATAACGTAGTGTCGTTTTTCTTATCGTTGTTATAATGTAAGCGTATTTCATCATTATCGTAATTAATAATTATTGTTATCTACTGCTCTACAATTAGACCTCTCTCACATTTCACACATCTGCCTTGACCTTTTTATGTGGAACTGTTATTAAACGAAAAAGGAATTTAGAGCTAAATTGACTGCGGTAGGTAATAATAAACGTTTTGCTACCATCGTTTGGTGTTTAATTTGCTTTGTAAGTTGTTATTATCCTAAGAATAACAACAATATGCAGGATTTTGTAACTGAGTAAGTAAAATAGTATTTAACATATTAATACTAAAGCATCAATATGTAAGTTTTTTATATTTTTTTTTATTTAAAGACAAGTTAGCCCTTAACTGCGATAGAAGATGAAAGCAAGCTTACTTGGAAGAAGTAGGTTCATCTACCCATGTCTCGGATGGTTTCTACGTGGCTTATAGCCAAATAGACCTGATCCCATTAAGAAAATATAAAATCCTACACGGACCCAAGCTGGGAATCAAACACTCAGTTGAGAACCACTGCCAACTTCTAGATCGTCAAAATTAAGAAATTATTGTTTTTAATGAATAAATTAGATTTTTTTCAAACAAATTTAAATTTCTTAATTAACACCCACGAATGTTAAAATTTACTTGTTTATCGATTGATACGAGAGGGACTCACGTGGTTTATTTCTTGTATTAAAAACAAAATTTGCACACGACGTCAATGTAGGACGAATACTGCAAATAGACTATTGGTACTTGTCGATAAATTACAGCTTACTTGAAGATGTCTCGCTGATCGATGTGATGACATTGTGACCTTATTATCGATATAAACTACTCTACTTTATACTATAAGGCGATTTAAAAGTCATTGTTATGGTGATCTTGTTACTTGTATTTTATATAATTTTACACTTTTATCTAAAGTGCATATCCCACAGGACTATGCACGTGAAACCACGGGGTGTTTGCTAGTCGTTCGTGGTTGTCAACACATATCTGGATCTCTGATGAGCTCGAGTCTCCGAAAGTCAGTCTAGCAAATGAGAGGTGTTAAGCCAATAGTCCACAACGCTGGCCCAATGCGGATTGGCAGACTTCACACACGCAGAAAATTAAGGTAATTTTCTGGTATGCATGCAGGTTTCCTCACGATGTTTTCCTTCACCGTTTGAGACACTTGATATTTAATAATTTCTTAATATGCACACAACTGAAAACGGCTCTGTTTGCTAGTAGTTACTTAATTAGCTTATTAGATGTTGTTTAATTACCTCCTATAAATTGCTATGCAAATCCCATTAAATTCTGTCTATACATTCTAAAGATTAGCCCGGGCAAACAGACAGACAAAAATTTAAAAAAAAACCAAATTGTGTTCTAATATCATTAAGCAGAAGCAGTTATTAAAACACAGTTATTTTGCAATCACAAACAGACATTTCAATTTAATTTATATGTATGTATTTAAATATTTATTATTATACAGAATGTCCCGTAATTGATTGATATAATATGCAAATAACACCACCTAATTATTTTTTTTTCGGATTTTTCAAATTTATCCTTTTTGAATCAGTTTTTTCAATGCTGTAGCTGTTGTAATTAAGATTTTAAAGATCTAATCATAAATTACCAATGTGTCTGTATTTATCCCATTGGTGATAATAATACTTGTCACAAGAATGCACGTAGCTCAGGACCGCGGTTTGTGGTAAAGGCATCAATGGTTACAATGTGGAATTGTAGAGCCATGATTATTTTTAGTGGATGAACCATTCAAACATTCGTACGTATAAATGTGGACACGTAAAAGGAAGATATTTCCTTCCCTGTGCGTACATAACTAAGTTGGGTTTCGCATTGGAGGGCGTGGAGGAATTTCCAAATTTGTCGCGTCTGAGGTAATCCCTATGTTTATGTAATTACTAGTTGACGCCGCGCGGTTTCACTCGCGTGGTTCCCGTTCCCGTAGGAATACGCGGATAGTATCCTTAGCCTTCCTCGATAAATGGGCTATATAAAACTGAAAAAAATCTTTAAATCGGACCAGTAGTTCCTGAGATAAGAGCGTTCAAGCAAACAAAGAAACAAACTCTTCAGCTTTATAGTAGTATGGATATGTGATATAATCCGCTACCTTAGTACCCATAACACATGCTATACCCTTAACTTTGGGACTAAGAGTTGATATCTGTATTATAAAGTACCTATCAGTAGCGAAGACTGAAATTTTCTCGTAGACAACCTTTGTGGTTGTGGTTTTTTAGTCAGAATGGATTTTCGATTGAGTACATTTAATTATGTATGTCCGTAAAACTCGTCGATTTTTTAAAGGTAACCCGATAGGCATTGGATTGTTAGGAAACATCGCCCCTGGTAGGAAATGAGGATGAAGGTGGTAGAAAATGGTAGGTATATTGCGATTTTTCCTGGTGGTGTTACATAAAGGTGAAAGAAAGAAAGAAAGAAAGAAAAAACATTTATTTAAAAAATTGTGCCATACACCACAATGCCTAATTAAGCACTATTGTTGTGTCTGATGCTTCAACCACCTGATCAATTGAAAATCAAAACTAAAGTAGTTGAAGCATCAAAAACCACTTCGTTATGTTTGGCACAACCTTGAAAAAAGGTAACAGCTCAGCATTGTGCCGCATAAACCAAGCAAAGTACTTGGCCAAGCGGCGCTGATTTTCAGCTGCTACCTCGATCCAGGTGGTAGGAAGAATCTTGTTAAAGCACGAAGCAAGATGAAGTTTAATGTAACTTTGTAACTTAACCACATGTTTTGTGAAAATAAACGATTATTTGATTTGATTAAAATCTATAAATTAAATCACCTTGGGTCCTTTTAAATTTATATACTTGCACCCCCATTTTAATAGAATACAAAAAGTAGGTATAAAGGGGATAAAGTTAATGAAAAAGGAGAAAGTTTATGAAATCTGGGGATTAGGGACGAAATCCAGGACACCCGGCAGTTAGATATAAAATATTTACTATATAATTAAAGTTATTCATATACATATATATCACTCATTATTGATATAGTTATAAAATTATTAAAATTAGCACGTCCTTGAAGGCGAAAACATTGTACATATACTTTGTCATCTTTTGTCACCACATTGTTTTGTGCAAATAAACGATGATTTGATTTGATTAAAGTCTATAAATTAATCAAATAATCATTATACTTAGATATCATTGAACATCTCGAATTAATTAAATAGTATAAATAGATTTAATTATCATCAGAAGCCAAGAAAACATTCGCAAACAAAAAATACCTTTTAAAAATCACTTGTAAAACATTTAGGTTATGTATATCTCACTGACACGATTTTTTAATAACAAAAAAATATATAAATGTGCGTACCGTTTGTGTATAATCCGGTCAATATGTCAACTTTCGTCAACAAACACGTGTATTTATACGGCGTGCTATGTACGTATGTAAGGCACGTGTAGTTTGGTGCGAGCTGGACGCGGCACTAACGAGTTTATATTGAATTATAGTTGATAGCTCATGCTTTCATATCAGTTGGTTCTTAAATATAATCGCAGAACGTCGCAAGAACCGCGGGAGATAGCGCGACGATTCTTCTATTTCACTTATTTTATTTTATTTATTTATTTATTTATTTATAACAACTTTATTGCACAGAACAGAAAATAACAATAGAACACATACATTTTTAGGCAAAAGGCGACCTTATCACTAATAGTGATCTCTTCCAGGCAACCTAAACATAAATAATCTAAACATCCTGTCAGATGGGAAATGGCAATAATTTTATAAATTTTATATTGATACTCCACGCCTGTTCCCGTGAAAATACAGGGATAAAATATCATTGTCATTAACAACCCATCTTCGGCTCACTGTTGAGCACGAGTCTCCTCTCAGAATGAGAGAAGTTAGCCCTTAGTCCTAAGCTGGCCAAATGCCGATTGACAGACTTCACACTCGTAGAGAATTAAGAAAATCCTCAGGTATACAGGTTGTCTCACTATGTTTTCCCTTCACTGTTTGAGGCACGTGATATTTAATTCAACTGAAAAGTTGGAGGCGCATGCCCCGGACCGGATTCGAACCCGCACCCTCCGGAATCGGAGGAAAAGTTCATATCAAAGGGCTATCATGGCTCTTTATCTTTTACATAAAACTTTTAAAACTCTGGAAAGTCTGATAGCGAGCCCGGCACCAAATTCCCGACGCTTCGAAGGATGTAGGACCTAGTAGTGTCCAACTCGGCTGGGCTGCATTCTGGAAACTTAGCGACATCTTTTCGTCCGAAATTCCTCAGTGCCTGAAGACAAAAGCCTTAGAACAGTGCATGCCAGTAATGACCTATGGTTCCGAGACTTGATCGCTAACTATGGGCCTCATAAGAAGGCTCAGAGTCACGCAGCGGGCAATGGAACGAGCTATGTTAGGAGTATCTCTGCGTGATCGAATCAAAAATGAGCAGATCCGCAGAAGAACCAAAGTCACCGATATAGCTCAACGAGTTGCGAAGCTAAAGTGGCAATGGGCAGGGCACATAGTTCGAAGAGCCAATGAACGTTGGCGTTCCAAAGTGCTGGAATGGCTACCCTGGACAGACGACATCAAACGAGTCGCAGGGATTCGCTGGATGCAGGTGTAATAATAGCCTATAGGTATAATAACATTTGAAATTATGCTTATAGGTTATAGTAAGTTATGAGTCTAGTTTTAAAGACCACCGAGTATCATAATTATCGGTCAACACTTCGTCAATAGGGAAGATAAGGAATCTTTGCTATTGACGAACTTAATAGTAGGTACCTATCTAATTATTATCAGACTAGCGGACGCCCGCGACTTCGTCCGCCCTTAGACCTCTTTAATCCAGCCCTTGCAGTAGTATCGCTGTAAAAATGGAGTAACTTCTCCCGTTTTCCCAACATTTCCCTTCACTGCTCTGCTCTTATTGATCGCAGCGTGACGGAAACCATACCATAACCTGCCCAGGGATATGAAGAATAATTGTACCAAGTTTCGTTAAAATCCGTCGAAGTAGTTTTTGTTTCTATACCTAACGAACATACAGACAGACAGACAAAATTTTACTGATTGCATTTTTGACATCAGTATCGATCACTAATCACCCCCTGATAGCTATTTAGGAAATATATTTCACGTACAAAACTGTCGATAAATTACAGCTTACTTGAAGATGTCTCGCTGATCGATGTGATGACATTGTGACCTTATTATCGATATAAACTACTGTACTTTATACTATAAGGCGATTTTAAAGTCATTGTTATGGTGATCTTGTTACTTGTATTTTATATAATTTTACACTTTTATCTATAGTGCATTTCCCACAGGACTATGCAGGTGAAACCTCGGGGTGTTTGCTAGTCGTTCGTGGTTATCAACCCATATTCGGATCACTGATGAGCTCGAATCTCCGAAAGTCAGTCTAGCAAATCAGAGGGGTTAAGCCAATAGTCCACCACGCTGGCCCAATGCGGATTTGCAGACTTCACACACGCAGAAAATTAAGAAAATTTTTTTTCTTAATTTTCTGGTTTCCTCACGATGTTTTCCTTCACCGTTTGAGACCCTTGATATTTAATAATTTCTTAAAATACACACAACTGAAAAGTTGAAGGTGCATGCCCCGGACCGGTTTCGAACCCACACCCTCCGAAATCGGAGGCAGAGGTCATATCCACTGGGCTATCATGGCATCGTAAAATTTATATGTATTTATTTAATTATTTATTATACAGGATGTCCCGTAATTAATGGTTATAATATGCAAATAATAGATACACCACCTAATTATCAAATTTGATTAGTTTTCCAAAAATCCCTAGGGTGACCAAATTACATTTTTTTTTCGATTTTTTCAAATTTATCCTTTTTGAATCAGTTTTTTCAATGCTGTAGCTGTTTTAATTAAGATTTTTGTTATACATTGCGGATTAAATTACCAATGTGTCTGTATTTATCCCATTGGTGATAATAATACTTGTCACAAGAATGCACGTAGCTCAGGACCGCGGTTTGTGGTAAAGGCATCAATGGTTACAATGTGGAATTGTAGAGCCATGATTATTTTTAGTGCATGAACCATTCAAACATTCATACGTATAAATATGGACACGTAAAAGGAAGATATTTCCTTCCCTGTGCGTATATAACTAAGTTGGGTTTCGCATTTGAGGGCGTGGAGGAATTTCCAAATTTGTCGCGTCTGAGGTAATCCCTTTGTTTATGTAATTACTAGTTGACGCCGCGCGGTTTCACCCGCGTGGTTCCCGTTCCCGTAGGAATACGGGGATAATATAACCTGTAGCGTTCCTCGATAAATGGGCTATCTAGCACTGAAAGAATTTTTCAAATCGGACCAGTAGTTCCTGAGATAAGCGCGTTCAAGCAAACAAAGGAACAAACTCTTCAGCTTTATAGCATTAGTATGGATATAATCCGCTACCTTAGTACCCATAACACAGGCGAACTTTGGGGCTAAGTGTTGATATGTGTATTATAAAGTACCTATTAGTAGCGAAGACTGAAATTTTCTCGAAGGTAACCCATTCATGTCGTTTTTTAGTCAGAATTTTTAGTCGATTGAGTACATTTAATTATGTACGTCCGTAAAACTCGTCGATGTTTTAAAGGTAACCCGATAGGCATTGGATTGTTAGGAAACATCGCCCCTGGTAGGAAATGAGGATGAAGGTGGTAGAGAATGGTAGGTAAATTGCGATTTTCCCTGGTGGTGTTACATGAACGTGGTAGGAAGAATCTTGTTAAAGCACGAAGCAAGATGAAGTTTAATGTAACTTTGTAACTTAACCACATGTTTTGTGAAAATAAACTATGATTTGATTTGATTAAAATCTATAAATTAAATCACCTTTGGGTCCTTTTAAATTTATAACTCCACCCCCATTTTAGTAGAATACAAGAAGTAGGTATAAAGGGGATAAAGTTAATGAAAAAAAAAGAAAGTTTATGAAATCTGGGGATTAGGGACGAAATCCAGGACACCCGGCAGTTAGATATAAAATATTTACTATATAATTAAAGTTATTCATATACATATATATCACTCATTATTGATATAGTTATAAAATTATTAAAATTAGCACGTCCTTGAAGGCGAAAACATTGTACATATACTTTGTCATCTTTTGTCACCACATTGTTTTGTGCAAATAAACGATGATTTGATTTGATTAAAGTCTATAAATTAATCAAATAATCATTATACTTAGATATCATTGAACATCTCGAATTAATTAAATAGTATAAATAGATTTAATTATCATCAGGAGCCAAGAAAACATTCGCAAAAAAAAATTACCTTTTAAAAATCACTTGTAAAACATTTAGGTTATGTATATCTCAATAGACACGATTTTTTAATACCAAAAAATATATAAATGAGCGTACCGTTTGTGTATAATCCGGTCAATATGTCAACTTTCGTCAACAAACACGTGTATTTATACGGCGTGCTATGTACGTATGTAAGGCACGTGTAGTTTGGTGCGAGCTGGACGCGGCACTAACGAGTTTATATTGAATTATAGTTGATAGCTCATGCTTTCATATCAGTTGGTTCTTAAATATAATCGCAGAACGTCGCAAGAACCGCGGGAGATAACGCGACAATATTTCCATTTCACTTATTTTATATCTATACTAGACTCACTTCGCCTGTTTCCGTGAAAATACAGGGATAAAATATCATTGTCATTAACAACCCATCTTCGGCTCACTGTTGAGCACGAGTCTCCTCTCAGAATGAGAGAAGTTAGCCCTTAGTCCTAAGCTGGCCAAATGCCGATTGGCAGACTTCACACACGTAGAGAATTAAGAAAATCCTCAGGTATACAGGTTTTCTCACTATGTTTTCCCTTCACTGTTTGAGGCACGTGATATTTAATTCAACTGAAAAGTTGGAGGCGCATGCCCCGGACCGGATTCGAACCCGCACCCTCCGGAATCGGAGAAAAGTTCATATCAAAGGGCTATCATGGCTCTTTATCTTTTACATAAAACTTTTAAAACTCTGGAAAGTCTGATAGCGAGCCCGGCACCAAATTCCCGACCCTTCGAAGGATGTAGGACCTAGTAGTGTCCAACTCGGCTGGGCTGCATTCTGGAAACTTAGCGACATCTTTTCGTCCGAAATTCCTCAGTGCCTGAAGACAAAAGCCTTCGATCAGTCATCAGATCGAGACTTGATCGCTAACTATGGGCCTCATAAGAAGGCTCAGAGTCACACAGCGGGCAATGGAACGAGCTATTTTAGGAGTATCTCTGCGTGATCGAATCAAAAATGAGGAGATCCGCAGACGAACCAAAGTCACCGATATAGCTCAACGAGTTGCGAAGCTGAAGTGGCAATGGGCAGGGCACATAGTTCGAAGAGCCAATGAAAGTTGGGGTTCCAAAGTGCTGGAATGGCTACCCTGGACAGACGACATCAAACGAGTCGCAGGGATTCGCTGGATGCAGGTGTAATAATAGCCTATAGGTATAATAACATTTGAAATTATGCTTATAGGTTATAGTAAGTTATGAGTCTAGTTTTAAAGACCACCGAGTATCATAATTATCGGTCAACACTTCGTCAATAGGGAAGATAAGAAATCATTGCTATTGACAAACTTAACAGTACTCATTACACATTTTTCGTTCTTGTTTTTCATTCATCACATGACCGAGCTCTGTAGGTATTTATTTATATAAGTAACAGATAATGTTATGTAGCTAGCACTCATGTACGCAGTAATGATGACCCCGAAGTAAATAAGACACCGATCATTATATAATGCATGCACGACGCGATTAATCAATTAAGTTTTATTGCGATTACTTGAGCAGAATTTATTTTTTTCGCAATTTATAAAACGTACACAAGTTAGCTATCCGTACAGTTGGGATACGTCCACATAGAGTACATTTCAATATCCACTGTACTTGTAATGGCATTTGAGCTATATCACGCTAACTTTATGGATATTGTTGAACCAAAATTTTTACTGGTTTATAAATCATCATCTCTAATAAAACAGGCTTTATTAGTTCCAAGGGCCAGCCTTCTTCCCTTATAGGAGTAGGGATATGGAGGCGGTTTCAATGTTGATTGACATTCTCTTCTGGCAAGGCGACCTTAGTACTCGGATGTAGTATCGTATGTTTTCCGAACTGTCATCATCATTATATCATCATGGTCTTCGGTTCTTCTGCGGATCTCCTCATTTCTGATTCGACCACGCAGCGATACTCTTAGTATTCCATCGCTCGCTGTGTGACTCTGAGCCTTCTTATGAGGCCCATAGTTAGCAACCAAGTCTCGGAACTATATTATGTCATCACAGTTCGAAGACTTTTGTCTCCAGGCACTGCGAATATTTCGGATGAAAAGATGTCGTGGAGTTTCCCAAATGCCGCCCAGCTATGTTGGATTCGGCGGTTCACCTCTTTCTCGAAATTGGACCTACCTAACTGGACTGTATGTCCTAGGTATATGTATTCGTCTACAATTTCGAGTGCAGCGTTCTCAACTATACCTGGGTGGAGCGAAACATGAGCGTAACACATTATATTCGTCTTGGCCATGTTTATTTTCAGGCCCACATTTTTTTCTTTCCGAACTGTATAATTGTGAAACAATTTAATCCTGTCTAATATAACTTATTATTTGTGTAGCTATTCCGTATGCATTGGCATGCCAGAGGCAGGGTGACTTTTTGTAACAGGAACAGTGTGGTTTTGGTGACCCTGATCCGGATTATTTTGATAGGTATCAATTTAAAAGTAATTAGGTAGGTGGGTAATTCAAAGAAAAATAAAATCACGGAAAATTCAGGTTAATTTGGTAATTATTAACGTCGTAATATAAGGATCTTGGCGTAGGTCTTTATTTTAACTTCCGTTATCAACCCATATTTGGCTCACTGCTGAGCTCGAGTCTCCTCTCAGAATAAGAGGGGTTAGGCCTTAGTCCACCACGCTGGCCCAATACGGGTTGGCAGACTTCACACACGCAGATAATTTGAAAATTCTCTCGTATGCAGGTTTCCTCACGATGTTTTTCTCGCCGTTTGAGACACGTGATATTATTTTTTCTTAAAATGCACACAATTGAAAAGATGGAGGTGCATGCCCCGAACCGGATTCAAACCCACACCCTACGGAATCGGAGGCGGAGGTCATACCCACTGGGCTATCACGGCTATATTTAACTTTAGTCCGTAGGATTTCGACATCTTGCCTCCTCGTGGCCAGGTATCCATAAGGACTTCTCGTAAAAAAAGCTCTTAACAAAGGTACTTAGAATAGGAACTAGTTATGAGGAGGGAAAATCCACACCCCTTTCGGTTTCTACACAACATCGTACCGGAACTCTAAATCACTTGGCGGTACGTCTTTGCCGAGAGGGGGGTGCTGATAACTAGCCACGGCCGAAGCCTCCCACCAGCCAGACTTGGACCAATTAAGAAAACCTCAATCAGCCCAGCCAAGGATCAATCCAGGATATCCGTAATGTAAAGCCACTTCACATACCACTGCAAAACAGAGGATGTCCAAAAAATAGTAGATTGTTATACAAGGGGCTAAAAAGACCCATTATATACGAGGTATTTTTAGGGCACGAGCCGTAAGGCGAGGGCCGCTAAATAGAAACCGAATTTATAATGGGTTTAGCCCCGCGTGTTACACTATACTTTTCACTACGATTGCGAAAAAATTAAATAATTCGGTACAGCATTCAATGGTGTATTTTAATTAAAAATTAAAGGTACGATAAGCTACCTACAATACAACTGTGGATGTTAAGACTTTTACCCGGTAACTTAATTTTCGACTGCTGTGAAGATGAATATGAATATAGTATCTGGGGTAAACGTAGAACATAATAGTTTAAAAAACTCCTTCCGTAAGTGAATCCAGTCGTTGTTCTTTTCTCCACTTAAATAATACATTTTTCGTAAGTAGTTATTTAATTTGTTGGTACTTTTTGTTCGAATTCCAAATTAGCGTCACCATTCTCACTAGATAAAGACATAACAATTAATTAATGTTGCGTAATAAATATTATTTTGGGTGTAAGTTACGGTTACAAAATCACAATGAATTTCTTAAAAAAATAAAATATGGATTATTTACGCCAATTTTTTTTCTTTATTCTTTCCCGTAGGGAAAAGGCAAAGGTATTACAATTACGCCAATTCTTTTTAAATTCTTGCTTTTTATTCTTATTTTTCCTTATTCTTTCCCATGAGGAAAAGGCAAAGGTACCGTACAGACCGTACAGCCAAGTTTTGAAATTTCGCTCTTTGAATTTGCAACTAAATAGTAGTCAAATAAAAAAATTAACACATTCCACAGACAAGAACGCTGCATTTCATTCCAATTTCAATTTTTTTATCAAACATTACCTTACATTTATGTAACTATGATGACTCTATTTACGACTAAAACCTCCTTCGTTTTATAGTAGGCTAGTACACGTAACATACGAAAATAAAAAAAAAAAAAAATTACTTTAGCCTCCTTTAGGCTGAAATGGTTGTTTAGCCCCGCTGTGGGGCGGTATTATGAGAGCGTTTTTGAGCAAGAGTAGTGAAAAAAAATATATAAAAAGGTAGGAATGGTGATAGTAGATTCTTCTACTTCACGGACTACCTTTATCATTTTTGTCACATCTAGTTCTACTACTAATAGCCGCCCACGTCGTAATTATGACACAGGTCACAAAGAGCGTAGGCGGGTGATGTTTTTAGATAGAAAATGTCGCGCATTGATAATACAATGCTAATAATTACAGTGACAAACAAAAATTAACATTCATGTGATAAAACGGAAACCATACAAACACACATCCATACATACTTACTTTAATCTATACATGCGAAAGTAAGTCTGTCTGTCTGTCTGTTACCTTTTCACGGCCAAACGGCTGAACCATCAAAATGAATTTTGGTATTATGATAAATGGGACATTGGAGCAGAACATACTCCACCTACCTTTAATTCCTAAAATTTTAAAAGGGGGTGAAATAGGGGTTGAAAGTTTGTATGGAAGCGATAGCGATAGCGGTAATAGATAGAAAACCAAAACCCCAATATAAGTTTGAATTTTAAAATGTTTTTAATTTTTCGTATTTTTTTTCATGATTTATGCACAATCTGTCACAATCACAAACCGCTTGATGTATACAGCTGGAATTTGGCAGGGAGGTATTAAATAGTTAGTAGGTATCCACTAAGGACGGATTTTGCGATAGGGCTGGATTAAAGAGGTCTAAGGGCAGGCGTCCGCTAGTACATATAAATACCAATCTACTAAACAAGCGGTCACCCGACACGGTCTCGGGATTTGTTTAGTACTCCATACATACTAAGTAGTGGGTCGTACGACCCGGTTGTGGTCGCCAAGAACCGAATGCTACCTTTAGCCATTATATTTATTGTTACAAAGAATATTATATGAAAACTAAACTTCATTGTGTAATTATGTCTTATTAAGCGGTTGGTCAATATAGGCGGAGTCATAAGAAAACGGATTCTACTGTACTAAACTATGCTATTGGATCGTATAGCTTGTCTAGGAGTCTATGGCCTACGCACCTATAATCCGTATAAGTACATACAATGTTTTTATTTTACCTACACATAAGTTATTTTCCTCATTTCTTTGAAAAACATTTTTTCGAAATAACTGTTCCTTAAATCAATTCCAAAATTTGTACAAAGTAGCGAATTATTCCAAGTATTTAAATAAGTAGGTACTAGTCCATAATCATTGAAGCAAAAAATATTTTTATATAAGTAACTTTGTAAACAGGAAAATCTATCTATTAGATATTTGTTTGTTGTTTGTTGATCAGATCTGAAAATTCTGATTGCATCAGTATCGATCACTAACCACCCCCTGATAGTTATTTTGGAATTTGGAAATATATTTCATATACAGAATTGACCTCTCTACATATTTAATATAAGGATAGATTTGAAAATGGATTATTTATAGCGCGAAGAATATTTTGCTGCATTCCAAATATGGATGTTAACATTTAATTATAAAACTGAAAATACAAACTGTGTATAAAATTACCGCAGTAAAACTAATAGTATACACCAGAACCAGAATAGTTGAAATATATTTTTAAATTGCCATGCAGCCGGAATTATAGTGGAAATTGGAACTTCGGAACGCAGCTAATAGAATTTTATCTGTGACTGGAATTGACAGTAGTATGACATTGACAATGAATTGACATCACAACGATAGACAAGGCTAATAAAATACAAACTCAAGAAAGAACTTCATTGACGTCTGAACAGGCTGTATGGTCAACGATCTTTGCCTGTCCCAAAGTTGGGGACAAATAAAAAAAAAATAAAAATGAATTGACATCACAACACAATGTCAGTGTCACTGTCACAATCACATTGATTTGACATTTTGTAATTTGTAGTGCACGTTGTTGGTGTTAAATTGTGGTGTTCTAATATTTATTTATTAAATTAAATAAACATTAAAAATGGTTAATGTAAGTGATGATGCCGTAAAAGGTGTGGGCAAAGTATTAAACGATCCCAACAGGCCAATGAAGGAGCGTTTTCGGGCTCTGTTTGCTCTTCGTAACATCGGGGGACAAACCGCAATCAATTGCATTAATGAATGCTTTACGGATGAATCAGTGCTGTTAAAACACGAACTGGCCTACTGTCTAGGACAAATGCAGGATAAAAATGCCATACCAGTGTTAATAAATATATTGGAAGATAAAAATCAGGATCCCATTGTTCGGCATGAAGCCGGTAAGTCTATTCTGTGTTTTTGGTTATTTACTTATTATAAATAATGTTGAACGTTCATAGTTTAACCGTCTATTTGTCCACTTATTGAAATTAAACCATAATCTTTAGGTAAAGTTTATAAAATTCATTGAGGACTTTGTATTATTCCTACATTTTATTTTATTATTCCTAAATATATAACATAGATATAAAGAACGTGAAGTATGTCCAATAGAGACATTTTAATCTCTTCCAATGTCAAAATAAGAGGAATATGTACAGTGCTGTGGGGCAGGCACATTATTCATCAACTCACACATTTTTATCTCCATTACTGTCATACAACACACTCCAACGGGCTAAAACTCTTATGCAGTGATCCTATAAGTATTCTTAAGGTAGCATTCGGTACTTGGCGACCGCAACCGGGTAGTACAACCCACTGCTTAGTATGAATTTATATAAAGTACTTAACAAAACTCATACTAATCTGGTCATACTAAGCAGTGGGTCTTACAATCCGGTTACGGTCGTTAGTTGTGGTCGACAGGGGCCTAATGCAAACTATACTGTAAAGTAATAATAATCAAAATCAAAATCAAAATCAAAAAATGTATATTACAGGTGAAGCTCTTGGGGCTATTGGTGATACTGACCTCCAATCATTATTAGAGAAATATCAAAATGACCCAGCAGTGGAAGTTGCTGAAACATGTCAAATAGCATTGCAGCGGCTCAAATGGCTTAAAGATGAGAGCATAAATGATAAGAGTTTATCAAAGAGCCTCTATAACTCAATAGATCCTGCACCACCGAGCAAGGAAGTTGATATCGAAGAACTTACAAAGACACTGTTAGATGAAAATAAATCACTATTTGAGAGGTATAGAGCAATGTTTAGTTTGCGGAACTTGCAAACAACAGAGAGTATACATGCTTTGGCTAAAGGTGAGAATTGAGTAGGTCTTAATGTATTTTCTATACAAATTTAATGACAGCCGTGTGGAACAGTAGTGATGCTTTCTGGATCCTTGGCCCACCATCACTATTGAGGAGATTGATATTATGTGGGTTTGATTCTCACTGAAAAATGTTTGTGCGATGAGCATGGATGTTTTTTAGTGTCTGGGTGTATAAATACATTATATTAGTATATGTCGGCGCGAGTGAGTCATTCGATAGGTCGGCTCGTGTCATCATGAGCTGAGATAGTACAAAATGTTCCGTGAGTTAGATGGGGAGTAGTGGTAAACTGCACGGGTAGCCTAGCTAATGTGACATTCGATCTGTTCACACCTTTGGTTGGATAATCCTTTATGGATTATTTTGGTCTAGGCGGTGACTTAAGTGGAAAAGGGGAGTGTTCACTAGTTTTAAAAGACATCTTTTACCCTACACCTTTCTGTCGCAAGTCTGGGACTTCACTCAAGGTTATTCTCTGCCATTCGAGGGTTTAATGGTAACATTCTTGGTAGGAATTGTTAGCCCTGACAGACTTTTCTTTCAATAATAGTTATTGAATGAAAGTCTGTCAGGTCTTTATAGGTATAGATAATTAGTTTTGCCCTTTAAATCTACTTCTGATGTCAACCTGTTTCTGACAAATATATGATAAAATTCATTATCTAAATCTAAATTTTGACTTGGAATTTCAATTAGAGTGATTTGATTTAGATTAAGGAAGTTAAGGGTATTATTTTGTTAAGGTTTAGTGGAAGTTGAAATATAACAAAAAATGTTGAATGTATTTTAGTTTTTTCTTGTATACTAATCCTAATTGAAATAAGTGAATTTTGAGTTTGAGTTTAAAAGCCTATATTTAGGTTTTTAAACACTCCCTAGTGTATTTCAATTTCTAATGGAATAATAACACAGATGTTGTTTAATTTGTAGGTTTCCAAGCAAGCAGTGCACTTTTCCGCCATGAAGTAGCATTTGTGTTTGGGCAGATGCAGGACGAGCGGAGTGTACCAGCTCTTATACAGACACTGGAAGATAAAGGTATGAGTATAACAATAAATTGAATTACAATTTTTAGCCATTGTTTTAAAGAACATAATATTACATTATACTACATACAGTAGAACCCACTAAACATGATCACGCTTAAAACGATTTCTCGTATAATACCTACGTTGTTTTACGCCAGTCCCTACAACTTGAGATATGGTTTCATACAGTTCTTAAAGCATAATATGATTTGTCATCCGGTTTAATACGCCTACATACAAAACTGTTTCAAGAAAGCAGGTCTCAGAACTAACGTGTTTGACGCTGTGTTGCAAGAGGAAGAAGAACCCAACCCTTATTATTATAGGGTTTTCATGGATATTTTTCCATTGCTGCTAATGTAACACCATACAAATTGAAGATGTGAATGACACACAAAAAAGAGACCTTTAGTGTACCTAAGACCCATCTTTATCTTCAGCATGATGCAACTCTGATTTTGTCAACGATTTAAGACATGTAGCTTCTTTGAGTCAAAAGTAGTCAAACTGCAAAAGTTGAATTAGGTTGAAAATGTTGCAATTGCTAATGCATCAAAATCTTTTTGTCAAACCAGAATAAGTGATTACTTTATGTAACTTAATTAGATTACATAGAGTATATACCTATTGGTAATTAGATTAGTTATCAAATAGAGAATATATACTTATTGATAAATATGTATACACTATTTGATATATGTATGTGTACATTACGTTTTATTTTTCACTACCCCCCACCCCCTATCTCATTTATTATCTCATTCCCTGCAAAATCGTCTTAAACGGATTCTCCTGTACATATAACAATACTATGGAATTGAGTGTGATTTTTAATTTTTGCAGTCGTCAAATATGGTTATTTCAATAATAATAATGTCTTTTTACATAAAGCAACATATTGGCATTAGTATAGTATTTTAAGTGGCGACTGGTAATATTGTTTCAACAGAATACAAATTTAAAACTTATAAATAATATTAACTTAACCATTTTACATTCTCGAATCTTCAAGTGACTGTCAATTTTTTGTGTTACACATAATGTGATAGTGTCTTATTCTCAATTGATGTTGTTTATTTCCAGATGAACATGAGATGGTACGTCACGAGGCTGCTGAAGCATTGGGCTCTATCGGCACTGAAGATTGCACTAAAGTACTTAAAATGTAAGTATTTAAATTTTCAACTACCCTTAAGTTAAAAATCTTTAGCTTATATTCAATTAAATATATCAATAAAATATAAAAAGCTTTTCCTCCAGTAGGCAGGTCGATAAAGGTTGTCTTATAGAGAAGTCTTTTTGGCTGGTGGGCTTCAGCCGTGGCTAGTTACCACCCTACCGACAAAGACGTACCGCCAAGCGATTTAGCGTTCCGGTACGATGCTGTGTAGAAACCGAAAGGTGGATTTTCATCCTCCTCCTAACAAGTTAGCCCGCTTCCATCTTAGACTGCATCATCATTTACCATCAGGTGAGATTGTACTCAAGGGCTAACTTGTAAAGAATTAAAAAAAAAAAAAAAAGGTCATTCTCTGCCATTCTAGGGTCTTATTTTGGTTACAGTTTGATTTGTTAATTAAGTTGTCCTGACAAATATTGTGAATAACCTTTGGATTTCTTATTTTCGTAATCCATTTCCAAGTCTGCTAAAAATATTGATATTTATTCCAGGTATTTGGAGGATCCGAGACCAGTAGTCCGCGAGAGTTGCGAGGTGGCGCTCGATATGTCCGAGTATGAAAACAGTCCAGAGTTCCAGTACGCTAACACTTTGCTTACAGTTACTTCGTGATCCAAACATTGATTTGAGAATGACATCAAATGCCTCATAATGTTAATATATTTTTAATTTTTAATATTTTACAAGTTATTTTGGTTTATTTATTTTAAAAAAATATGAGTATCATTTCGGACAAAACTTATGTGCTTGCACATGCATGCATTTATGACCATAACGCTTAAACGATCAGGGAGAATCGGCTAAAATGTTATACTTATAAATGACGGAATTATCGCTGGACATACATAAAAAAAAAAAAAAAACATACATACAGCCGAACGTAGAACCTCCTCCTTTTTGGAAGTCGGTTAAAAATGAAAAAAATCTCACCACCTCACGGGTGGTTTCAGACTAGCGGTTTATACGCGCGTATGAGCTCGTTTTTGAAAGTGCATGTTTTTGATCATCTCGTGCGAGCGTTGACGCGCTTCTAAAGCCTAGTTCGGACTACTTTAGTATTTTAGTCGAGTACGAACGATTTTTGGGCGGTAAATCCAAAAATTGTTCGTACTTGACTAAAATACTAAAGTAGTCTATAAGTACGTCTTTGTCGGTAATTAGCCACGGCCGAAGCATCCCACCAGCCAAAAGTGAATGAATCCAATTTTCAGTTTTAAGTATTCAATTTCAATACTTGTATCGATATGCAATAAAAAGTATTATAAATTTTTTTATTACCTACGTCTGTTTTTTATTTACATTTCTTTTAGAATAATCTTGTGAAAAGCTACAATATTATTATATTTTTTGAATAATATTTTGAGCATGTTAAAAATATGTTACCTAAGGTATATTTTAACAAAAGTCCTAAGATGTAACGAAAATATTTCTATGTAAAACAGTGAAATGACTCTCTGGAACTTTTTTATTTTTATTGTGATAAGTTTTTTATTTACTTTTGTGGTGAGTTTTTTTTAAGGTAATAATTGTCGACCCTAGTCGCTAGCCTACCGGATGGTAGGTGGAAAACCGGAAAAACTGGAAAACTATCGCATATAAATAGGCCTATTTGGCTAGGCCGAGCAGGCCGTGATAGCCCAGTGAATTATATGGAGCACTAAACAAATCCTGAGACCGCCTTTTTTTTATTCTTTACAAGTTAACCCTTGAGTACAATCTCACCTGATGGTAAGTGATGATGCAGTCTAAGATGGAAGCTGGCTAACTTATTAGGAGGAGGATGAAAATCCACACCCCTTTTGGTTTCTACACGGCATCGTACCGGAACGCTAAATCGCTTGGCGGTACGTCTTTGCCGGTAGGGTGGTAACTAGCCACGGCCGAAGCCTCCCACCAGCCAGACCAGGACTAATTAAGAAAATCTCAATCTGCCTAGCCGGGAATTGAACCCCAGGACTTCCGTTTTTGTAAATCCACCGCGCATACCACTGCGCCACGGAGACCTTTGTTAAGTGCTCCATATAAATCGTCGCATTCGCCAAGAACGGATGGCTTCCTTACCTTTATAGTTTGGCTAATAAAAGTAGAAACTGAAATCGAGGGCGTCCCAAAACTATAGTGCAAATATTTAAATAACCCAAGTTTGATAATTGCAATTTAATTTTTTTTCATTATTTATTAATGTTTTCACACATATACGTTTTTTCAATAAAGATTATTAGATTTTTTTTAATTTGTCGGGCGATTCCAGTCTACTTTCATTAGTAAAAATGTAGTGCAGCAGGCGAGCAGGCTATTTAAAGTTAGTGAATGAAGAGCTGGGACCGACACGTAATAGTTACATGTAAATACAGCACACCATATTATTTCGGTATTGCTTTTTTATTGAGAACTAATACAATAGTATCCAACTTAAGCTAACATATCCTAATAAGTATACAAATCACGCCCACGTGGAATATTGGCAAAAATACTGGCTGCATTTCCGCATTCGACAGCCTTATAGAGCCCGCTCATTTTATCGGACGTCATATTAATATTACATACATATTATGGAACGTCAGTATCTCTAACTTATAAAGAACTAGCTGACGCCGCGCTGTTTCACGCACGTGTTTCCCGTTCCCGTAGGAAAACGGGGATAATATAGCCTATAGCCTTTCTCGATAAATGGGCTATCTAACACAGAAATATTTTTTCAAATCGGACCATTAGTTCCTGAGATTAGCGCGTTCAATCAAACAAACTCTTCAGCTTTAAATATTAGTATAGAGTATAGATTGATTAGTATAGATTGCTGGTTTTTGGCTCACTAGAATAATATTAAGCACCGTAGATTTAAGAGTGTGTAGGTACATTATACAGGGTGTGGCGTAAATAATGGATAACCCTGTACCTGCCGAAGAGACTCCTAATGGGCTATAGGAATATAGATTTTTTTTTATTTATTGAAGTTTCGTTTTGAGAAAAATGGCTTAAGTCATGTTTTTATAAAAATGGGTACTTTCACTTACTAATTTTGCTACAGTAATCTCAAATTTTGGAATTTTCTTTTTCTGTTTTTTTTATAATATAGCTTAAGAGTTGTGCTACTGTTATTGATAAGGAATTTCTAATTCGTTACTCTAGTTTTGGCAAAAATTAACATGAAAGTTCAAAAAAGCCTTATTGATTATTCAGTTTGTTAATTTTGTACATCATATGGTTTAAAAAATCTCTATTAGAGCTGATTTGCCCATTATCTTAAAAACATGCTTGCTTAATGCAGATTCCGAAACGGTATAATACTTATTACATATCGCGATATTTACGAAAAAAATTGGCAATAGTCAAGAACATGTCCTTGTTTTATTTTTATTAAGTAAATTATTAAGCTATCACAAACAAATTATCTATTGCAATTTAAGTTGACTAGGTTTACCAGTGGGTGTGTGGGTTGTTTTAAAAAATAAATAAAAAACATAAAACGATTTTTTTTTATTGAAAAAGCTAAAACACAAAAGTTTACATTTTAAACTAAATGTTCAAAATGGCCGCCATTTGCGGCAATGCAGGCCCTGCAACGACGGATGAATGACCTTTTCAGGCGTCGTACAAAGCCAGATCTCTTTATTTCGTCAGCAGCTTGAAAAATCCGGACCTTTAATTGTTCCAGGGATGTTATCTCCGTCTTGTAGACCTTTTCTTTTAAACATCCCCAGTAAAAAAAGTCGAGAGGATTCAGATCAGGAGATCTTGGCGGCCACAAAAACCACTGCCAGATAACCACTGGTTACAAAATGATGGTTGCCCTGCTCACTACGCACGCATTGTCCGGGATCACCTGAATGATGAATACAATGAGAGATGGATTGGTCGTTTAGGACCCATTTTGTGGCCGCCAAGATCTCCTGATCTGAATCCTCTCGACTTTTTTTACTGGGGATGTTTAAAAGAAAAGGTCTACAAGACGGAGATAACATCCCTGGAACAATTAAAGGTCCGGATTTTTCAAGCTGCTGACGAAATAAAGAGATCTGGCTTTGTACGACGCCTGAAAAGGTCATTCATCCGTCGTTGCAGGGCCTGCATTGCCGCAAATGGCGGCCATTTTGAACATTTAGTTTAAAATGTAAACTTTTGTGTTTTAGCTTTTTCAATAAAAAAAAATCGTTTTATGTTTTTTATTTATTTTTTAAAACAACCCACACACCCACTGGTAAACCTAGTCAACTTAAATTGCAATAGATAATTTGTTTGTGATAGCTTAATAATTTACTTAATAAAAATAAAACAAGGACATGTTCTTGACTATTGCCAATTTTTTTCGTAAATATCGCGATATGTAATAAGTATTATACCGTTTCGGAATCTGCATTAAGCAAGCATGTTTTTAAGATAATGGGCAAATCAGCTCTAATAGAGATTTTTTAAACCATATGATGTACAAAATTAACAAACTGAATAATCAATAAGGCTTTTTTGAACTTTCATGTTAATTTTTGCCAAAACTAGAGTAACGAATTAGAAATTCCTTATCAATAACAGTAGCACAACTCTTAAGCTATATTATAAAAAAAACAGAAAAAGAAAATTCCAAAATTTGAGATTACTGTAGCAAAATTAGTAAGTGAAAGTACCCATTTTTATAAAAACATGACTTAAGCCATTTTTCTCAAAACGAAACTTCAATAAATAAAAAAAAATCTATATTCGAATAGCCCATTTGGAGGCTCTTCGGCAGGTACAGGGTTATCCATTATTTACGCCACACCCTGTATATCTATGTTAGGCACTGACTCAACAGTCGAGGGCATTAGTCGGAGAAGTGCTGTATTTGTATTATTTCGAAAATATATAATTATGGCTTTATTTGTAGTCGTCGGACTTATTGGAATCCGAACAGTCTTCGTACTTCGGTTTCACCCGCGAGGTGGCGCTAAGCAGTAGCACTATGGAGGCAGTGGAGCAACTAGAGAAGGCGGTGTATGAACATTCGAAAGGCGATCGTCGTGTTAGAAGGTACTTCGATGCTTACGATACACCCTTCACGGGACACGGTAGAAGGTAAAAGAAGAAAAGTAATATAAATTATTTGTTTATAATCAGGTATTATATTTTGAAAGTGTCAAGAAATAAAGCAAGGCTGACTGTCAATTTTTGTTTGTTTTTTTTTTTCTTAATAGTTCAGTTACACTCGCGCCGCGAGTGGCGACACTGTGTGAACTATGAGCGCGCTGTTTACACATTGGCAACTTACTTCGCCTCGCGGTTCGTCTCGGCGCTCGCGCGATAGTGTAAATGAGGTGTTACACTCGGGCCTCGTACATCGTCTCGTACCTCGACGCGTCTTCGCCTCGCGTATCCGCTCTGCGGCCTTATTATGTATCAAGACTAAGATTTTATAGTAGGTAACCCGTTCATGTGGTTTTTTAGCCCCTGAAGCAAAAAGAGGTGTGTTATAAGTTTGACGTGTCTGTCTGTCTGTCAGTCTATAGCTCCCGAACAGATGATGCGATTTTAATTTAGTTTTTTTTATAGGAAAGGTGAGTTGGCGAGTGTTCTTAGACATGTTTGATGAAAATCGGTTGAGAGAGTTTTCAATTTTATTATTGTTTTTGGCTGAGTTCGTCAAATTATTTGCGTCCGTAAAACTTGCAGATTTTAAAAGGAAACCCGAAAGGAATCATATGACGCTTACCAGGCTATTCCTTCCTTAATTCTCTAGGTGTCTGAAGTCTGCCAATCTGCATTGGACCAGCGTGGTGGTCTATTGGCCTAACCCCTCTCGTTCTGAGGGGAGGCTCATACTTTACAGTGAGCCGAATATGGATTGCTAATGATGATGAATGACTTCTAGGCGTTATCGCTAATCGTTTGGCGGTACGTCTTCGGCAGTAGGGTGATAACTAGCCACGGCCGAAGTCTCCTACCAGCCAGACCTAAACCGTTAAAAAAACCTCAATCGGCCCAGCCGGGGACGGAACCCAGGACATATGTCTTAAATCCACAGCACACACCACTGCGGCACGAAAGCCATCGAAATCTTGCGGTTTTACCCGCGTAGTCACCATTCCCGTGGGAAATAAGGGATAAAATATAGCCTATGTTTTTTAAAGAATTTATCAAAATTGGTATTTTTGAGTTACATACAAAAACACAATCCTGTTTTAGTTTATTACCTATATTAAATTACATATATATGTCGGCGTGAGCGAGTCATTCCATCAGTCAGCTCATGTCTTCACGAGCCGTGATAGTACGAAATGATCCGTGAGTTAGGTGGGGAGTAGTGGGAGACCGCTCGGGTGGCCTAGCTCATTCTTGTGGTTCAATCCGTCCACACCGCTTGTTGGATATACCTTCATGGATTATTTAGGGATAGGCGGGGAGAATGACTTGAGTGGAGAAAGAGTGTTAACTAGTTTAATAAGACGTCTTTAACCCTACATACAACTGTTACAAGTCCGGGACTTCACTCAAGGTTATTCTCCACCATTCGAGGGTTTATTGGTAACACTCTTGGTGGGAATTATTAGATCTGACAGACTTTTATTCAATAATACTGATTTTCCCCATAAATCCTGATGTCAACCCGTTTCTGATATATATTTTAAGTCCGTATGTTTTCAACATATCGTTAGACTGCAAGCAAGCGACAAAAAGGATGCACATCTGTTGTATGGATATACCAGCGAGAAATATATACTGTATATTATAACTATGAGGAGTTTATTACAGTTTACATTCCATTAGCTTACATTAGCGTTTTGATAGATTGAGGACTTAATTTTCAGTCTCAAACTCTCATCTCAGCTCTACATAGATGACCGTAGCAAGGAGACACCTGAGGTTCAAACGTTCCCTCATCGTAGCAAGTTTATGCTGACCCGTAGCAAGTCAATGGCGGCTTAATTGCGTAATTGCTGCTACCGGTGCAAGGCGATGCTAATTGCTTGTACAAAAGTTGCCAATTAACAATTTAGCTCCTCTTGAAAGTAAATGTCATCGTTTTATTTATTAGGGTATCTTAGGGTCCTCGTGCACTAAGCGGCCACGACAACGAGAGGTTGTTATGCGGCCAATGGTCAGTTGTCATTCTGACATGGTTGGTTTATCTATAAGGCGGATTAGGCAACTGCCTAGGGGCCCTGCACCTAGAAAAAATACCGTAAAAAAGAAAAAAAAAACTAGTGTACGTTTTTTCTTAATAAACCAATGAAAGAAAGGAGATTAAACAATTAACGAAAATAATCATTGAATACTCTCCTCCCGGATTTTAACTAGGCAACCTTTGTGCAATGTGTCAATGTAAATCTTTTCAATCATTTATTTCTTATTCCAATTAAATAACAGATGAGAGTATATATTTCGTAAGCCGGCTCTCGTACTATACTGCCCCTGTAGCCAAGTGGCACGTCGATTCTCTTTCTACGATCGCAAACGTTTAGAAAACTCGAAAAATGTATGGGAATGACATATGCTATCGACAAATCACATGGTCAAGATCTGTCATCGACGAATCGAACGAGAGTCGGCGAGCCACTTGGCAACAGGGGCTGGTCGTTGCGATCACTTGTCGTTGACACGTCGTGGTCGCGTAGTGTGGTATTACCTTATTCTTTGCATAGAAACACTTTTTAAAGATATTCTTTGCACAGATCTTAAGAAATCATTAGGGACAAGAGCTCGTGTTTCGCTCAGCAGTCCAATTTTTCTCGATCTTACCGAATTTAATTTAGATAAAATATTGAAGACGGGGAAATTTCGAGCGTTATTTGAAATAGAATAGGTTTAATCAAAACACAAATTTATCCTTAATTCGCGACCCCGATTTAAGGTGCCGACTTGGAGAGAAAATCCCAATTTTATAGCACATTTTCGATACGGTTGTTTTTGCGAAGTTATCAAGCGATTGCTTGTAATACCATCTTTTATTTATACAACAATAGCATCTTCGGGATACCAGTTTGCTTAGCTGTATGTACGTGTAGGGTAGATGTGTTCTTGAACAAACGATTATAGGTATTATTTTGATGAACTAATATAATTAAATTAAAACACATAAAATAAATAAATCTAGATTTAACTAAAGTCAGGCAAGTCATTAAAATTAGATATAATACAATTAATTCATTCATCATGATGATGATGATGATGACAATTAATTCATTGTCTGGTACATATATTACATAACAGTACTACTATATACTACTTCTGATTTTTTTCAAAAGAGCAACTGTTGAGTTTCTTGCCGGTTTCTTCTTAGCAGAACCTGCCTTCCGAACCGGTGTTAGAATCTTGACAAATAGTCAAGTGACGTATCCAAAGTGCTTATAACTGAGCCTACATGAAATAAATGAATTTTGAACTTCACTGAAGAACTATAGTTAAGAGGCAAGCTCATGTTATTAGAAGAATCGTTATACCTATTGTATAATAAGTATTTATGTATTATATCTATACCAACTACTACAACTTAACAACTAATGTAACTTCTCGGACCAAGGCGCGAATGCATTGAACCCTCGTAATATTAATTTTAAGTTTTCGATAAATTATTATCACCATTATCTAATAATATTATTAGCTGACGTTTCGAAAGTGCTTGTTTAGAAAAATATCTGATAATAAAATGGAACTCTCTCGTTTGTGTAGTTGTAGGAAGCTATTTGGCATAGAGGTCCAGAGTTCGAGGCCTGGGTAGGTCGTACTTAAATCGTTAATAATAAACAAATTGTTACTGTTTACGGGTGACAATTTTTACTGACAATTTTTTGGAAGAAGAAGAAAAGCTGAACATTTCAAAGTCCACCCAGGATTCGAACCCACGACCTCCCAATCCGAAGTCACACAAGCTCACCACTAAACCAACGAGGCAATGTTTAATTGAATGCCGTTTATTTTCTGAATGTGCGCTCATGATACATTCAATCCCTGTTAATGCGTCCATACAAGTGAACACAATTCACGTTCGTACCCATATCAACAAGAAATATTATGCCATTTTCCTTTGAATAATATTATAGAAGGCGTAATATCAGTATCTCTAACTTATAAGAACTAGCTTGTTTTTTGGTGAGTAGAATAATATTAAACAGTTGACATTTACCTATAATTCAATGATTTGCTAAAGTTGATTAACGAAATAGTATTTTTGTAGCATATGTGGACGGCTCGAACGCCACGAGCACACTGAAGCCGTCCGTACCGCAAGTCGTTGCAACGCGGCGAAAACATTTACTAAAACAAGGATGAAGGAAAAACATCGCGAGGAAACCTGCATAAATGAGAATTTTCTTAATTCTCTACGTGTGTGAAGTCTGTCAATCCGCATTTGGCCTGATTGGTGGACTAAAGCCTAACCGCTCTCATTCTGAGAGGAGACTCGAGCTCAGCAGTGAGCCGAATATAGGTTTTTTAACGTCCGTTAAAAATACTCTGGTGTGAATGAGGGCTTATAAACAAAATATTTAAAGTAACTGCAGATACCATAAAAATAAAAGTGATAAATTACGAAACGGTTCATCGTTATCAACCCATATTCGGCTCACTGCTGAGCTCGAGTCTCCTCTCAGAATGAGAGGGGTTATGGCCCAAAGATGTTTGGCAGACTTCACACACGTAGAGAATTAAGAAAATTCTCAGGTATGCAGTTTTCGCCGCGATGTTTTTCCTTCATCCTTGTTTTAGTAAATGTTATCGCCGCGTTGCAACGACTTGCGTTACGGACGGCTTCAGTGTGCTCGTGGCGTTCGAGCCGTCCACATCTCTTGTTGTGTAATTCTTTATGGGTTACTTGGGATAGGCGGGGAGTGGAAAAGGGGAGTGTTTCTTAACAGTCAAAGGTACCTTTAACCCTACACACAACATTCACAAGTGCGTGATTTCACTCAAGGTCATTCTTTGCCATACTAAGGTCTTATTTTGGTTACAGTGTGATTTATTAATTAAGTTGTCCTGACAAATGTTGTGAACCTTCGACATTAGTTTTCTTATTTTTGTAATCACTTCTGAGTCTGCTAAAATATATTATTTTTATTTAGGTACCCGTGTAACGCTTGTTTTAACACATCTCCAGAAACTTGTAGCCGATGATAAAACCGACTTAACCTCACGTCGAGTTTCCTGCAAACTTTTCGTGTTCGACGTCGTACTCGTAATAATAATGAGGTGGGCTGCCGAGCGAAATACAAATAGATGACAATGTCCGCCCTAATGAAGCCTCTGCCGGAGTAATAGACCGAGACCTGCTACAGCCAGACATACTTCATAAGCTGAAAGTATTTTTTTTTCTTCTTTAAGCAAGTTGGTTTGCATATAATGATCCTATCTCGTCGTTATCAACAAACATTCGACTCACTGCGAAGCTCGAGTCTCCTCTCAGAATGAGAGGAGTTAGGCCAATAGTTCACCGCGCTGGCCCAATGAGGTTTGGCAGACTTCACAAACGCAGAGAATCAAGAAAATTCTCTGGTATGCAGGTTGCCTCACGATGTTTTCCTTCACCATTTGAGACACGTGATATTTAATTTCTTAAAATGCACACAACTGAACAGTTTTAGGTGCATGCCCCGGACCGGATTCGAAACCGCACCCTCCGGAATCGGAGGCCAAGGCTGGGCTATCACTCATCCTATTTATTAGTTATGTAAGTAAATAAGTAGTAGTAATGGGGATGATGACTAGGTTTGAATATATCGATTTTTATGATACATTCGGGTAAATAGGGTCAATGTGAACGAATTAATACATAAAAAGCAAAGATTGTCTGGATATTTGCAAAATAAATGAGATTATAAAATTTCAAAATCTATTAAAAATCTTTTATCGTAATTAGATGAAAATTCATACAGTTTTAGCTTTCTTACATTAAATATGAATTTTTTTAATAAATGAACTATAAACATAAACGCACAAATAACAAAGATTATTTGTCATTCATGTCAATCATATTATTTATTAGTCATTTTGTTTGAACGCACATACAAATATAACGATCATTACATTGCCTACGACGTCATTAGTTCGTGCCATTTTGTATGGGGCGTTTTTCAGGGATCCGCGGCAGCGCCGCAAAACTGACCCTTTAAATCCCTCTAGCTCCGAAAGTAATGATCGCAGATACCGTGTTCCTTTTACAAAATTGCTTTACTATTAGCATACTTTTAATTTATATACAATTTAAAAAACTGTCACCATCCCTATTATGGATATTGCACTGTTGTGGCTTTAGAAGGTAGCTTTAAGGGTCTAGACAGTCAAATGTCCAAGTATTTTCAAAAAGGGAGAAGGAGGAGGTTCTTAATTGAACGCGTGTGTTTTTTTTTTAATATTTGTTACCTTATAATTTCGTAATTTTTTAACCAATTTTGATAATTGCAGTTTTGTTTGAAAGAGTACACGTATACTTACAGATTGGTCCCATTAATTTTTTACGAAAATAGGTTCTGTAATTTTGTGTTAAAATTAAAATAACTGAAATAAGTAAACGAACTACCCTTTGTCGTTTACGGTCTGTATGCTAGGACACACTAAAAACAGTAAATTAAAATCTTTTTTTTTAAATTAACGGACACTGCTTTTTAGAGAATTTTGCATCTTTGAAGTTGGTTCAATTTCTTTTGCAAGTCAAAGTTTCAGGTTTTGTAAAATGAGGGATGTCTGGCTATCACATTCTCTTTTTCCATAATCTTGTAGAGCTTAGTAATAATACTTACGTGTCCCACCAAGGTCCTATCGCACTACTGCAGGCGTTTGTTCTTGAGATGTATCCAAGTTATCGGAGTCGCATCTTAAGAGCTTATATACGCGATATAATATAGCCTAGCAACGAAATTCTATGGTACACATATTATCCATACGATGTAATAGACTAGACATTTACAATATTTTTTAGTTATTGTCAAAAAGCCGAGGCTCTTTTTTAAGGTTTTGTTTTTAGGTTATAAAAACTGAAATTTTGTCTTGCAGAAAATGAAAAAAATACGCCTTTCCCAGAATTTTATTCCTCGGCTAACTAGCTATCGCTTCCTCCCATTCTAACGAATATGTATTTTTCCTCCCATTCTAACGAATATTCGTACGTTTCACACTACCCGACCTATAATTAACGAATGTAGATAAAGTTAAGAGCGATATGTCATGCGAGTACTTTTTTCGTTTATAAATTATCATAATATGATTTGTTTCGTCCGCCCTTAGACCTCCTTAATCCAGCCCTGTCGCATAATCAATTCTTAGCCGACGTCTACCAATAACTATAAACTACGTCCCTGCCAGATTTCATTTTTGTACGTCAAGCGGTTTCTATATTTCGTGAAGTGACCTTTTGCTTTTTTGTATTAAGATTATTATATAGGTACAATGAACCACCCAGACACTGAAAAACGTCAAAGTTCATCACACAAACATTTTCCAGATGTGGGAATCGAACCCACGGCTTTAAATGCAGTAGACAGGGTCCCTGTGTGTGATCTGCCTTACAAACAGGTTAATAATGAAGATGATGACATAAAAAACCTCATAAACAATACCTCCTCCTTTTTAAAGTCGGTAAATAAGACAATCGAAGACAGATAATGCTCCTTGTTTGACGTTCTTATAGCAGTCTGCAATCAACTACAAAATACGGCAAGTTATTAAAACAAGATGATATCTATAATTAAACAACAAGAAACCCAAGGTGATACAAAAAACCTTCTGAGTGTGAGTAGATCTTCCACGCCGAGGGTTCCGTATAAACATAAAATGCATTTAGCGATAAAATTCATAAAACGTCGAAATTACTTGACTTTGGTAAATCCATAATTCTGCTCTAATTAAGGGCATAAGATAATGTCGAATTCTTTAACGACCACTATCAGACGTTGGGGTCTCAAGGTTAGTGTTGGTCGACCCCCCACTAAGTGGACCGAAGACATCAAGCGGGTTAAAACGAGCGGGTTAAAATGTTGGCGGCTCCGTGGTGTTTGAAAGTATATGCAAGAGGCCTATGTCCAGCAGTGGACGTCCATCGGCTGGTAATGATGATGATCAAATGTTAATGATAATGATCAGGACCGCATCTTAACGTGATCTCCGAGGTACGGGGTTGTAACATCACCAACTTCCCAACTCCGGACCGAGAATATGAACTGAAAAAAAAAGAAAGAAAAGCTCAGTATTTCACAGCCTGACCAGTACTCGATACCACTGGAAATACCACTGGACCCAAGAGGTAGTTATGACAGTGAGGAAACGCATAGTTCCTACTTCTATACATAATTAAATTAAGAATAGTTCCTAAGCATAGTTAAAGCATTGGATATTGTTCTAACCGATAACGAAGTAATTGGCATAATATTTTCAGTTTCATATATAAGCGGATAAAAACTCACCAATTGGTTGTTTGCGTTACTATATAAGCGAAGCTTGACTGGGTCCGCTAGTACCTGCATAAGTTGTAAGCATTTTAGTTTTTGATGTGCGGAACCATAAAAATAATGAACAAAAATTTTCACGGAATTTGTAAATGCATTTCAAGTATGTTTGTTTTGAATTTTCTACAAGCTAATTTGCTAATTTAATTTAGCTTTTATTATGCATCGGCACGATCTATGCAACTCATTAAAACATACAATAGTCCTTGATTTCAGTACAACATTTTTTCAGACGTATTTTTAGATAATGTTTGCATCTTCTTAATTTCAGTACGATTTGATTCTCTTTCTACGATCGCAAACGCTTCGAAAACTAAAAAAAATGTATGGGAATGACACATCTTGATCACGTGGCCTGTCGATAGCAAATGTCATTCCCATACATTTTTCTAGTTTTCGAAGCGTTTGCGATCGTAGAAAGAGATTCGACGTGCCACTTGGCTACAGGAGCTGAACTGTTCGAACGTTTTTTTAATTAATTTTGATAGGCTACTCGTAGACTTAAATATTTTTTTTATTCTAAATGAAAGTTCAATAAAAGTTTTTGAAGTGATAACACTTTTTACTAAAAAAAATTTAAGAAGAAAGAAAAGCACAGTATTTCAATCTCGAACCGAGGACTCCGTGATCTGAAACCACATAGGCCAACCACTGGACCAACGAAGTTTATAATTGTAAAATACACACCTGTCACTTTGACGTTTATATTATATCTTTGCTCGTTGACCTATATAAACAGAATGTTTTCCATCACGCAAAATGATCAAAGCCGGATAAAAAGCTAATAATTTGCTTTGGGACAAATTATTTGCACGTTTCCGTCCCTCGGGCGACCCAAATAGATGAACATTAATCCCTTGACGAATTAATTTATTCACGCACGCAGTCTTTTGTATGATACAGACACGAAAAGAAATTAAATGAAAAATCGAATGAACTCCAAACCAATATAGGAAACGACGCAATGCTTTCCCGATCAGTCCAGAGCTCACCCTGGGGTCATGCCTGAAAATCAGCGCTACAGTTACTTAGCTGTAGCATGACGGCCTCCGTGGCGCAGTGGTATGCGCGGTGAATTTACAAAACGGAGGTCCTGTGTTCGATCCCCGGCTGGGGGCAGATTGAGATTTTCTTAATTGGTCCAGGTCTGGCTGGTGGGAGGCTTGGGCCGTGGCGAGTTTACACCCTACCGGCAAAGACGTACCGCCTAGCGATTTAGCGTTCCGTTACGATGCCGTGTAGAAACCGAAAAGGGTGTGGATTTTCATCCTCCTCCTTACAAGTTAGCCCGCTTCCATCTAAGACTACTTCATCACTTACCATCAGGTGAGATTGTAGTCAAGGGCTAACTTGTAAACAATAAAAAAAAAGCATAGAGCTGAGGCAGCGCCCCATTCAGCCGAAGCCTTAGTATTAAGTCTCATGTTTTCTCCTAATTATTTTATGTTTTTTGGCTGAATAAATGATTTTATTATTATTATTATTATTATTATTATTATCAACTCGTCTGCTTCACTACGCTAGTTCGGTTTCTTTTTTTATTTTGATGTTAGGATTTTTTGATACTAAGTAATTTTTGATGTTCTGGTGAGGGTCCAATGTGGATATCATATCAAACTTGCTTCTAACGCCTCTTTAATCGATATTGTTAGCTCAATGAAAATTCACGTTTTATTTTGAAATCTCTCGTTCATTTTTGGTAATACATAGTCATTTTTCTTATTTACTGAAATATAGATTGTGAATTCAACTAAAATATACTTTGAGCCGTGATAGCCCAGTGAGCCGTGATAGCCCAGTGGATATGACCACTGCCTCCGATTCCGGAGGGTGTGGGTTCGAATCCAGTCCGGGGTATGCACCTCCAACTTTTCAGTTGTGTGCATTTTAAGAAATTAAATATCACGTGTCTCAATCGGTGAAGGAAAACATCGTGAGGAAACCTGCACACCAGAGAATTTCTTAATTCTCTGCGTGTGTGAAGTCTGCCAATCCGCATTGGGCCAGCGTGGTGGACTATTGGCCTAACCCCTCTCATTCTGAGAGGAGACTCGAGCTCAGCAGTGAGCCGAATATGGGTTGATGACGATGCTTACTTTTTGTGACTTATTAGTAATATAATGTACTTATATATACTATTGTATTATATTAGACTACAATGTTTTCCAAAATAGTAGGTATAATTAATTCTGTTACTAAATAATTACTATAACATGTCGATTTGACTCGTATTTTTTAAAAATGATTTAAAAATGTTAATAGCTTCAGTACCTACGTATTACCGGCAAAAATACCGAAATGTAGTTGGTAGTAAATCATTTATTTTACTCTTTACTTAGTAGCGCATTCGATATTTGCGCTTTTCGTATCTTTTAGGGTGTTTGATATCAATTTTAATATTTTCAAGTTTTTATAGACCAAAATATTCAAGTAAAAGTAACAAAATATCTCGTATAGATACGCAGGTGGTATGGGTCCGGAACTAACGAGGGAGAGAGCGATCTGCATATCGATGACGTCACGACTGCTAATTGTGTTACTAGCCACTCTCGGATACACAGAACACTGAAACTATGATATATGATATTGTTAGGTTCGAGGGTACTTTGAGAAATCTCTACGTGACTCGATGGATCCGTTTGATATATACCGCCACTCTTTAGTCGAAGGTAATTCATTATTTTTGTGATTTATGCAGTGTTAAAACGGAGCTCTCAGAGCACTCAGAGCAGGAGAACACCGTGGCCTACCAGCAGAGACGTACCGGTACGGGTTTATCGTTCTGGTACTTTGCCACGTTAATATCGTCTTCACATAACATCTGGTGAGATTGCAGTGAAGAGGTGACCTGAAAGACAAAAAAAATGCCAATTGGAAGCTTTAAATATTGAGACAAGAATATAAATTAATGATTTTAAACTTATTTCGTGGTTGTTCATTACGAATATTATTTAAACGGGTACATACCACGATAACACGACGAGATTCTTAATGTCGATATTTCGACCCAGTTGCATGGATCGTGGTCACGACGGGACTGAAGTTGCGAGATGCGAAGTCGACATCAGCTGTTAGGGGTAGAATCGATCTACCCTCTTTCTCGTTCTTTTTTCTCTTTTTTCAACAACCTCACGATCTATGAAACTGCGTCGAAATCTTGACATTAAAATATCTCGTCGTTTTATCGTGGTATGCACCCGTTTAAATAATATTAAATAATAAATTAGTTTTTGTTTAATTGAAATTTTTGGAAAACTGTGTGATTTTGATTTGTAGTCAAAATCTGTTTTTTACTAAAAAGTTAGCCCTTGTCTAATTAAGTAAAATTTAACTCTTTTCAATCCTAAAAAACGGTAAAACATTCAAGTAAAAGTGTAGTACCTACGAATACAAATACATGAAAAACATCCCTTCAACAGATACAATAACAAACTTAGCGTCCACAAACAAGTTAGAACAAACGACAGAACCGAAAAGTTTCAGCTTACAACGCATACATGTTATTGTTTTCAAATTGTTTTGTTCCCACTTTCCCTTCTAGTTGTTCTAAGTTTAATCCAGTTACATTCATTCAATCAAAGTTTATTGTAGCGTTAGGTACAATAATTTACTTTGTGATGGTCATTATTAGATGCTTATTACTATCATTAGCATTTATTAGGGGCTCAGACCAATAGGACTTGGCTCGCTAGACATTACCCCTTTGGCAACGATCAAGAATCAATGATCTAATGCGTTTATAAAAACTGTTACTATAGAATCGATGTTTCATTGTTGTAATCGTTTTCGTCGTGTAAAGAGCTCCCTAAAAATGTCGGTTTGTGTAGTTGTATGGCAAAAAACGGCGAACAACTTGTAGTTTACTAATATATAGAATTACGTTTAATTTGTTTGATTTCTACCATATTTATATCAAATTTGTAATAAAAACAATATCTAAAAAGAATCCATTCATCTAGCGGAACAGCAAAACATCAATCAAGTAATCGAATATTCTATATAACGAGTCGAAGCGATGTGTTTTTTAGTCTGTGTAAAAATTACGCGTGTTGTATTGCAAATCAAATGTATAGTAGTGTGTAGTGTAAGGACACATAATATATTTATTGGTGTTAAATATTTTCGATGTGTGAGTTTACCTCGTCCCCCTTAAAAAAATTACAGACAATTTTGTTCGTGAATTTGGGTGCGATACGGGTCCATCTATAATTGGTCTGAGATGTTAGCTCATAACTGTCATAAGCATCTATTATAGTTATTGTAACACTCGTGCTGTCTACTGTGTAATTCGGCTTTGCCTTATTGCACAAAAATCACTCACGCTACAATGACCCTCATTACATGGCAGTAACATAAATAATTACTCTGAGACACGAATGTATGTATGTAGACTTATAAGGGGTCGGGGGTAGTGTTACTATGAAAGACAAGAAAGCTAAGATATTGTTTATGTTTCGGAAACTAAAAGTACAAACATACTTTGAATATAGGTAAGTAATTATCAAAAATTTGCGTTTTTCTCTAATTATCTGAGTCTAGGAACTTTTCAGTTATGTGCATTAAATATAACGTGTCTCAACCGTTGAAGGAAAAACATCGCGAGGAAACCTGCATGCACTTGAATGGGGTGAATTGCGTATAAAAAATGTAAGGATATTTAAAAAAAAAATCGAATTTCATACGAACCAAATGAGGTGTGACTAATAGTTATCAATTAAGGTAATATTTGGAATCGTAAATGTCATCCCGAACTGCCATAGAGCTGTGAAATTGAATTTTAACACACTATTACGTTACCTTTATGCGAAGGCTTAACCCATATAAAGTTACGAGGCGTTGTAATTAAACTTAACAGCTTAAGTAGTGTTCGTCGAATGTGTATTGTGAATAGGCAAGCATAAATAATATATAAATGGTGTTTGTACTTCCGGCGACTTAACCTATCTATGATATTTCTTTTTAAAATACAATGAAACCATTAACCACTATATGGGTTTATGAAGAAAAAGCGTTAGCATGTTTTGTCGTGACTATTATAGCCGTGATAGCCCAGTGGATATAACCTCTACCTACAATTACGGAGGGTGTATGTTTGAACCCGTAATGGGGCAATGCATCTCCAACTTTTCATTTACGTGCATTTTAAGAAATGAAATATCACGTGTCTCAAACGGTGAAGAAAAAACATCGTGAGGAAACCTGCATACCTGAGAATTTTCTTAATTAATTCGGCCAATTCGCATTGGACCAGCGTGGCCATTATTTGGCCTTAGCCCTCTCATTTTGAGAGGAGACTCGAGCTCAGCAGTGATTCGAATATGGGTTGATATTTGATAAAGATGATACCTAACTTATACGGTTTAGATACAGATATAGATATTAAGATTAAACTTAACTTTGGGAAATATAATATACGGGTTATTGATGTGTTGTGGGGAAAGTCAGGTTTTCCTACATAATTCATATAGATATGTCAGTAGATATATTTATACCGCAGAAAAGAGCTATTTGAATAAAATATATACCTATCCCATTCCAAAATACGCAAAGTTTCAATAAATAGGTACATTTGCAGTATAGCTTGGCAAACTCGTTCGTAACATACCCGAAGGTTCGCACGAGTAGGGGAGCGTGTAGCGATGAATGAAAAACCCTCGACTGATGCACCTCACTTCCCCACTAGCACGATTCCACATCTGTGCAGTCTTTCTCCCCGTCGCCTTGCCAAGCTATAGCCTGTTATATCTGTAGGTAGGTAGGTACATAATTATAAAACAAACTCCTAATGCCAGTCGGTCTGTCTATCTATCTTTGAACTACTGAACGGATTATCATTCAGGTTTTTCACTAGATAGAGTAATTAATGATGAAGATTCCCTTTTATCTTCAGATCATTACAATATTAAAACATTCTGAACCATACAACACGACAGACCTTACAATTGTTTTATATATATCGCCCTTTGTATAAATATTATTAGCCATCTTAATTACCCAGCAATTAAATTGCGTCGATGGAAAATGAAAACGGTATCCTTTTGTTCGCTTAAAAGCATAATACAAAATTCTGTTTGAAATTGCTCGTAGTTATAAAATATATATGCGAAATATAAAATTAACGGGTCCACCGCATTTAATTAAACAAGAGGTAGGTGGCATGTACAGTCAGCTACAGATTTTTCTAATAACTAGCGAAGCTGCGCGGTTTCACCCGCGTGGTTTTCGTTCTCGTAGGAATACGAGGATAATATATAGCCTATAGCCTTTCTCGATAAATGGGCTATCTAAAACTGAAAGAAATTTTCAAATCGGACTAGTAGTTCCTGAGATTCGTTCAAGCAAACAAACCAATCAATCAAACCATCCAAGAACCCGGTCAAATACAGAAATAAACATCCAAATCAGTTATGAAAATATTGGGTATATCTTTCCCCAATGAAATTTTTGATTCTAAATTTTACCCGGACTTAGGGTAGGGTTTATGTTATACTTTGACATAATACCCTTAGGACATTAAGAAATGTAATCGTACTAGCGGTCGTCCGCGACTTCGTCCGCGTGAAATTCAGTTTTTCACAAATCCCGCTGGAACCATGGATTTTTCCAGGACAAAGAGTAGCCTATGTGTTAATCCAGAGTAAAATCTATTTCCATTCCAAATGTCAACCAAATCGCTTCAGTAGCCGCAGAACAACATACACACTTACACATACACAGACTTACACACAAACATTCGCCTTTATAATATTAGTGAGATAAATAGCTGTATTATAAAAGGCTAACAAAAATAATAAAGCAAATAATAAATACTAAAGATGTAATTAAATTCAGCATCTAAAGACTCCGAACCCTTTTGTTCAGTTCAGTTGAGAGTTGAGACGCCAACGTCATTGAATCCGAATTTACATTGAGAAACTAGTTTCGTTTATGTTGAGTTTACTTTCGCGAAAGTTTCATTATGTAATGTAAATTCGATGTATTATGACAAGTAGTCTTTGGAACTGCAGCAATCATGATTTAAAATGCAGAATTTAATTTGCTATGCTTTGCGGTAAATCTGTACAAAACTATCCACTGCTTCATACCATTTTGTGGATGTTCTGCTACAGGGGACTTACCACAACCATTTATAAAATCATCATGATGTCTGTCCATCTTATTTAAGAGCGTAAGTAATGTTACATTAGTAAGCGGTACGAGCTGAGTGAATGAAATGGTTAATGACGTCCAAAATCGCTATACGAAACAAGCCTGCGATAAGCCTGTCAGGGTACGAAATGTCGAAACATTATGGATGTGGATGTTCTGAGGTTCTCTGTCTACGCTCCTCGACTTCAGTGACTTGTGTGGTAGAGGTACCTTGAGTGGTCAGCGCCGACATGTATTATTAGGTATTTGGTTTATCTATCAGCTATCTTAGTATCTTACACGAGCTAATGCTACTTTGGGACTAGAGTGACATATGTATTGTTATTTAGTTAGTTTATTTATTTATCTAGATAACTAAATTATTATAACGTTGCCTTTGCAATTTCTAAAAAGTAACAAATATTGTGAATACATACGTTCATTGTGCGTTTGGTCAAGTTTGCTACGTGTATATTGTTTACACGGCATGACAATAGTTGTTTCAAAAAATTGCGAGAAATACTGTAATATTTTAGTATGGATCAGATTTTTCCTCCGTGGCGCAGTGGTATGCGCGGTGGATTTACAAAACGGAGGTCCTGGGTTCGATGTCCGGGCCGATTGTGATTTTCTTAATTGGTCCAGGTCTGGCTGGTGGGAGGCTTCGGCCGTAGCTGGTTACCATCCTACCGACAAAGACGTACCGCCAAGCGATTTAGCGTTCCGGTACGATGACGTGTAGAAACCGAAAAGAGGTGTGGATTTTCATCCTTCCCCTAACAAGTCATAATCACCTACCATCAGGTGAGATTGTAGTCAAGGGCTAACTTGTAAATAATAATAAAAAAAAAATCGACATGCAGTAGGTTAGAATTAAAATTAGGTCAAATAATCAAAAACATTTTTCAAAATAAAGATCTTCAAAGTTCATCATTAATCTTCCATTTAAAGATACAGCGGGAACTTTTGCCTATTGGGATGAAAAGTGTCTTTTTTCCGTCCTCTGAACTTCTTAATTTGTGTATAATTATTATGTTAAGCTAGCTGACGCCGCGCGGTTTTACCCGCGTCGTTCCCGTTCCCGTAAAAAATACGGGAATAATATATAGCATATAGCCTTCCTCGATAAATAGGCTATCTAACACTGAAAGAATTTTTCAAATCGGACCAGTAGTTCCTAAGACTAGCGCGTTTAATCAAACAAACAAACAAACTTTTCAGCTTTATAATATTAGTATAGATATGAAGCTAGGGCAGTAAGATACTTTTAAATTGGTTATCTACTACATAAGCTCAATACAAAAAGGGCCTGTAGCCATGTGACAAGTCAATTGTTTTTCTACAATCGCAAACGCTTCATAAATAAAAAAATGTATGCGAGTGACTATCGACAGGTCACGTGATCAAGTTATCGGTCGGAAATGTCATCCCCATACATTTTGTCGGTTTTCGAAGCGTTAGCGATTGTAGAAAGAGAATTGTCGTGTCACGTGGCTACAGGTCCATGGTGTTAACATGGGGAATACATTGGCACCATGCCATTAATCACATTACTAAAACCCGATACGTCAAATCGGGTTTTGGCAATGAGTTTGCATGGGCAATGACTGAGAATATATGTACTAACCTAAGTGTCACCGCACACGGGCCACATGCGACAGTCATAGATGCCGCCACAAGAAGCAAGAAGAGGCCACAAAAGTAGCTTAAGCGCGCGACAGCCATTTGTGGCTTGTGGTCGACACTTGCGATCGGTGGCGGCTACTTTTTGAATCCCAAATCACAGGACGGGATAGAATCTCTGACATAAATAATTCTATACCTATCCATAATTATAGGTATGAAAAATAGCCTATGTGTTTATCCAGAGTAAAATCCATTTACAAAAAAATTTCAGCCAAATCGCTTCAGTAGTCGCAGCGTAAATGAGAAATAAACATATACACACAGACAAATTTTAGCCTTTATAATATTAGTATGACTAGCCGACGCCCCGCTGTTTCACCTGCATAGTTCCTGTTCCCGTGAGAACACAAATAACGTCTCTTTCTAATGGTAAAATGACTTTCAAAATCGGTTCAGTAGATCAAAATTCAAAATTCATGTATTTCAATAAGGCTTATTTTACAAACACTTTTGAAACGTCAAGTTATGTCATGATTTAATGGTAGTAAGTAAAGTCGCAAACTTAAAATTAAAGCTACGAGGGTTCCAAATACGCCTTGGTCCTTCGTCATCAACTCGGCTCACTGCTGAGCTCGAGTCTCCTCTCAGAATGAGAGGGGTTAGGCCAATAGTTCACAACGCTGGCCCAATGCGGATTGGCAGACTTCACACACGCAGAGAATGAAGATAATTCTCTGGTATGCAGGTTTCCTCACGATGTTTTCCTTCACCGATTGAGACACGTGATATTTAATTTCTTAAAGTGCACACAACTGAAAAGTTGGAGGTGCATGCCCCGGACCGGATTCGAACCCACACCCTCCGGAATCGGAGGCAGAAGTCATATCCACTGGGCTATCACTGCGCCTTGGTCCTTCCAGCCCACAAAAAACTCAGCCAAGGTTTATTTTTTTCGTTCACTACCATTTTACTAAATTATCTAGAACTAAGTACACAATTGTATAGAGCAGTTCAAAACCAAGCTTTTCTATCTATACTTATAATAAATCTGTAGAGAGGTCAATTCTGTACATGAAATATATTTCCAAAATAACCATCAGGGGGTGATTAGTGATCGATACTGATGCCAAAAATGCAATCAGTAAAATTTTCGTCTACCTGTATGTTCCTTATGGAAACAAAAACTACTCGACGGATTTTAACGAAACTTTGTACAATTATTCGTTATACTCCTGGGCAGGTTATAGTATACTTTTCATCACGCTACGATCAATAGGAGTAGACCAGTCAAGGGAAATGTTGGGTAAACGGGAGAAGTTACTCCATTTTTACAGCGATACTATTGTAAGGGCTGGATTAAAGAGCGGGCGTCTAAGGGCGGACGAAGTCGCGGGTGTCCGCTAGTCATTTATATAATCATTAACACTATAATAACATTTTCCCATAAGAGTTTAATAAACACTTTCAGAGACATGCCAATGGATTAATACCCCTGCAATACCACAAACTTTACCTCTTTTTATATAAATTGCAAAATATTTCAGAAGACCACGTTTATTCGTCGCGCACTGTACAATCACGCAGCAATAATTAATTACTACATTAATTATATCGGCCGGGTATCATCAATCGTATTGACACGACGCAACATATTGGCTTATCTCTTCTGTAGAGTGCTTCGTACATCACTTGTATTACTGACCTCTATGTACATACGTATGTACCTATATTTCAATACTAGCGGACGCCCGTGACTTCGTCCGCATGGAAGTTGAAACTAAATGTAAACTTTCAAGCCCCATTTCACAACTTTAGAGTTTGAATTTTAAATTTTTTTTAATCCCATTATATTTCGTATTCTTTATGATTTATGAACAAATTTTTAAATTAAGGACTTTCCATACAAACTTTCAACCCCTATTTCACCCCCTTTTTATTTTATTTTGGCATTAAAAAGTATCCTATAACCTTCTCTGTATTACGGTCTTAAACCGTGCCAAGTTTCATTTGAATTCATTCTGTAGTTTCGGACAGACAGACAGACAAAAAATCTAAAAAAAAAAATATTTTTAGGTTCAGTATCGATTATATAATGCCCCCAAAAAAAATTTTTAAAATATCTTCAATGTACAGAATGTACAGAATTCTCATTAAGGGTATAGATTCTAGATGGCGCTGGCAACTGTTAGAAACGTTTGGTGTTACAAATGGTATAAGTAAAATCTCAAATTGCGAATAACCGACCAGTTTTATTATAATATAGATTACGAGTAAGTGTGAGGTGTGTAAATTCATGCTAATTTAATATGATAAATGTAAAAGTCTGTTATTTTTTCACTGAACCCATTTTGGTATAAAAATAAATTGGACCTTGAAATAGAACATAATCTACTCTTATCCTAAAAAAAACTAAGATTTCCGTGACATTGTAAAAAATAGAAATTCAAGCTAGAATTCTAAAAGTGTCCAGAAGTGTGACATTTTTCTATTTCAAACAAATATCACGAGTAATTTTCAAGGCACCTTGTTAAAATACTGCATTTTCTCTTAATAAAATCCCCTAACGAATCCAGGATACTGTGTCAACAATTTGAACGATTGTTTTTATAGAAATAAAGATATTTATACAGTTCCGCTCTTATAATTTCATTTGGAGCCCGGTCGCAAACCGCTTGAAACATTTTAATTAGTGAAACGCCAATCGTTTGCCAATAAAAGTTTAGTGCCGCCTTCATTGACGTAAACAAATAGTATAACTTGAAACGATCAATGTCCCTGCTATAAAGACTTTACTGGATGAGGTAACAGAGTTTTTTTTAATTTTGACTCAATAAAATTCAAAATTCCGAATTCGTTTTACCGACAAGCACTTTATTACCGACTTCAAAAAAAGGAGGAGGTTCATCAATCATTTCGACGCTTGTTTTTTTCGTTTTTAAGGTTCCGAACGTACGTAGTACAAAAACGGAACCCTTATAATCCGCCTCGCGCACATTTTCAGATCTGTCTGTTTTCTCCGAATGTACTAGACCAATCCAGTTAAAATTGGGTACACATGTAAATTTTAGTGATTCAAATACAGGGATGTATCGTGATTTGGTACAATTTGAATATGGGTAGCATTTATGGGGGATAGCATGGAAAGTTGAAAAAAAACTTTACTAACTTCATTGTGTGATACATCAAGTGAAAGGTCTTTAATAAGAGTATTTTAAAAATATTTCTTTTGGAATTAAAAAAAATTACCTTTTAAGTTATTTAAACAAATAGACGAAAATTGACCATGCCATGCCATGAGAAAAATACAGGAATAAGCTTTTTACTTGAACACTTCTGGAAAATTTTTGAATATGAAGGTCACTTTTGGGGAGCAAGATGAAAAATTCAAAAAAAAAATTTTTCAATCTGCATCATGTGATACATCAAATAAAATACTAATAAGACGATTTTAAAAATATTTTTTTTTGTAATTTTGAAATAAATAGTTTCCAAGTTATTCGTGAAAATAGACCATTCCCCCCCTTTTCTCCAAAACTACCAAACCTAAAATTTTTTTTAAAAAAAATACAGAAGTTAGCTTTTTACTTGAAAATTTCCGGAAAACCTATGAAATATGAATTTTTTGAATACAAAGGTCACTTCTGGGGGGCAAGATGGAAAATTAAAAAATATATTTTTTTTTTTATAATTATTGCATGGTCTATCTAGTACTTTTACAGCATTGGTATCGTTATAATAGTTTAACCATTTCGTTAAAGTTGGGGCTATACAATCGTAACCGCAAGGGGCGGTGGGGAACCATACAAATACAAAACTATTTACTTAGCTGGGAGACTACATTGCCTCGTATTTTTACATGGAAATTGCTCCTTATAGAAAACTTTAAAAAGCTCTAAAAAGCTCTTTAAAGCGCCCGTGACTTCTTCCGTTCTGGAAACTGCTCCTTCTAGCTCTTATACAAAGTTCCCTTGCTTGTAAACTTTTTAAGTTTTGGACTTTTTTTAGTTTGGGGATACGAAATTAGTCAGGTTTAGCGTTTTCTATGTTCTGTTTTAGGGGTGCATTAAAGTCATCATCATCATCAACATTAGCAACCTATTTTTGGCTCACTGTTGAGCACGAGTCTTCTTTCAGAGTGAGAGAGGTTAGGCCAATAGTTTAGCACGCTGGATGCGGATTGGTAGACTTCGCACACTTTCAAAATTTTCGAAAATTCTCAGGTCATCGCGAGGCAAACCTGCATGGTTTCCTCGCGAAAGCGAAAGTACCTAAGTCTGTCTGTTACCTTTTCACGGTTAAATGACTGAACCGATTTGTATTAAATTTGGTATAGTGATAAATTTGACCTTGGAGTAGAACATAAATTACTTTTTATCCCGGAAAATCTATGGCTCCCGCGGGATCATATATCTACCATGTATAATAGAGGTGTCTAATGTCCATAGCATAATTACACTTAGACAGTAGGTGCGATCACGACCATTTCCCTTCCTTTTGTCTTCACCGTAGTCGGGTAATAAAGGAAATTGTAAACAAATTATAACTATTATTTAGACAATAATCCAACTTTGGCAATTAGCTAAAAATACACGTATATTTTCCAAAGTATTGCTCTCCGCCATTCAACCCTTGTCTATAGTGAATATTATAAAACAATAAGCCAGGAGGTATATTTTTTCGTAATAAATCAGAGGTCCAAAATTAATACCCAGGGGCCATTTGCCGTCCCTCGGCTAAAAACTATACCTATTTTATTACTGAATGAATGTTATCTTTAATTTGTATGAGGAAATTGGAAAGACCAAAAATTATGCTTTATTTTACTTCCTCATTAATCTATTTTGCTACCCCAGCAAGGTCAAGACTCTTTTCTTATAGAAAACATACATACACAGTCACACACACACATTCCTTCTTTTGAATTCGGTTAAAAAGGGATTTTTTGAGGGTAGTCATAGGGTTTTTTTTTCATTTTTTTCAAGTTAGTATTTAATTACAATCTCACCTGATGGTAAGTGATGATGCATCTAAGATGGAATCGAGCTAACTTGTTAGGAGGAGGATGAAAATCCACACCCTTTTCGGTTTCTACACAACATCGTACCGGAACGCTTAATCGCTCGGTGGTACGTCTTTACCGGTAGTGTGGCAACTAGCCACAGCTGAAGCCTCCTACCAGCCCACCCTGGACCAATTAAGAAAGCCTCAATTAGCCCAGTTGGGAATCGAACCTAGGACTTCCGTCTTGTAAATCCACCGCGCATACTATCGCGACATGGAAGCCGTCATAGGGTTTTGACTCTGTGACTATCCCAATTATATTAGGTAACTGATGGTGACCGATGATGGTTTAAGGTACCTTCCGAACCATATTCCTAAATGTTAAAAATATGGTGCTTGGTGCATACTCGTATTACTGATTACTAATAACTATCCTTAATATTATAAATATTATAAACATTAGTAATATGCTCAATATAATATACATTTACAGCAATATGTAGGTAGCGTTGCCATGAGGAAATGAGTCATTTTCCGGTGTTTGAAATAATAAATGCCTACTCGACTTCATTAATTCGGACACCTACTAATAAGTTTCTTAGAAATAACATAAATTCCAATATTTTTTTACAAATTGGACCAAAACTCATAATTGTTGGTATTCAAATAACTAAACCACGGGCAAACTAGTACTTAACAAACTTTGCTTGTTATATTTGTAAAAAATAACAAAATGAGATGATGAGAGATGAATTTCACTACAATGTACTCGTAATATTATATGTTTCTAAAGTAGGTAATTTAAGTTTGCATTGTCGAACGCAAAGAGAAAATAAAAGTACAACGAGAACCTGCGATAACCAGACTTACCTTATTTAATGAAAGCTGAACGTTTGTCCTATTTACCACAATTATAATTATGAGAAATACTCTCGAGCACCCTGTATATATTTCTAGAGGGGGGCGTTTTAAAAGGCCAGCGGATGATCAGTCATTATCATATTCACATTCGGCTCACTGCTGAGCTCGAGTCTCCTCTCAGAGTGAGAGGAGTAATGCCAATAGTCCACCACGCTGGCCCAATGCGGATTGTCAGACTTCACACACGTGGAGAATTAAGAAAATTCTCTGGTATGCAGGTTTCCTTACTATGTTTTTCCTTTACCGTTTGAGACGTGATATTTAATTTCTTAATCCCTTCCGGAATTGGAGGTAGAGCTCACATCCACTGGGCTATTATGGCTTTATCATCTAGATCACGGCCAGATCAGTACAACAAGTAGGAACAATAACTTTTGAAACGTCAAGTTAAGTAGTGTTTTAATGGTGATAATTAGTTGAAAACTTAAAATAAAAGTTAAGAGGTTAAAGCTGTTACCTTCCATATTGACTGTCTGCACTGTCCAAACTCCATAATTGGCTACCTATGGTAGCTAATTATGGAGTTTGAACCTTCGTTACTTTTATTTTAAGTTTTCGAGTAATTATTATTACCAGCATCTAATATTATTACCTGAAAGTGCTTGTAAACTAAGTCTAATTGAAACAAATGAATAGGCTAGTTGACAATTTTTTAAAAGGGTCTTAAATTAGCGTTTTACTAGATTAAAAAAATATATTATTTTGTTAACACATAAAAATTTCAATTTTTAAATATTTTATGATAATACGAGCCAAAACGCTGTCAGCCATGATGGTCTATATTTTAACTGTTTCATGACGTCACGTTACCACTGAACCTTCACCAAACGGAGTATTGATAAAATTATTAGTTAATAATTAGTTTGACGTTTATTCCTCTTACATCGTAACGTCACAAAATGAAAAAAATCAATAAATAAACAATTTTAAAATTGAGTTTTCTATGAAATCCTTAACTTTTATTAATTAATATCGATGTAATTACTAACCCTTATTTCATGTATTACACGAAATTAAAAAAATTGGATATGAGTCTACTACCCTATTATAATTTTCATAAAATGAGGTACATATGGCTCTTACAGGCTTAGTCCAAAGTATATAGCTAGAAAAGTATTGACGTCAAGTGACTTTTTTAGAAATTTTCCTTCTTTCAAAAGTTCTTTATCTTTTGAAACTGTCTCGCTTTTCAACTTTTCCGCGACGGTGAAAAGACTTGCCTTATTAAGATCAAACTCATGAATGTTCAGTTTTGTAAGGAATCACAAATTTAATTTCTAACTTTGCCTTCTCATTATTTGAATACAACGATATAAGTTGTGGAGTTGAGTATACGCTTTGCTGATTTAATTCTAAAGATTCCAATAAATTTAAAAAATGTTGGCAATCGATTGTCAAGGGTTTAAACTTTATTAAACTTCTCATCATTATCTATTTCTTAAGAGTTAGATATATATGTGTGAGAACCAGTGAACGCAATTTAAAAATATCCCTGAGGATGAGAGAAGCGCTATGTTACGTTTTTTCGTGTTACTATATGGGGTTGAAGCCCCACACTTGGGGTTTAACACAAGCGATGGCGTTTGAGATTGAGGCCTACAGGCGGATGCTGCAAATATTACGGAGGGATTGTGTACACAGTACTACTGTGCTGCAAAGAATGAGAAAGCCAACAGAGGTTCAAAGGAGGAAGCTCGAATACCTGGGTCATATTTTAGCAGACTCAGAGGTGATTACAAAAATAAGAAAACTAATGTCGAACAAAGGTTATGATTCACAACATTTGTTAGGACAACTTAATTAACAAATCAAATTGTAACCAAAATAAGAATCTAGAATGGCAGAGAAACTTGAGTGAAGTCACGCACTTGTGAACGTAGTGTGTAGGGTTAACGGCGCCTTTGACTCTTAACAAACACTACCCTTTTCCACTCAAGTCACTCTCCCCGCCTATCCCAAGTAACCCATAAAGAATTACACAACAAGAGATGTGGACGGCTCGAACGCCACGAGCACACTGAAGCCGTCCGTACCGCAAGTCGTGTCAAAATGAGTACCAGATCACTGTAGTAGTAATTCGGGTAGCAGTGAATAAAGTAAAATTAGCCTTAATGATTGCTAACCTCCGATAGGAGATGACACTATCAGAAGAAGAAGACGAGAAGCTGACAGTAGATAGACGTTAGAGGGGCTATAATTATGATAATCTTGCTAAATTTGGGATTTGTGTTGCCGTATTCGGGTTGGACAATCCCATGTGACAACGTAACCAAATATCAGTGTGCGCCCGGTCTACCCTGTTCATACAATATTTAGATTTTGTAACCACTCGTTTACTTAGGACCGGCCTAGTTTATGTGTCAACTATTTCCGAATCTACATTAACAAAGCAGTTTACGTTCTGGGCAAAAGAATATACATTTATAACTAGAATATATAAATATAACATTTATAAACTTGGAGTTCTGTCACTTGCGTCACAAATAAATGTTAAAACAAAACATGAATTATTATATTTATAATGGTCTGTGATCAAAAAGAGTCAGAAAGAAAAAAAAAAGAGTGCCAAAATTCGAAAATTTTACAAAAAAATCTACTAGCGAATACTAAAAATCTGATGTGAGTTAAAATTAGGTGTGATTTCGTAATCAGCACTTCATAATTAGTAGAAAAAAATAATTATATCTTGGTCAGGGAAAATCGTGTCGGACAGTGTTATTTATCATATTTTGATTATAGTTCACGGATTTATGTTTGAGTGTGAATGAGCTCTTATAACAAACTATACGGGGATAATATATAGCCTATAGCCTTCCTCGATAAATGGGCTATCTATCACTGAAAGTATTTTTCAAATCGGATCAGTAGTTCCTGAGATTAGCGCGTTCAATCAAACAAACTAACAAACTCTTCAGCTTTATAATATTAGTATAGATAACATTTTACAGATAGTTAAATATCCTAACAGGTATGCTACTTATCAGTTTAATTAAATGGCATAGAATGTATTCAAATTAACCTAAGGACTAAGGAATATTTTAGTGTTTTCGTTCACTAGGTTTAGGTATTAAGTATTTTAATTACTGAGTTCTAGAAATTTCTACCCTCAAGATTTGATCAAGTTTGTTTTCGAAATCATATTTTAAGGCGTGGATAATTTAGATGTAGCAATTTCCGAGCAACAATAAATTTAGGCGGCGTGAACTAGGTGGGGGAGAGTACAAACTTCGTTCTTAAATTATTGAGTAACCGCCTAAAATTTGCACTACCGTGTTAAGGCGGTAGGTAACATTATTTAGATTGAGAGCAAGTTATAGTTAAATCTTCGTCGTTTAATAAAAGATGAATGTTCGTCAGTCCATGCTTTAGTTGGCAGCTATGGAGTTTGGATTGTGGTTTTGGGAGGTAGCGGGTTTCAAGGTCCCAAGGGGTCAAGGGCTTTTAAACGTCAAAGTATAAAACGAGATTTTGAATTTTTGTTTCTTAATCAGACTAATTTGGAAATTATTTTTTATAGAAAGTTGATTTTTAGGAAAATATTTATAGCCGTGGGTGGAAAAAGTTATACGGTATACCTAATGTAGAGAAATCTTATTAGAATATGGCTTAGAAAAATAGGTTCTCTGTAAAGTTTGTTTACTGACGATAGTTGAACGTGACAACGTCATAAGAAAATACTGATGGAATGATTGCATTTTTCAGAAGAAAATGTTCGTTTTTCTAAAATACTGTTTAATAATCTTCATAGACCAGAATATACTTTATTTCTTGTAAAAAACCTTGCAACCCTAGAGCGAGGGAACGACGCATGACGTCATCTTTTTCGAGTGTGCAGCCGGCTCCATCGAATTATAAAACGTTGTCACGTCAAAAAGGAATAAGAGATGTTTATTGGAAAGTAATCAGTATTGAATTAAAATGACATCCGGACCCTTAAGCTAGGTAAGCCCGTGTCTTAAAGGCTAGTAACTTCCCATATGATTGCACTTTTCACGGCCTCCGTGGCGCAGTGGTATGCGCGGTGGATATACTCGGACGGAGTTCCTGGGTTCGATCCCCGGCTGGGCAGACTGAGATTTTCTTAATTTGTCCAGGTCTGGCTGGTGGGAGGCTTCGGTCGTGGCTAGTTACCACCCTACCGGCAAAGACGTACCGCCAAGCGATTTAGCGTTCCGGAACGATGCCGTGTAGAAACCGAAAGGGGTGTGGATTTTCATCCTCCTCCTAACAAGTTAGCCCGCTTTCATCTTAGACTGCATCATCACTTACCATCAGGTGAGATTGTAGTCAAGGGCTAACTTGTAAAGAATAAAAAAAAAAGTGTGTCAGCTCCGTCGCACGAATGGAGTTTACTCTTTTCAATAGCAACGCCTGAAAAGGAAAGGTGCGCAACCGAGGTGCAGCGCTGCGTGCGCGCCCGCCAACAGCGTGCACGTGCGTGCGGACGCGCTAGGCATGTGCACGCTATGGCGGCTACGTACGGTGAAAGGTGCGCAGAATAGGTTGCGCACAAAAAACGTACCGAGGGGTATAAATGAAAAATCGATTGTTAAGGAGTAAACTCCAATAAGTTAGAAAATGACATGCGTTACGTTTTTTGTGCGCAACCTATTCTGCGCACCTTTCACCGTGCGCTGTGCCGCCAACAACTTGCACATCGCATCCATGTGCACGCTGTAGGCGGGTGCGCACGCCGCGGCCTGCTGCACCTCGGTTACGCACCTTTCACTTATAAGGCGCGAGTATTGAGACGTGCTTCGAGCTAACTTTTTGTTTTTTTTAACATACACACTTTTTTTTGTTGGTAAACAGTGCACATCGAGTAGGGCTTTAGTAATACTTATGTTAAAGAAGACTAAATGTATAGAATTGTAAAATAACTAATAGACTTTATAATATACTTCACATTATATATTTTACTCTTACAATGATATAATCATTAAACAAACAAGCCCAATAACATATAGTATATAGGTATAGTCGCCTATACAGCATACCCTATGTTCGTCTCAATACACTCACAGCTAAATTAGAAAGTTGCGCACAAAAGGTGCGCACCAATAACGTGACACTTTTTCGTTAGTTCAGTTGGTTTTACCCCTCGGGTTTTTCTCATACCGGGCGCCTTATATATAAAAAATCGATTCTTAAGGAGTAAACTCCAAAAAACTTCGGAAATATTAATAAAGATCTCATTGTTAATCTGCAAGTTTTCTCTTTTAAAATTCGAAACTGTATCTTTTACGTGGGAACGAATTAAAATAACGTTAATTCGTTTAATAAAAACTACATTGAACAATATCAGATATTGTAATTAAAATATGTATTTACAAAAAAAAATCAGCAATAGATGATGTTTGTGTCAGTAAAAATCAACCATTACGAATAATTTTGTATAATACGAGTATTTGCAGTCTCAATTAGTAAATTTGAATAGTCAGACAAAACACCATTAGCTGACACTCAAGATTTTTGCAAGTTTTCACGAATATAAGAAAAAACCAACTGGAATTTCTTACACAGCACTTCCGTACTTTAGAAAACACTTTTTCCTTTCGGCATAATAATTTCCTCTGCCCCAAGTTAGCAGAGAAAACTGCTATCCAAGTAGTCAGCTAAGTCGTGGAAAGGGTCAATTGAAACTACGTCCCCGGGTCAGCATAACTGCAAACTCTTATTGATATACTTCCAGAAGTTCGAAGTCAACGCCATTAAGTATTGTAGTTCGAGTGAAGCAACACCGCTACAAACTTTGTTAAGCTTTATTACTTTCGTGCGACGTCGTAGAAAATGCGCTTAAACAAATAACACTAGTTTCCGGAAATTTTGCGAGCCGTATTTTTTTTTGTCAACTGTCACAGAGACACGAGCAGTGCGGCGCCGCAACGTTGTTATGTGCCTTAGCTTAGCTAAGCGGCGCCTTAGCAGCGTTGGACAATCTGGTAAATTTATGTTTAAGATCTTAATCTTAAATATAAATTTATTTAAGATTAATGTCGATTAGGGACTAAGGGGTAGGGTTACGAGCATTTTAAGAAATTAAATATCACTTGTCTGAAACGGTGAAGGAAAAACATCGTGAGAAAACCTGTATATCTAAGAATTTTCTTAATTCTCTACATGTGTGATGTGTGTCTATCCGTACCACGTGGTGGACGAAACAGCCTTAGCTCTCTAATTCTGAGAAGATATTCGTACCTAACAGTGAGCCGAATGTGGGTTGTTAATGATGATGATGACTTAAACTTTGACTATCAGATGTTAGTGATAATGACAGGATTGGCGGCTTAACGTGCTGCTCTTGTACTCACTTACTCTAGCTTAGCTTACGGTGGAATTCATAGTCGTAGTAGGGGGCCCCTAAGGGGATTATTCAGCCGCTATGTGTCGAATTCAACCCCTACGCGTTTCATAGACAAAAGAAACCCCTCATTTGACAGGAGCTGGCGGCTGACTGCTGAATTACCGATATTTGTCAGCCAAACCATCCCCTGGCATTTTTTTTGTTGTTATTCGTGATTTATTTATTAGAAAGTGGACGTTCGGATCGTTATAAGTGAAGTTATAAACAGCGAGTTATATCAGTGCCCAAGATATATATTCGCAATTGCGTAAACCCAGTATAATACTATGGCGATATGAAATGTACGAAAGATTCTCATATTAGGCATAATATGCCTCTGTTTGATGAAGAATGAACACAGAAGACCAAGAGAGGAATACCAATACCGCTAGTATTATACATTCTAGCAGCACTTCGATTCTATGAAACGGGATGTTATCAGGTACGTACCTTTGTTCATTATCAATAATTTTTTGTTCATGAAGACGCCGCGCGGTTTCACCCTGTGTGGTTCCCATTTCCGTAAGAATATGGGGATAAAATATAGCCTATAGAGCTCGGGAATAGTGTAGCTTCCCAACAGTGAAAGAATTTTTTAAATTGGTTCAGTAGTTCCAGAGCCTATTCAAAACATACAAACAAACAAATCTTTCCTGTTTCTATTATTAGTAAAGATAAATTAGGAGTAGATATAAAACCAATTAGCCCAGTGGGTATGACCCCTGCCTTTGATTATGATGGTGTAGGTTCCCAACAGTGATAGAATCTTTCAAATCAGTTCAGTAGTTACAGATCCTATTCAAAACAAACAAACAAATTTTTCCTGTTTATAATATTAGTATAGATAAATTAGGAGTAGGTCAAAATCCATATAGCCCAGTTGATATGACCTCTGCCTTCTATTCGGAGGGTGTAGGTTCAAATGCTGTCTGAAACATGCACCTCCAAATCATTTCAGTTATGTGCATTTTATGAATTTAAATGTATATCACATGTCTCATACGGTGAAGGAAAAACATTGTCTCTACATGTGTGAAGTCTGCCAATTCACATTGGGCCAGAGTGGTGGACCTTATCCCTCTCATTCTGAGAGGAGACTCATGCTTAACATACTCATGATGAAGAATTTAATTAGTTTGTTTGTAATCTAACCTATATAAATGTTAGGTACACCTATCTAGTTTTGATTTAGGAAATATACCTATAACCTACATAAATGTAACTAACATAATGTTTATTTTCAGACTGTATGTGCATTCCATCAAGCATTCTATGAAATAACAGAAATGCCACAAGTCAAGCTGTATTGATGGCACGCATAGGTATACATATAAACAACCCCGGAGGACCCTATGCACAGATTTAAAGAAACCGGCTATCATGGCAGGGAATAGCTGTGATGAGCTCTGAGAATACTGTTTTACCAAGAATACTGAGAATACTTTGGTCCTTGAAAATCCGAGTTTTCAGATCACAGTAATTGGAAGACCCACATACCTTGAAAAGTCAGCAGCATTTAATATAGAGGTAGTAGGAGTGAGTGCAGTATGTTGTAAGGTGGTCACTCACTCTGAAGTCCATAACAATAGAAAATGTATACAAATCTTAATTGAATGAAATTTATTGATTCACATCTTTAATAAAGATAATTATTAAATGTTTACTTCTGCATTTTTCATTTAAGTCTGGCCCTATAAAAATATACAATAATAACAATAAGTTATATGTATGATAAATTATGTATTTATTGTTGTTATTAATTAAACTTTGTATTAAAAGGATATGACGGCTGACGGCCTCCGCGGCGCAGTGGTATGCGCGGTGAATTTACAAGACGGAGGTCCTGGGTTCGATCCCCAGCTGGGCAGATTGAGATTTTCTTAATTTGTCCAGGTCTGGCTGGTGGGAGGCTTCGGCCGTGGCTAGTTACCACCCTACCGGCAAAGACGTACCGCCAAGCGATTTAGCGTTCCGGTACGATGTCGTGTAGAAACCGAAGGGGTGTGGATTTTCATCCTCCTCCTAACAAGTTAGTCCGCTTCCACCTTAGACTGCATCATCACTTACCATCAGGTGAGATTGTAGTCAAGGGCTAACTTGTAAGTAATAAAAAAAAAAAAAAAAAAAAATATAGGTTTGATTTTAGAATTGCAATAAGTACTGTGTGGTTCATTATTATCAGCCCATTACCGGGCCAAGCCTACCTCCTAAATATATAATATTATGTGATCTAAAGCTTTGTGAAATGCAATTTTACCACTATTCCTAAGGATAAGCTACACTTATATTTATTTACTGCACTTACTATAAATTGTAAAAAAATACAGCATAATAGTACCTACTTGTAATTATTTCAGGTAATTATAGGTGGTTTTGAGTAAAATAAACAAATTTCCTCTTACAATATTTTTTTTTATTTCAAGTAGGATTCCACATTACAAAATCATGAAATATCAAACTACTTATATAGTAAATAGTATGCTTGGGATTTCTCTGCGTGATCGTTTCACAAATGAGGAGATCCGCAGACAAACCAAAGTCACTGACATAGGTAGCACAGCGAGTCGTGAAGCTGAAGTGGCAATGGGCAGGCCACATAGTTCGAAGAGCCGATGAAATCGCAGTGTTGGTCGAACCCCCACTAGGTGGACCGAGGGCATCAAGCGGGTTGCAGGGAGCCGCTGGACGCTGGCCCCTCGAGACCGTTGTGTTTGAAAGTCCATGCAAGACGGCTATGTCCAGCAGTGGACCAAATACATTGTAATCTTTGCAGTGGACGTCCATCGGCTGATAATTTTGTATATGATCATGTTCGTCCACATAACTTCAATATTTTTCTAACAACTCCTTCTTGTGAGAAAGAAACTTTTTGATAAAACTGATCTATTGTACACTTGAACATATTAAATTTTACTACGATAAATAAAAACAAAAAGTAAATGAAAATATTAGAAACTCAATTATTTTGTAAAATGTCAAAGAATTAACAAAATACGTCTCTCTGTGGTTGTGTCACAGAATTTTCAAAGATCTAATGTAAAATCATAGACAACATTTGCTTGAAACTCCAGTCACCTAGGGGCTCTCCAGTAGTTTGTTTATGAAATGCAATGAAGGATGATTCAATAGTCAGCCCCTGGGTGAATACTGAATATTGGTTTGTGGGGGATTGTTCACTTCACGACTATGAATTCCAGGGTTAGTTGAGTTGAGGTAAAACGAATCAGTTATGTTTTAAAGATGTATAACAGTGGAATTCATTGACATTGCAGGGGAACCCCCAGGGGACCATTTACCCGCCGAGTGTCGAATTCTAATAGGTACGCATAGAATGAGCGAAACGTCGATAAATTGCACTGTGAGATTCTTATAAAAAAATGCTGTGTTCTTTATAGTACGGTTAATAGAAATTATACCTCTAAGACAATAATGTGATAATTAAGACGAAAGTTTCGTCTTAATTATCACATTATTGTCTTAGAGGTATATTTTTCTATATTGTCGTACGATAATATCTAGATAAGAATAAAAAAAATATACAAAACAAATATCATAATTTTCTTTTAAATACTCAGAGAATTGTTAAATCAAAAGCAATTATTTTAATCTTACATTAATTAGTGTAATTTTGGTTTAAATAATAAAGAAAAACATCAGTACAATTCTTAATTAAAAATCTCACTGACTTCAGTACAAATAAAGGAGGAAACACACTTATAATAAGAGACGCGACGTTTGAAACGCGGGTCATAGACATACCCTAAAATATTTTTACATTCGATGCTATCTGCTGATTTTGTAAGTCAGAATATCGCGTTTTAACGGATAACTTAATAATAAAACTGTTATTTAACTCGTCTAGTTGCTACTATGTTTCCAACTTAACTGTTAGAAAATTCTGACGGCAGAATCTCGAGGGTTAGTTAATTACCAACGTTTTAATAATTATTACAGTAAAAAGATATAAACTTAAGAGCTGGAGATAGCTGGATGGTGAATATATTTCTTTTACGACTAGTTAGCTCACCTTAGTTAAAATAACGATAAGGGCAGCTTTATTCACTCTGTAGTACGTTAAAGAATGAAATATTAATGAAGGCATTTGACTTTTACAACAACTTCAGTAGTTTGTAGCTCAAAATCACCAAGGTTGCAAATTTCAAGATTGGTTTTATAACAAAAAATAATGCTACTTATAATGTTGACTCTTGGTTTATATTGTCGCAAAATTTATCTATACTTATAATAAATCTGTAGAGGTAAATTCTGTACATGAAATATATTTCCAAAATAACTATCACGGGGTGATTAGTGATCGATACTGATGCCAAAAATGCAATCAGTAAAATTTTTGTCTGTCTGTCTGTCTGGCTGTCTGTACGTTCGTTATAGAAACAAAAACTACTGGACGGATTTTAACGAAACTTGGTACAATTATTCTACATACTCCTGGGCAGGTTATGCCCAGGAGTATTAACCTGCCCAGGAGTATGAAGAATAATTGTACCAAGTTTCGTTAAAATCCGTTGAGTAGTTTTTGTTTTTATAACGAACATACAGACAGACAGATAAAAGTTTTACCGATTGCATTATTTGCATCAGTATCGATGACTAATCACCCCCTAATATTTATTTTGGAAATATATTTCATGTACAGAACTGACCTCTCTACAGATTTATTATAAGTACTAGCGGACGCCCGCGACTTCGTCCGCGTGAAAGTCGTTGTAAACTTTCAACTACCCCTACCCTACCCTATCCCAACCCTACCCCTACCCTACCCTACCCTACCCCTGCCCTACCCCTACCCCTACCCTACGCTACCCTACCCCTACCCTACTCATTAAGGCTGCACTTCTTTATTTATTCCTCCCACCGCGAGTCGGGTCGAGCGCGGCAACCGTTACACAAAAATAATCCTTACAGCATGAATTAGTATTCACGCGCGATGGCTTGGCGTAAGTATTTCATGTATAACTTTGGTGTTTCTTTACCGATTTTTATGATTCTTTTTTTATTGAATAGGTAATAATGTTAACATTCTTATTAGGGATGACTGATGAGTGTTATAGACATAAGAGTAGACAAATATAATTAGAAAGCTCCGAACTGCTAAGCTATCGGGAGTTACACGTGTTATTGTGAGTCAACCATAAAAGATAGATATATATAGGCTGTTGTGTTTTTATAGATAATTTTAAGGAGAACATTTCCGTCATACATGATTCCTATGTAGCTTTAACCATTAAGGCTGTACACGCGACGGAATCTTAAAAAATTGAGTAACTTCTCCCGTTTTCTCAACATTTCTCTTCACTGCTCTGCTTCTATTGATGGTAGCGTAATGAAAAGTATACTATAACCTGCCCCGGAGGATGTTAAATAATTGTACCAAGTTTCGTTAAAATCCGTCCAGTAGTTTTTGTTTCTATAAAGAACATACAGACAGACAGACAGACAGACAAAAATTTTACTGATTGCATTTTTGGCATCAGTATCGATCACTAATCACCCCCTGATAGTTATTTTGGAAATATATTTCATGTACAGAATTGACCTCTCTACAGATTTATTATAAGTATAGATTAGAGCTATGGCTGGCTAGGTAATATAACAATGCGTTTTCATCGTTTATGCAGTGCTTATACGCTACGTTCTATAATTTCACTGTCTTTGTAAAACCGTTCTGCTTGACGGCGGAAATAAGGGCAGTGGTAGTGGTATCCCACATGAAACCCAAAAAAAACTACATGCGAAGAAAGGATGAAATAGCAGAGAGGGAGAGATAAGAGATAAGATTAGCACTTTCCGCGCGCACTTTACTTCGCCGATTATTTTTGTTATTTGCCAGTGTCAATATTTTTTGAATAGCTATAACTCTGGGAAAGCTTACGAAAACACAGTGTTGAGCGAAACGGTCGTGAGGGAAATATTGGAGGAGATTTGCGACGGCGAATCCTGCCAGTAATCCCTGTAGGAAAACATTGAATGTGTATCAGGGACGTGTGGAAAATATAGAAAACGATTTGTCTACGTCGCGACGAGCAAGTCAACGTTTTTTGTTACGTAATAGGGTTACCAAGTGTTTCCATCGAATCAAATAAAACATGTCTACTTTTATTCGCTCGCAAGTCGCAAATGCTTCGTTGGTTCAGAGGAAAATCCCATGTGGTTATGTCAGGGTAATAGGGATGATGACAGTTTTAAAATTGTATATAAATTAAGAGTATGCTAATAGTAAAGCAATTTTGTAAAAAAAGGGTATCTGCGATCATTACTTTCGGAGCTACAGGGATTTAAAGGGTCAGATTTGCACGCTGCCGCGGATCCCTGAAAAACGCTCCGTTCAAAATGACGTCTTAGGTACATAATGATCGTTAGATTTGTATGTGCGTTCAAACAAAATTACTAATATCTTTGTTATTTGTGCGTTTATGTCTATAGTTCAAATATTAAAAAATGTCACATTTAATGTAAGGAAGCTAAAACTGTATGAATTTTCATCTAATTACGATAAAAGATTATTATTATAATAGATTATGAAATTTTATAATCTCATTTATTTTGCAAATATCCAGACAATATTTGCTTTTTATGTATAAATTAGTTAACATTGACCTTATTTACCCGAATGTATCATAAAAATCAATATATTCAAACCTAGTCATCATCCCCGTTGTCATTACTATGAACCTATTTGAATGACTCACTCCAGGGTCAGGTCTTTTTTCTTATAGGAAAAAGTTGGCTGGTGGGAGGCTTCGGCCGTGGCTACTTACCAGCCTATCGGCAAAGACGTACCGCCAAGTGATTTAGCGTTCCGGTACGATGTTGTGTAGAAACCGAATTGGGTGTGGATTTTCATCCTACGCCTAACAAGTTAGTCCACTTCCATCTTAGATTGCATCATCACTTACCATCAGGTGAGATTACAGTTAACTTGTGAAGAATAAAAAAACAAAAAAATAAAGTTTATCGAGAATAGTGTGATAAAGTTAAAATATTTACATTATGTATGTGTGTATTGAAGTCCTGCCCCCCTAACCAAGTGGCACGTTGATTCTCTTTCTACGATCGCTATCGAATCGAAAACTAGAAAGATGTATCGGAATGACAGTTGCTATCGACAGGTCACGTGATCAAGTTATCGATCGGATCTGTCATTGCCATACATTTTTCTAATAAATGAATTTTGAATTTGAATTAATTTACGTATTATTTTTTACACTTGTATGGTGACCCTAGTTGGGGATTTCACACTGATCGGGGATGCAGAGGCTTACGTCAAGGCTCTGTTTGTGTCCTACTGTTATATCCTTATACAGGAAGGCTATAGGCTATTTATTATCCCCGTATTCCTACGGGAACGGGAACCACGCGAGTAAAACCGCGAGGCGTCAGCTAGTTAAAATATAAATTCTTTGCGACCTTTAGCGACTTCTACTTTTGTTTTGACTCTTTTTCTTAAATGTAGGTCGGAACATGAGGGATTCTCTAATTACTGGAGTTGGCTCCAACTAGGACTTTCCTCGGCCAATTCTTGTAGTAAAATGGATTAAAAACTACTTAGTATCGTACGACGTACGAATAGCGATGTATTGGCTGTGGTAATAACATTGGGTTGTTTATCTACGTGCTCCGGAAAGCAAGATAAGTTTTCGAGTTACAATACAATAGAATAAAATCAAGTAGACATTCAGAAAGTGATAATTTAATTTGCTATTTCAGAATTATCATTTTCAGGCGCTTTTTACATTGTATTACTATGTCTGTCATTTTTAACAGACTTTAAAATATAGGTACGTTACTCAATTCGACGCGTATGACTTTTTTTTAATGTTTCTTACCATAACTACCATAACTTCGTAATTTCTTAACCAATTTTAAAAATTATATTTTTGTTTTAAAGAGTATATTTTCAGATTGGTCCCATTTAATTTTCATGAAAATTGGTTCAGTAATTTTGTGGTATGAAAATGACGAAATTGCCCGCACTGTGGCGCTTTGGTTCACTATGCTAAGAACACACACTAAAAACAAAAAAATAAAATCTTTTTAACTCCAAAAAAATAACTAATAAGTGAAAAATAACATCGCATGTGCTACCTTCTGATCACTTTGAAGGCGGTGCCAGAATGTAGCACATACCATGTAATTTTTCGCATTTTTTTTAGTTTATTTTTGTAATTTTGAAGTAGGTGTAATTTTTTTTGTTAAAAAGATTTTTAGTGTATTTATACTACTAACACACTTTGGTGAAACACAACACAAAGACTAGCTTTGTGTTTCACAAGTACGGAAAATGATTGATAATTTCGTTATTGATGCATAATGACGTACCTACTATTTTTGATAATTGCAATTTGCAATGACGAATGGTTACTGACACTAGATTGTGCTCATGTACCGCCAAGCGATTTAGCGTTCCGGTACGATGTCGTGGAGAAACCGTCAACCTTTCGTCCTAACAAGTTAACTCGCTTCCAACTTAGATTGCATCATCACTTACCATCAGGTGAGATTGTAGTCAAGGGCTAACCTGTAAAGATTAAAAAAAAATGTTATGCCGAGATATCACCATCTTACACCATAAGTATTTTTGAGAAAATCTATGTACAAACAATCAAAAATACGGGGAGACTACAGAATCTCATTTGTTGAAGTCGGTAATAAAACATTGTCAGGGAACGGTATAACATTTTTTACAACTGATCACTATCATGTTAATTTATCGTGAGTAGCTTCATCTCAATGAGACGATCAACTTTTTATTTACGAATATTCTTGATTCTGGTAGCTAACTGAGTTACCAGGAAATAAAATTTTGTGAGCGTCGGAACGAGATTATGTACTACGCAATTTGTAGGACATCGTGGCTGTTAAGTTGTATAACTATTAATTACGCAACAGTAAATAAAACAGCTGGTCAGTAACAATTTATAATATCCTCGTTATTGATGCAAGTTGGGAGGAGGGTAGTTTATCTTAAAATGCACGTAATCAGTTGTACAAAATGTTCTACGGATCCCTGACTAACATCATCGTTAGATATAGGCGAAGGCGGATATTAGATATTAATAATCAAAATATCGGAATATACTCTCCCCGTAATCTTATTGGGAAAATATTGTATTTGTCAGTTCATGACAAACATTAATTGGGTCTGATGTTATAAGGATAACGAATAAATCTATATTGAATTATTATTTACCTACGGAATATATGAGACTCTCTTGCACAGTGTATTTGTTTATTTTTCGTTATGTACTAGCAAATCTAGTCAAGCTTCGCTTTTTCCAATCGCAAGAATTGGCGACAAACAGAGTTTGAACTTGCTTATATAAAGACTAGTAGACGCGCGGTTTCACCCGCGTGGTTCCCGTTCCCGCAGCAATACGGAGATAAAATGTAGCCTATAGCCTTCCTAGATAAATGGGCTATCTAACACTGAAAGAATTTTTAAAATCGGACCAGTAGTTCTTGAGATTAGCGCGTTCAATCCAACAAACAAACAAACTCTTCAACTTTATAATATTAGTGTAAATAATACCCGTGAATTAAACCGCGAAGATTCCATTTTCGTGGAAATATTTAAATTGATTTTTCGGGACGAATAATGGTGTTTTTACTATTACATAGATTTCCATATATTATAGAACTAGCTGACGCCGTGCGTTACCACCCGCGTGGTTCCCGTTCCCGTAGGAATATAGGGATAATATATAGCCTTCCTTGATAAATGGGCTATCTAACACTGAAAGAATTTTTCAAATCGGATCAGTAGTTCCTGAAATTCTTCTGCTTTATAATATTAACACCTATATAGATCATGAAAATCGGTGGAGACGTTTCCGATATTCAGATTATTTAATACAAGAATTGCTCAAAGGTATTAAAGGGACACAAAGCCCTTAAGAGCCGTGATAGCCCAGTGGATATGACCTCTGCCTCCGATTCCGGAGGGTGTGGGTTCGAATCCGTTCCGGTGCATGCACCTCCAACTTTTCAGTTGTGTACATTTTAAGAAATTAAATATCACGTGTCTCAATCGGCGAAGGAAAACATCGTGAGGAAACCTGCATACCAGAGAATTACCTTAATTCTCTGCGTGTGTGAAGTCTGCCAATCCGCATTGGGCCAGCGTGGTGGACTATTGGCCTAACCCCTCTCATTCTGAGAGGAGACTCGAGCTCAGCAGTGAGCCGAATATGGGTTGATGACGACGATTAAAGGGACACGAGATAGCCCTATGGATATGACCTCTGCCATCGATTCGGAAGGCGTAGGTTTGAATCCGGTCCGAGGCATGCTCCTCCAAGTTTTCAGTTGTGTGCATTTTAGGAAATTAAATATCACGTGACTCAAACGGTGAAGGAAACCATCGTGAGGAAACCTACATAGCTGAGAATTTTCTTAATTCTCTGCGTGTGTGAAGTCTGCCAATCCGCTTTGATTCAGCGTGGCGGTTCAGCCTAACCCCTCTCATTCTGAGAGGAGACTCGTGCTCAACAGTGAGCCGAATATGGATTGTTAATTGATTACATATAACATGTCTGAAACATAGTTGAAGCTTGGTTGTAAATGTTTACAGTCCTCTGAGATTCTCGCTAGCTTTACGACAATCACAGTCGAAACATCCACGTTTCATATAATTTATTTCGAAAATAATGTAATAGCATTGATGTCCCCGAGGCCGAGGCGTGATTAATTAACACCGAGACTCATGCCGGTTTCAAATTAAAAAAAAAATATATAAAATTGCATTTTTGATAGATGAAAAATATTTTCCATTTCGTATTAAAATGTTCATCACGTGAAAAACAGTGCGTGTTTATGAAATACTTAAAACAGCGTTTGCCAAAATCTTTTTAAATATAAATTTTGGTGAAAACCGTTTCAAAAATTCATCATGAATACTTATAAATAAAATAGAAGTATCTGTTTATGATTTCGAAATAATTGTGCATATACCTATTTATTTAGACTATACAGTAAAAGCTAATTTTTCGCGGGGGATACTCTAAATGTGTCGCGAATACAGAAACCGTGAATATGGGATAGTAGGTATTTTATATGCAATTATAAGGGATACGTTCTTGGGTGACAAAAAAAAAACAAATACCTACATAAAGAAAAAACAATTAATTGAAGTTATTGATTAACTGTTATCTTCAGTCTTAAAGGAATTGGGACGCAAATTTTTAATTCGCGAATATTGAAAACGTGAATAGAGGAAGCGTGAATAAGGAGCTTTTACTGTACTATAATATACACTATACATAGCCCATTTTGTGTATTATGTGTGTGTGTGTGTCCAAATAAAATAATTTTCTTTCTTTCTTTCTTTCTTTCTCATACAGCTAAGTTCATATCAGATTTTTTGTGGCATATTGTATTATTTTTAATGGTTAATATGTGTATTGTTGGCGTGCTTTAAATAAATAAATAAATAAAATAAATAAATACAGCTATGTTCGACAACAGTTGAATAAATTTCATTAATCATGAATTCGATGTTAATAAAAATATTGGCGGATCATAAATATTTTATTGTTTGTCTTAAAGAGGAAACACTTGGCAAGTAATCTACATTTACTTTTCTACCAACTCCAATAACGATAGAGATTTTATTAATACCATGAAAACGAGGACAATAGGACGTCCTGCATTTGGACTCGATTACCATAATAAGGAGTTTTAAAAACTTTATGAAAAGCACTAGTTTTGAAGGTTCGCGGTGTCTTAAGTTTTTGAATTGCAAAAATACGCTTCTTTTACGAGAGGCGAAACTTCCCTCGGACGTATTATTACGGCATTAAAACTAGTTCCACGGGATAATATTCTCGAAATACTTAAAAATCTCGTGGGAATTTGAAATTTTAAGCAACTCGTGGACGGGGTTTACGATCGGCAGCGGTGTTCTGTCTGTTTATTCCAGAAGCTCGACCTAACGATTTAGCCATAAAACTTTTACGCTTGACAAGCTCTTGCCTTTAATTATTTCCTTTAATTCTTTTCTAAGAAGAATGGTGTTTTGGTATATCAGCATTATTGCTTTTGTAGGAAGCTTACTTTACTAGTTCTAATTTTCAAATTTTAGTTTGTTTTGTATCTTTACAAGGTATCTGTGTGTTTGTTTATATTGTACAGTGATATTAGTGTTTTTTTATATCCTACTAATATTATAAACGCGAAAGATTGTATGGTTGTTGGGATGTATGTTTGTTACACTTTAAAGCCGCTACTACTGAAGCGATTTGGCTGAAATTTGGAATAGAAATAGATTTTGCTCTGGATTAACACATAGGTTACTTTTTAACCTGGAAAAATCCATGGTTCCCGAGGGATTTGTGAAAAACTAAATTCCACGCGGACGAAGTCGCGGGCGTTCGCTAGTAAATTATAAAATGTGATATATCATCTACGGGTGATCACATCAGAAAAAGAATGTCGTTACCGTCAGATTGGCTTATAGGATCTTCATCGTATAGTATATTAGAAGACGCCACGCGGTTTCAACCGCGTAGTTCACGTTCCCGTGGAAATACGGTGGTCTATGTTCATCAGGGATAATGTAGGACTCTAATGGTAAAAGAATTTCTCAAATCGGTTTGGCAGTTTCAGAGCCTATTTAATGCAAACCTACAAACAATCAAATCTTTCCTCTTTATAATATTCGTAGATCTATATCATTTATCATCATCATTATCAACCCATATCAACTCACTGCTGAGCTCGAGCCTCCTCTCAGAATGAGAGGAGTTAGGCCAATAGTCAACCACGCTGGCCCAATGGTCTTCACACACGTAGATAATTAAGAAAATTTACTGGTATGCAGGTTTCCTCACGATGTTTTTCCTTCACCGTTTAAGTTTTGTTGCTGGGAGCTAAAAAGTTGGAAGTGCATAGCCCAGTGGATATGACCTCTGGAATCGGAGGCAGAGGCCACTGGGCTATCAGGTCTCTAGAGGGTCTAGATCTGATAATATAATTAGTAACTAGTAGAGAAAGATAACAGTTTAAAAGCATACCCTCCCTATATTATATAATGCATGTATCTGCAAATAAATAAATTAATTGATTGAAAAAAAAATCGGCCCAGGCGTCTTCGAATAATGGGTTAACATACATAAAACAAAAATACAGAAATAATACGTAAAGCAACGTAATGTTGACTTTTATCCTATTTTAAACTAATTAGTTTAAAATAGGATAAAACTCAATTAATAGGATAAGCAATTGCTTAGATTTACTCCACAATATCTTAAGAGACTGAACCCAGCGTATTAGTATGGAATGAATGCAATTCCTTAACAAAAGCAATCAATCTTTATGCTAGCTTTATTGTGGCGCTCGTGTGATTTAGATCCGAGCTTCTACGGTTTAAAATTCATTCTGCAGACAGTCGACAGTAAAACTCTATTAGAAATTACGGGCGAACGTTACTTGTTCAATTACCTAATGGATTCGCAAAACACACCTTTTACGACTGAAACTTAATACAGTACGTAGACCAAGAGCCAGTGACTTAATTAGCTCGTGACACGGTACCATCGATATGCAACTGCAATATGTATTTTAAACTCGATTTTCGTTCATTCATACTTCATAAAATTTTCATTAATTCGTATTTAATTAGAGGACGCCTGTGACTTCGTCCGCGTGGAATTCACAAATCCCGCGAACCATGAATTTTCCGACATGAAAAGTAGCAAATACACAGTAAAATCTATTTTCATTCCAAATTTCAGCCAAATTGAGTAGTAGCGGCGTTAAAGAGTAACAAACATCCAAACTTTCGCGTTTATAATATTCGTAGGGTTTTAATTTTTTTGAACTAGTTTGACTTAGGTATAGTCGTTTTGCATTGAATAGACTCAACGAAGTAGCAATCTAAATGTACATATGCCGAATACGCTACCGTAAAAGATGCTGAGTTAGCGAAAAACAAGCCAAGAAATATTGATAACCTCTTTTGATGTCAAGAACTGCGACAACAGTAGAATACGCTTCACTCTGTAAAAGACAAGTTGTGAATTTGATTCGTATTTTACATTTTTTTAAAAGCTCAAATTTGACCTTGTTAGACTTAAACCCATCCCGACCCCCAGTGGGTAAAATGTTGATCGATCCCTCACTGGATGAACTGACGAAATCAAGCGGGTAACAGGGATCCGCTGGATGCATGCGGTACAAGACCGTGGTGTTTGGACAAGAAACATCCATTGGTTGAAAATGTTGATAACGATAACGCTCAAGTCTAATACCACGCGCTCATTGGTCAAATGAAATAGCGGGCCTTCCTATCCTGGCTTGTCTTGCGTCCCTTTTCACAAAATAATTTTAAGGAAAGCTGTTTAATCTGTAAGGGCCGAAAACGGAACATGCGTGATGACACTAACCGCCAAACTGTCACCACATACGGATCCGCTTTAATCCGTTTTTAAAGTTAAATCTGTGTTTTTATTGAGCCTAGCACCTACAATAATCGCCATCTATAAAATGCACTCATTTTATGGCGATTATTGTAGGTGATTTGGCGTAACACATGAAAAACTGGACTCTAATAACAAGTCCATCTCTTGGACTACAAATTGAACCGCACCTAGGTAGATAGGTCACAAATACCGCGTGACTAGACAGTACTGAGGGTGCAATGAACTCACATATTATATTTTACGGGCGTCTAAACGATGTTAAGACAGTGCCTGCGGAGGAACTTTGACGTTAATTTATTATTTACTTGATATACTTTGTAAAACAACGGGTAAATATATTTTGTAGCAATATCGTTATGATTGTAGGAGGAAATTGTGCTTGTAATTTACAGTAGAACACCTTGAGTATTTAACTTAGCCTTATTGGCCCAGTGGTGGCTATGTGGTTTCGAAATATGAGGTTCTAGGTTCCAGTCCTGGTTCGGGCTATGAGATGATTTTCAGTTAAATTTTCAGTCCGGAGTTAGGAAGTTGGTAGTACTTCGTTAAGCCGTCCGGCCCGCTCGTTGTCGTCTGTTATTTTATTTAATACTCTTTATTTGTACACCACAAAAATAAAAGAAAACAAGCAAAACAGAAACACAAGAAAAAGTAGAATACAAAAGGCGGCCTTATCGCTTAGTAGCGATCTCTTCCAGGCAACCTTAGGCTTAGGAACTTATTAGGACAACTGTAGGTGGTGTGTACGTAATAATATTGTACATATACATACATACAAATAACTACACACTAATACATAAACCATAATACACAAATTATATAATAATTATAAATATCATAAAATAAACTAATATATATAATATATCATTATGTCGTTCTGTGTTATTGGTCGTTAAAGAAATATTTATCACCTCGCCAACTTGCATTGGAGCAGTGTGGTGGGTCTAAACTCCATATCTTTTCTCCTATGAGAATTGAGGCTTGGTCCTGTAATGAGCCGTTAGTATAGGCTGATAATAAATTTAAGTGGTGTGAGTGGAAAACGTTTTAATCAACTTTTTATACTAATATTATAAAGAGGAAGTTTATTTCACTATAGGGGGTAATCTCTGAATCTATTGGTTGATTGCGTCATCACTTATCATCAAGTGAGAGTGTAGTCAAGAGCTAACTTGTAGATAATAAAAAAAATAAACCGCGAGGCGTTGGCTAGTGTTTAATTAAAATAGAAACTCACCAAATCACAGGCCACACCATAGAATATAATAACACTACGCTTAGAATTACCAAGAACTTAACTAAACGTGATAATAATGATACTTATTTTAATTTCCTCGGTCGGTGCGGTTGTAAGGCTATCTAATATTATTCCTAAATTGTCTCAAATGAACTCTGTAAGATTGCAATATAAATAAGGCTTTTTGGTTACTATACGGTGTCATTAAATAGAAAATTTGTGGTACTTTAGTGACATACAAATTACGGTCCTTTTCTAAATTTAAGCGGGAACCAACATTTACTGTGTAACTCGAAAGCGGTCTAAAAGACCCCAAAAATAATGCCGATTCACACAGACAGCGATTTCTAGGCGTTTTTATAAACTTAGTAATTATATTTTTTCCCATTTACTAAGGACATGTCCCAGTTTTGTATGGAGGCTGGGCCTTTATTCCAAGTGTCAAATAAGCAGAACAAATTATTTTTATCTTAAAAGAACACAAAATATAGGGCTTAAAACTCAAAATAAATAAAAATTCTGAAAATTATTTTCTCTACAGCAATTTGTATCTTCTATCCGTAAAAACACTGTCGATCTGCTTAAAAAATATCAGTACAGTATCTTTTTGCAGGTAGATCATCATTGCATCACATGTAAAAAAATAGTTTATAGCAACAAAAAATATTATCATTACGCCTAGCAGTTTGATCTACGTAGATCTCGTATAGATTAGAAGTATGTAGCCTATAGGATATTTTCGGCTATAATATATCTCTCTGACTTTTGAATACGTACAGTAGTACTGGAGGATTACTAGTACTTATAGAAATGTTCAGTTGTTTGATGTCACGAACGGTCTTGGTCATATTTAGTAGCGTGACGCTTGTCATGGCGTTAATAATATTGTGTAACTCAGAATATGCATAGGCAATCTTGCCTGATAGGATAGGCTATTAATTATTATGTTTAGCTACCTACCATAAGTAAATTAATTAAACAAATAAAAAAACCCGACAGCATAAAGTATAAAAAAACTGAAAAGAATAAAAACAAGCTCAGTCCAGAAGTGTAGAAAGCAATTAGAAAACTGAATTTGAGTCTCATATTGCAATATTAGAATATATATATATATATATATATATATATATATATATATATATATATATGTTTATATTTATATATAGCGTCTCACAGTCGTCTTGTTATTTTTTTTTAGTTTCACCTATCTAAGAACACTTGGGTTATTGAAACAAATTTAACGATATCCTAATTACGTAAATCTGTTCAGTGGTTTGGAAGATATGAGGTAATAAAGAATATTACATACATACAAGTTACGCGACCCTATTAAGTGCTGGAACGAGAAAGGGTCATAATTTAGCACCGTGATGCTTATCACGTCAATAATAATATTGTGTAATTTTGACTATGCATAAAGATAACAAGCGGAAGCCTGCGTCTTCGTCCGCTGTTAGACCTCTGAAATCCAACCAACACAAAATCCGTTCTTAGTCGGATGTCTACTAACTATAAACTACATCCCTGCCAAATTTCATCGTTGTTTTCGATATTTTGTTAAGAGTGACTTTTGATTTTAGATACATAAGAGTGGCGTGTCACGCTCTCAGTCTGAACACGCCAGAACGTGTCAGTGACGATAGCGGCCCAAAGTAATACTATTTTCTGCGACCCTATTAAGTGCTGGAACGAGAAAGGGTCATAATTTAGCACCGTGACGCTTGTCACGGCGTTAATAATATTGTTACTTACATGCCTCTTTACTTGTGCGCGGTGACAAATTTGTTTTACTTTCCCCTTAAATTTCTTTTTGTTTGCCTGTGAGAGAACGATGCTGAAATGAGAGAGAGAAATGAGTTTGTTGGACAGTTCATTTGTAACTTATATGGGAGAAAACGTCTCCAACCCACATACGAGTTAGTGTATGTGGGTTCGGAGCACGAACCTTTACTTTCAACCACAGATTAAAGAATAATAGGCAGATAGAGCGGACGAAAGACGATGGTGTCGTGGACGTTCCAAATACAAAATTTAAAAAGTAATACATTCTCGAGTCAATAATTTTCAATATGATTCAAGAAAAAAAAATAGCGTCTTATGTTTTTAAATATTTTTTTGAAAACTGTTCACAAAAACTAAAGAAATAAAATGAAGTATTTTTATTGGTAATTCAAAATTCAAAATTCAAAATTCATTTATTTCAAGTAGGCTCAGTTTACAAGCACTTTTGACACGTCAGTTGACTATTTGTAAAGATTCTACCACCGGTTCGGAAGGCAGGTTCTGCTGAGAAGATACCGGCAAGAAACTCAACAGTTGCTCTTTTGAAAAAAGTCATACAGTATTACAATTTACATTTGATAACAATTAAATTACAATTTCTTATAGTTTTATTTCCTGTGTGAAGGTGGAAGCTGATCCAATGGCCTCCAAGCACCTTTGTCGTTAAGGAACTCATCAATAGTGTAGTAACCTCGACTAAGTAAATGTTTTTTAACACATTGCTTAAAGTTGTGCATTGGCAAGTCCATCACAGTCTTGGGGATCTTGTTATAGAAGAGTACACCCAAACCCACAAAAGATTTTTTAACTCTTTGGAGACGATATGCAGAAATAACTAACTTATGCCCGTGTCTAGTAAGACGTGGGTTTAGATCTCCTTTTCGTTTGTACAAATTAATATTTTGTCTTACATAAACTATACTGTTATATATATACTGACAGGCTACTGTTAAAATGCCTATTTCTTTAAACTTTTGACGAAGGGACTCGCGTGATTTTAGTTGATATGTTGCTCGAATTGCTCTTTTTTGAAGTACAAATATAGAATGTATATCAGCAGCCTTGCCCCACAACAAAATACCGTAAGACATTACGCTGTGAAAGTACGCAAAATAAACAAGTCTAGCTGTATCAACATCAGTAAACTGTCTTATTTTTCTCACTGCAAAAGCAGCTGAGCTGAGTTTACCTGACAGATTTTCTATATGAGCACCCCACTGAAGTTTAGAATCCAAGGTCACTCCCAGGAAAACTGTGGAATTCTCTATTTCTAGTGTTTCACCATTGATCATTATAGACTTATCTAATTTTATAACATTTGGTAATGAAAACTCAATACATTTAGTTTTCTTTGCATTTAAAAGTAAGTTGTTAACAGTGAACCAATGCGACACATGCGATATGGCACGGTTTACATCGTCGGAATTATCTTTACTTCTGTCACTCTTAAAAATTAGGGATGTGTCGTCAGCAAACAGTACTATCTCACAGATGCCGCTAACATGGTGTGGTAAATCGTTTATGTACACTAGGAATAGAAAAGGACCCAGAATTGAACCCTGTGGGACGCCCATTGTGTTAGAAAAACCGCGAGACTTTGAATCATTTATGCATACCTTTTGTGTTCTATCACTAAGATAAGAGGCGATGAGATCAAGTGCAACACTTTTTATGCCATAGTGGCTTAACTTAAGTAAAAGAATGTTATGGTCAACACAATCGAATGCTTTGGACAAATCACAAAATACACCAATAGCATTCTTAGCATTTTCCCATGCATCATATATATGTTTTAAAAGTTTAGCACCTGCATCAGTTGTACTGCGACCTTTAGTAAAACCATACTGTTCAGGGTGAAATAAATTATTTAAATTAAAATGACTTAAAAGTTGATTTAAAATGATTTTTTCAAAAACCTTACTAAGTGTTGGCAGTATTGTAATTGGTCTATAATTATTAACATCAGTTTTGTCACCTGATTTAAAAAGTGGTAACAGTTTGCCATGTTTCATTAGGTTCGGAAAGATACCCAAATCCACGCATTCATTAAAAATAATAGCTAAGTGGGGAGCAATTACATCAATTATATTAGATATTACTTTCACTGACATGCCCCACAGATCTCCGGTTCTTTTTAATTTTAACAAATTGAAAGATTTTTTAATGTCTGATACAGTTATGTGGTGAAATTCAAAAAGAACGTTGCACTCTTTAACATTGCCTCTTAATAGTCTCTGGGCTTCCGTAGCAGACGAATCTAGTGAATCAGTTAACAAGATAGGAACATTCTGGAAAAAATCTTCAAAGGCATTAACAACCTCGATATCAGTGTTTACCTTTTTGTCATTGACAATTAATTCAAAACTGATATCCCGCGGTTTGATTTTTCCTGATTCTCTATTAATTATATTCCAGGTGGTTTGTATCTTGTTCTCAGACTCAATTATTTTCTGTTTGATGTGTAACGATTTCGCAAGAATACAAACACGTTTGAAAATTTTTGAGTAACTTTTGACATAATCTAAATAAGTTCGCGTTTGAGTATATTGTTTTTGCTCGTACAACTCGTACAGTTTGTCTCTACTTTTGTAAATGCCTACAGTAGCCCATTCGCTAAACTTTAATTTTTGGCTAGCATTAATGCGTTTAAAGTTAAAAATTTTACTAAACTCTCTGTCTATTGTCTTGAAAAGTGTACCAAAGAGCATGTCTGGATGATTATTTTCAAATGCAAGACTTGGAATTTTAGAAATAATTGTGTTTTTGAATTATTGATTATATTAGTATAGATTATCTTAATTTACGTAACTGCTGTTAGTGTTTAATTTTGAAGTTTGTATACTCGTATGCGGATGTCAAGGAGACGCGTGACGTTTGTGTTTTTATGGGTTTCACCGGATTTACCACACTGCTTGTAAAGACTCATGTAAAAAACATGAATTTCATGCGTATGAATTAGTTAGCGCCCACTAGTGAAATAATAAGTTCGGTAACTATCTTAAACGTTGACCCGCATTGAAGCTGCGTGGTGGGTATGAGCTCCAAATCACCTTTTTTTTTTCTTTACAAGTTAGCCCTTGACTACAATCTTACCTGATGGTAAGTGATGATGCAGTCTAAGATGGAAGCGGGCTAACTTGTTAGGAGGAGGATGAAAATCCACACCCCTTTCGGTAGAACACGGCATCGTACCGGAACGCTAAATCGCTTGACGGTACGTCTTTGCCGGTAGGGTGGTAACTAGCCACGGCCGAAGCCTCCCACCAGCCAGACCTGGACAAATTAAGAAAATCTCAATCTGCCCAGCCGGGTATCGAACCCAGGACCTCCGTCTTGTAAATCCACCGCGCATACCACTGCGCCACGGAGGCCGTCAAACTCTTAACTCGTCAGACCTCTACTGTAAGGAAGGATATAAGGAAGGAAGCCCAATTAATTAAGCTGATAATGATGAATAATAATTTCTAACATTATGGATACTTACTTAGAACAATGCCTCTTTGTAGATGAGTAGGTAGACATTTTACGAGGCACAGATGTTGCAAGCACATTAACGTCCCATGAATAATACATATCAGGCTGAGTATTCAACAAAAGGTGCCGCAAATGAAGCATTGGAATTTGTATTAATAATGTAAGAAACATTTGTTTTGAACGAGCTCTTACTTCGCGCCGCTTGAGTATATCTAAACAGTGGGTTATTCGTTATGGCTTTTAGAGGATACAATCAGAAAAAACACATTTAGGGCTTCCGCACACGGGCCACCGGCTACAACCACAAAACGCCGCTATCGGCATATTTCCTGTAGTTTTCATACATTTTATATGGACTCACCACTCCACGGTGGCCGCCATACGCTACAATTGTCGCTGCTCGCGTCTTGTGGTCAGCACCGGCCACTAAACGCCGACACAAAACGCCGCTATACGCCACTCGCGCGAATATTATATAGCATGTATGGGTTAAAAAAATAAAAGCCAATGACCACAAGTGTCAACCACCGACCACAAGTGGCTTTCGCGTGCTTCAGCTACTTTTGTGGCCCCTCCTTGCCGGTAGCGTGGTAACTATTAGTGAGCCTCCCACCAGCCAGACATAGCAGAAATAAGAAAAGACCAATCAGCCCAGCCGAGGTTCAAACCCGGGTTATAAATCCACTGCGCATACCACTGTGCCACGGAGACCGTCAATTATCTGGCATGATCTGGAAGTAAATATAAAAAATCGCTTAATCCTTCGACCTGCACCTTTGAAACCTCCTACCCCTTGAGGGTGGGGTTGATAAAAACGATGATAATTAATTTTTAATTTTTTAGCAATTTTATTCAAAGGCATTCATTTTCGATTCTAACATCTAAGTATACTTATAATAAAACTGGTCGAATTCTATACATTTATCTGCAATTTAAGATTTTACTTATACCATTTGTAACACTAAACGTTACCGTGGCATAGGCTACTACTAGCGCCATCTAGAATCTATACTTATAATACGAATCCTGTACATATTTTGAAAATTTTAATTGGGGAAAATTTTTAGAGTTACAGTTTTAAAAATTTCTTCATAAATCATTAAAAAAAATACGAATTATAATGCGATTCAAAAATTTTTATAAATCAAACTCTAAAATGGTGAAATAGGGCTTGAAAGTTTACATTGATTTCCACGCGGACGAAGTCGCAGTCCGCTAGTAGATAATATGGTGCATTATGATTTGTGAACAGACAGTAACCTCCACAGCTTCCCAACAATAAGCAAGTTTAACTACGCCTTAAACCGTGTAACGATGCGTTTAAAACTTCTTCAAGTTTATGGCGGCCATAACTCTTCGTACGCCATTAGGCATTAACATCGTCGGATGATAGCTTTGAAATTCTCGGAAGTATTGCTATAAATTATACTAATTTATTTATAAACGGATATCTATTGATACTTTACTGTTTTCCGCGATTAAGCAAGTGTGTTTCGGCCTAGTTGTTATTAAAGTATAATGGTCTGATTAATGCTTGCCACTCACCATCTAATACGTCCACATCATCATCATCATTATCAACCCATATTCGGCTAACTGCTGCTCGAGTCTCCTTTCAGAATTAGAGTGGTTAGGCCAATAGTCAACCACGATGGCCCAATGCGGATTGGCAGACTTCACACATGTAGAGAATTAAGAAACTTCTCTGGTATGCAGGTTTTTTCAGGACGTTTTCCTTTACCGTTTGAGATACGTGATAATTAATTTCTTAAAATGCACTCTACTGAAAAGTTGGAGGTGCATGCCTCGGACCGGATTCGAACCCACTCCCTCCGGAATCGGAGGTCATATTAATTGAAACTATAACGGCTCGTTATACGTCCACATACACCTTTCAATTGTAGGTGTGATTGACGATACTCTGTGCAGAGCCTGCATGGAGTAAACGAGACAGCGCTATACGTTATGCTCAGGTTGCAGAGGCGTAACGGAACAACGAGCAACCTACATTGGTTCCTCAGCGACACTCCTTATGGCTATCGGCGACCTGGTCAGCCTGCTGAGCTTCTGGAGCGAGCTCGGCTGGATGGAGTGAATCCAGCGGGGACCTACACCGATGGACCCACAAACAATGGCCAATCACAGGGCCAAGTGTGGCAACGGCCTAGAAGAAAGAAGAAGAAGAAGAAAATCATACAAATAAAGAAAAATAAAGAAAATCATAGACAATATGGTAAAATAAAGAAGATCATAGACAATACGGCTTTCAAAACGAAAAATACCAAACTGAAACTCATTCCCCGAGATATTTAGATTGAATCAACAGAAAGCAACCAAGTTTACATAATCGCGCAAAATAAAATCGTATTGTTACGTAGTCAGAGTTAATTTGTATTGTATAAAGCAGGGAATTAACATTTATTCCAGCAAATTGAGTCATTCTAGTGTCGGCCATTTAAATAAAATGTACAGTACGGAGTGAACGTTGCCGACGCGTTTTGTTTTATGGTTGACAATAAAATTGTTGACGGCGTCATTTTTCTTATTCCCCGACAAATCGCATTTTTATGATGCTGCTTAGAGGCGCATTGTTTTAAATTGTTGTATTAATTTACGTAATTTCCGAGTCCCCCATGTAAATTGTTTTTTGTAGATCTGATGTGTTAAAGTAAGGAGACAAATTATTGCAGTGTCTTTTTCGTCTTGTAATTAATTTCAGATTAAATATTAACAATCTTAATGATTTGTTTATGAAAAAGTTTCATAATAGGGGTATTTAAAAGCCAAGTGCGTTTTATAAAACGGATTTAAGACACGAGTTTTAAAAATAAACTTTGTGTCGTTTCATTAGGTGTCTCATCACATACCCAAAGAAAATATGATCGTTTGAAAAAAGTCAGGTAGGTATTTTAAACGTAATTTAAGCAACGACTTATGTATGTATGTACTTGAATTTAAGTATGTACTTGAATTTGAGTGACGCCAAATTCTAAATTTTAATTTTTAAATTACGCATCTTCGAAAGTAGTGATTTCTTTGCGTGGTTCCATAACAAAGATGAAGCAAAAAGCCTTGGGTGGTTGGTCATATTAAAACAGTTATTTCGTTAAACACAGTGCATAATAAGTAGGTACTTACTTATTAAGAAAGTTGTGCTATATATTTTTTTTAATTTCATACAATATGTATTGCTATTAGGCATTGTGTGTGGATAATCTATGTTATTATAATATTTTTTTAAATTTCATTGATGAAATTGTATGATGCTATGAGAGTAAATAAATGAACAATAGCTATAATTAACACTTTTATATCAATAAAGGATTGGCTGATCACAGAATATTAAAACAAAACAGATGAACCAATTTGGCACCATTCGGCATATTATGTAGTTCTTTAAAACGCCTCTAGTTACTTTGAGCATTTTCGCACCGAGCCATGTCACCTGAGCAAACATAGGCCTGAGCCAATTTAGAAAACACCGCTCCATGGATTGGTATTGGAAACATACTCGGCATCTACGGCACGTCAAAGAGGCAGTCAATTTTCACAGCCTTTACAAATTTGCCCTACCTTTCCAATTACAGCCCCTTCGTACTAGCGTTTCCCCAGTATTTTTTTAACCGACTTCAAAAAAGGAGGAGGTTCTACGTTCGGCACCACAAGAGAGTTACAGCTTAGACGAGCGATAAAGCTTTGCCATCGTCGAATCTGAGTTATTCCTTCTAAAAACCTTTTTTTCTTCTGCTGCATACGTGACGTGTTTTATCTTGGATGGGACGGGACATGTTCTGGAAGTTCCTTAAAAATATGTACAATAACACCATCGTATACGTATCGTAGCGGATCGTATCGCATCGTATCATATCGTATACGTCACGGGTGTACAGACTGGACGGCGAAGGGATGTTTTGAACTGTGTTTGGAGTCGGTACAGCGGGCGGGAATCATACCACCACCTTTCAGTGATTTTCCGGCTCTTTTACTGCTGAGCTATTGAGGCTTTGTTGAGAATCTGGATGGCATCAACGTTTACGACGTTTTTTGAGGTCTTCTTAATTGGTCCAGATCTGGCTGGTGGGAGAATTCGCCAGTGGCTAGCTAGTCAGTAGCGTTCCGGTACGATGTCGTGTAGAAACAGAAAGGTGCGAATTTTCATCCACCTCCTAACAAGTTAGCCTGCTTCCATCTTAGATTGCATCATCACTTACCATCAGGTAAGATTGTAGACAAGGCTAAATCTTATTATTTTTTTTTATTTTTTTATTCTTTACAAGTTAGCCCTTGACTACAATCTCACCTGATGGTAAGTGATGATGTAATCTAAGATGGAAGCGGGCTAACTTATTAGGAGGATGAAAATCCACACTCCTTTCGGTTTCTACACGACATCGTACCGGAACGCTAAATCGCTTGGCGGTACGTCTTTGTCGGTAGGGTGGTAACTAGCCACGGCTGAAGCCTCCCACCAGCTAGACCTGGACCAATTAAGAAAACCTTAATCGGCCCAGCCGGGGATCGAACCCAGGACCTCCGTTAATAAATCCACCGCGCATACCACTGCGCCGGAGGCCGTCAAAGAATAAAGAAAAAAACGCACATAAAATCGTTGGTGTAAGATTATTGAAGACGATTTCGGAAACGGCTGACGTTAGAAACTAGTCATCCTAAACAAACATGTGGTTAGGGACCGCAAATATTTTACCAATAAACTGGATACGCTCACGCGGCGAGTGGTGATGACACTGGCCGTTATCGTTGCTGTTTTACGCGTTTTGTTACTCTGTAGCCGCTATAGCCTTCACTCATAAGTATAAACTTCTACGGTAAATATTTTTGAACGATCACACTTAGTTCCATATTGTATCTACGTAGCCAGCCCCCGTACTATAAACTATAATCTACCTTCCTGCCCAATTTCTTCTTTGTACGTACGGTTTTCGAGATTTCGTGATGAATGATCTTTCGTATATATATATTAAGATCACATATCGACATCAAAGTACTGCTTAACAAAGACTTTCCAACTTTACTTACTTATCGTGTAAACTAAAATATTTTTTGTTATAATCGACATAGTGAAAGTTATTAGGTACTGTTTTTTTTGTACCTTACAACCTTTTTGAATGCAGACATATTTTACCTAATAATCTTAAAACCTATTTTTAAATTAAATTATTTTGTAATTGACTAATTTTAAAACCTCTTTTTTTAATGTTAATTTTATAACTATACATTGTAGAGTTACTTGACCCAGACCATTTGAAGCAGTTTTGTTTTTCATTCGAACAATGTAATAAAAAATATTTCATAGTTTGTGGACTAAAACAATTTCGCTTTCCGCCGATTATCTTAAATTACTAATCTTCACTTAGGTTACGAATAGGTATAGGAAAAGGAATACAAAAATCATATTTCATATAAAAGCCCTGACGTAAGCCGCTGCCGATAGCTCGTTAGGTGTGAAACTGTCAGGGTTGCCACGCTGAAGAAAATCCGTAATACTTTTCAGTTTAATTGACGTATTCGATTTAGTTTTTCCGTTTTAAATTCTCCTTTTTGCACCATATTTGTGAATATTTTATTAAAGTTTTGTAAAACTCTATTCAATAATACTTTTAATAAAACAACTTTTTCTAACTTGATTTTGATTTTTGCTAATTTTTAATAAATTGTAATGACCTGAGCAACTGATGAGCATTAACTTTAGTTCACAGTAGGTATACAAATCTTGGTCTTTAAATAAGTACTGTTTAAATTGAAGAAGAAAGAAACTCATCATCCTATTTCTCGACCAGGACTCGAATCCGGGACGTCGTGATTCGACGCCACATAAGCCAGCCACAGAACCAACTGAGACAGTTGGTTCAGACAGACAAAAACACTATATGACTATTAATTGATATAAGAATAATCTCTCAAGCTGTCTCAAACACTAGCAATAGTTCCCGTCCCCGTGGGAATAGAGGGATAAAATATAGCCTATGATATTGATAAATAACGTGGCTTTCTATTGGTAAAAGAATTTTCAAAATCAGATCAATAAATTACCCCCTACAACCTTACAAACTTTGCCTCTAATATTAGATTTGAAATATTGTACCAATCCAGTTAGTCTTATTACACGTCTTAAGGTTTTGAATGCATTTCCTCCCAAATAAATCTCCGGCGAACAGACGCTGGTCTAAGATTAATTCCAGGCAATACAAGAGGCTGAAGTTGATCCCAAGTTGTATAAATCTTGCGGCGGTTTGTTGTAACTAAGGATGAAATATTGCCGGCAAATGGAACAATTTGTTAGTTTTTGGATACCTTGAATGTAACAAGGTTTGTATGCGTCTTGTTTTTTAGGGTTCCTTAGTCCACAATGAACCCTTTTAGCTCCACCATGTCAGTAATAAGCAGTTAATTAGCATGAATGTGAACATAAAAAATGTCAACAAAGTCGTAAAATAAAATCTTCAAAAATATTTTTTTACTAGTGGACGCCGCGCGGTTTCACCCTCGTGGTTCCCGTTCCTATAAGAATAGGGGATAAAATATAGCCTATAACCTTCTTCGATAAATGGGCTATCTAGCGCTGAAATAATTTTTCAAATCGGACCAGTAGTTTCTGAGATTAGCGCGTTCAAACAAACAAACTATTCAGCTTTATAATATTAGTATATAGATTGTACCTCCCCTACCGTTGTTATTCTGACTCGCACTTGGCCGGTTTTTATTTATTGTAAATTTTATTTGGGTCGTAGCAGCATTACTACGACCCAAATAAAATTTACAGGGGCGCTAGGGCGAGTGCGGAAGTTCTACCATTTGATCATATAACTTGAGGGTCTGGATCCTTCAAACCTGCTACCTCCCAAAACCACCACGGTCCAAACTCCATAATTGGCTACCTTACTTATTTATGGTAGGAGAATGAGCTGACAAACTTTCAGCTTTTATTAAATGACGAAGGTCTGGGGTTCACGGGCTCGTCGGGCCTTCTAATAGGACTTGTAGGCTGAGTGTATCAAGACTGATTTTCAAAACTTTAATTTTGAGTTTTCGAATAATTATTATCACCATTATCTTAAGTATAATGTTATTCCCTGACATCGAAAGTGCTTGTAAACTAAGCCTATTTGAAATAAATGAATTTTGATTGATTGGTTGATTGATTGATCATGCTCAGCGATCGGGTTCAGTATTGCAGCAGATAGAAATAAGGTTTCACGACCCCTGAAGTTATTCTTTATGATGTACTTTTATATAATTGTAAAAGTTATTTTGTATTTTCATTTCATTAAGTTCTAGGAAGTTTTGTTATTAAGACAGAGAGATTCTAGTACTCCTTTTATAATTACCTGGATTTCTTTACAGAGATATTGTAACACGCATTAGCTCAAAACAATACTTCAGTAATTGTTGTACTTTTATCGAGAAACGTACCGCCAAGAAAATAAATCCAAGACCTGCCAGATAGAGAAAAAATCATCTGATTGTCTTCTTATATCTACCTACAAGAAGTTATCATTATAGAACAATATTGACTATTTTTCTAAACTACTTAAATAAAATCAACCAAACAGACTTCAACTTCTAAGTACCCACATTCAGTTTGTGCATCGGATCGTGAAATTCCAAGCCAATACATTAGATTGGATGGAATCCAAATGAAAAATTACAATAAATCCTTGGCAAAGAATAAACTTTTTATTAAAGAACTTAAAAATAGAATGCATTTAAATACATGTACGTCATCAAATAAACTTAATAACAAGTTGAAATTTAAAATTTGTAAAACCGCCGGAGGTCATGAAATTAACTAAAATCGTCGTCGTCGTCGTTATCAACTCATATTCGGCTCACTGCTGAGCTCGAGTCTCCTCTTAGAACGAGAGGGGTTAAACCAATAGTCCACCACGCTGGCAGAATGCGGATTGGCAGACTTCACACAGACAGAGAATTAGGAAAACTCTCTGGTATGCAGGTTTCCTCACGATGTTTTCCTTCACCGTTTGAGACACGTGATATTTAATTTCTTAGAATGCACACAACAGAAAAGTTGGAGGTGCATGCCCCGGACCAGATTCGAACCCACACCCTCCGGAATCGGAGGCATATCCACTGGGCTATCAGGTCTGACTACTACTTTATGCCAGAAAGTCGTTCTATCTTAGCAGAAAAGCTTAAATGTTATTGCAATATTTATGCTGGATCAAACAAAATTATTTACTGCCTATATTATTTATGCCACAGACAGACAGACAGATAGACAGTTAGACATCGACGTCAAACTTATAAAACCCCTCTTTTTGCGTTAAAAATTCATGCTCTCAGTTCCTTGTGGTATTTTCAGTTAGTCAAACAGTTCTGGCGCCAAATTTATCCGACAAAAATTCTCAAAATACGTTTCACTTCAAACTGGAGCATTGACTCGAGAATGTTCAATTGCAAATTCTTTCTAAAGTCTATGCGATCTAACATTATTTCAAAGTGAATCCTTCGTTGAAGATTTTTAACCGTTCTAGGTGGACGGACTCTAGTTTTTTTTAGTAGGTGTAGGTATTTTCCATTCTAGGGACGGCCCCCGTGGCGCAGTGGTATGCGCGATGGATTTACAAGACGCAGCTCCTGGGTACAATCGATTGAGGTTTTCTTAATTTTATAATGTAATTAATTTTAAAATATTTTAAATTGGTTGGTGAGAGGCTGTGGCCGTGGCTAGTTACCACCCTACCGGCGTGTGCGAAAGTGGATTGTCTTCCTACTCCTAACAAGTTAGCCCGCTACCATCTTAGGTTACATCATCACTTACCATCAGGTGAGATTGTGGTCAAGGGCTAACTTGTAAAGAATAAAAAAAACAAAAATTGGGAGCAGTGCAAGTTCATTTAAATCGGCTTAGTACTTTTTAAGATAGAGAGATAAATGTATATCAGACAGATAGAAAGTAATTTAAAATTCAAGTGATCATAAAATTAATCTGAATTGTATTTTATTTAATTGCTAAAAGGGGGAGATAAAAGTTTCATAATTAATCTTGAGAAAAGCTAAATATGCCAACATTTTTCGAAGTTTTTAGACTATGTTTCTAGCTTCACCTTTAGAAGATAACTAAATGGTTGTGACAGCAATATTGGAGTAGATTTCCGCCAAGAAATCGTTTCCAGTAATCCCTGCAGGAAAACATTCAATGTGTATCAGGGACGTGTGGAAAATATAGAAAACGATTTGTCTACGTCGCGATGGATGAGCCAAGTTTTTACTATAACTAGGGTTGCCATGAGTACTCGCATACTACAAATATTCTCTAAAGAATAAAATTATTGATTTACTTTGTCGAGTCGAAGTCGAAGGTACGCGAAGCTGAAGTGGCAATGGGCGGGGCACATAGTTTGAAGAGCCGATGGACGTTGGGATCCCAAGGTGCCGGAAGGGAGACTTAACACTAGAAAGCGCAGTGTTTGTCGACCAGATTGACTGACGACAACAAGCGAGTCGCAGGTATTTGCTGGATGCAGGTGGCTCAGGATCATGATGTTTTTAAAATTCCTACTAAAGGCCTATGTCTAAAGGCCTTTATATTGTTGTTTTACATTGAATATTGAGGGTTTTTGTGGGATCTGGGTAATTTAGATAAATAAATAATTTCATTGTATACTTAATGAACTTTTGTAATGTAACGCCTACTCTTTATTAAGGTGTTTTCTATTATTTCATTTATTCATAAAACATTACTGGCGAAATTAAAAAAGTCAGTCCCAGTATCTTCAGCCCTAGAAAGATGATATGCTGCTCCAATGCGGCTTAGCGGGATTATGTTGATAATGTAAAATTAACGGTCACTATCAGTTTTGTGAATTACTTAATAAATGTCTTAAAACCTACATAGGCGGTGTAATACCACCAAGTTTTACCAACACCGAATGAGAATTTTTATTGAAAATATCTCATGATATCATATCATCAATAAGAAAACCTCAGTAAGTATTCCATGATTCATGCCACACAAGGCAGGCAGTACTAGATTAGTAAAGCAAACATGGCTACCCTAGTCAGGGATTTCACTTGGAACGAGCATCGCAGCGGCTTATGTCGAGCACCTACGTGTGTTTACTGTACAGGACTCGCTCACGAAATATTGCATCCATTCATTTTCATATGCAATCGGTGCGGAATACGAAACGAATTAATGTGGAATTGTTAATTGGTTTATTGGAACTATTTATCTTTTTACCCGCTGGTGTTTTTTCAGCGTATGCATCTATGAATTAATTTATAACTAGCGGACGCCCGCGATTTTGCCCGCGTGGAATTCAGTTTTTCACAAATCCCGCGGGAACCATGGATTTTTCCGGGATGAAAAGTAACGTTAATCTAGAGTAAAATCTATTTAATTTCTAAATTTCAGCCAAATCGCTTGTAGCCGCAGCGTAAAAGAGGAACAAACATACTTACACACTTAAACACTTTCACACTTACACACAAACTTTTGCCTTTATAATATTAGTAGTGTGACTAGTGTGATGTTACCAGATTTACAGGAATATATTATGGTTATATGATTAATGTAACTTGTAAATTATGTATTTAAGATAATTTAATTTTTATTATCATTATATTTTCTTTAATGAATCAGTTAATAGTTTAAAAAACGAGAGGTTCAAGTTTTCGATTCGTATTATTTGTTAAAATACAGTACGAATGTAACTACAATCGTTGATATGCATACTTCCTTATAATTTACAGTGCAATGTACAAATCCTTAGATAATTACTTTAATCATCATTATACTTTAATCATATTTGGCTCACTGCTGAGCTCGAGTCTCCTCTCACAATGAGATATGCCGCCACAATGAGATATGACGCCATGCTAGCCCAATGCGGATTGGCAGACTTCAAACATGCAGAGAATTAAGAAAATTCTATTTTTATTTTATCTTAAAATTCTCTGGTATGCAAGTTTCTTCACGATGTTTTCCTTTACCGTTTGAAACACGTGCTATTTAATTTCATAAATGCAAAGTTGAACCCACTCTCTCCGGAATCTGCAGAGGTCATATCCACTGGGCTATCATGGCTCGAATTACTTTGATCGTTATCAACCCATATACGGCTCACTGCTGAGCTCGAGTCTCCTCTCAGAATGAGAGGGGTTAGGCCATTAGTCCGCCATGCTAGCCCAATGCGGATTGGTAGACTTCATACACGCAGAGAATTCTCAAACAAGAAAATTCTCTGGTATGCAGATTTGCACACAACTGAAAAGTTGGAGGTGCATGTCGGATTCGAACCCACACTCTCCGGAATCGGAGGCAGAGGTCATATCCACTGGGCTATCACGGCTCGAATTACTTTAATACTCAGTGTTTATTAAGTAAACGAAGAAAGCAAGACTTTAACAACGGGATTGGTCGTTCTCTCATAAAATGTCTCCCAAGATACTCCAACCTCCTAAATGCGAAGTATTTCATAAAGTATGTAAGTACTTCGCTCAGTACCTTCATATCTTAAACTGCTAGTAATTTAGGTGGCGGAAATTCCGCCTTGAATTACACGTATATTATAATAAATACGGCTACTGGGAACACTGCAAACTAGTTCCTCAAACGATATAGCAACTTTGTACTTTAATTATTCAAATGTTCCTAAAATGCGAACGGTGTTGAGATTAAAACTGCGCCTCGCTATGCTAATATTTCGTGGTGACGCATTATTCTGGCAATTTGAAATTGCTGTACTGCCTTGATGGTTCAGTTGTGGTAAGGTCCTGGGTTCAAGTTTTGGGCCCGGCTGTGAAATATTGAACTTTTCTTTCTTCCAAGGAACGCTAAGTAAAAATAGTCAACCCGGAGGGAAACTGGTGGTGCCCTCGGAAAATATGTAAAGTCGGTAAATATTATTTATTATCTGATACTAAATCGAACATAAAGCTGCGTGGTGGTTTAAGCTCCATATCTCTTCTATAAAGATTTAAATTTTTGACGGCTTCTGTGGCGCAGTGGTATGCGCCGAGGCCGTGGCTAGTTTTAGCGTTCCGGTACGATGTCGTGTAGAAACCGAATCATCGAAAGGGGTGTGGGTCCTAATAAAATCCTAATCCTAACAAGTTAGCCCGCTTTCATCTTAGATTGCATCATCACTTACCATCAGGTGATATTGTAGTCAAGGGCTAACTTGTAGAGAATAAAAAACAATCTGGAACTTGGTGAAGTCTCAAAAAAATATTTAAAAAAATAATATTGATTTGTTTCGGTGTGTAGAATAGTGTATTTAAGGTAAGTGTTTTTAAAAAGTGATTTGAGGCATCATTATCCACCCATATTTGGCTCACAGCTCGAGTCTCCTCTCAGAATGAGAGGGGTTAGGCTAAATTGTCCACCACGCTGGCCCAATGCGGATTGGCAGACTTCACTCACGCAGAAAATTAAGAAAATTCTCAGGTATGCATGTTTCCTCACGATGTTTTTAATTCACCGTTTGAGACACGTGATATTTATTTTCTTAAAATGCTCACAACTGAAAAGTTGGAGACCGCATTAGAACCTACACACTCCGGAATCGGAGGCAGAGGTCATATCCACTGGGCTATCACGGCTCTCACTATTTAAGTAGTGTTTTATATTACATTTTGTATTTTATATACATGAAAAATAATTAGATGAGAGAATAAATAAAATCATAGTGAAATAATTTACTTTTAAGAAAATATTTCGCTTGTATTTGTTAAATTGCCAAAAAGCAGACTGTGGCAATTATTAATTAATAATAAACAATTAATTCTATAATTTTTTCTTTTCTTTTGTGACTGCTTGCTAGCTTTTGAGATTAAATTTTTTGTACTTCTGAGATTACACTACTGTATTTTGTTTTATTTTTTTTAGTGATATAATTATTTTTGTTTGACTTACTGTATGTGTTCTGTTCTTCCCTCCTAAGGATCTGACAGAATACCAGCGTTGTGGGTACTGATGTACTCGCAACAAATTTTAGCTGAGTCAGGTCCATTTTTTTGGCACAAATATTTTCTATATAATATAAATGTATTAGTTTTAAGTTATTATTACGATATAAATGTATTAGTTTTAAGTTATTATGTAGTTATGTGTTGTGCTAACAAATAAATGATTTCTATTCTATTCTATTCTATTCTATTCTATTCTATTCTATTCTATTCTATTCTAAATACATTTAGCAATTCCTATAATGGTTCTATTCTACATATTATCGCGTCATAGCCGAGAGAAATCCTATATCCATTAATAACATTCATTTATTACGGGAACAAAAGACGTGCTCCCATATTTTTCTAGTTCAGTGAAGGCTCCGGCTGACCCCACATTGATGGATGGATCCAATAATATAGCTGAAGCAACACATTTTCACTAAACCTCACCTGAAATTGCCGAATTATGAAACGAAAACTGTTTCAGTGGTAAAATCCTACTAATATTACGCGAAATAAACTAATAAAAAATAAAGTTTGTATGGATGTTTGGATGTATCTTTGGATGTTTATTTATTTATTTTTAATACTTTATAATTTAATAACTTTATTGCACAAAACAGATAATAACAAAAGAACACTATTTTTAGGCAAAAGGCGACCTTATCACTAATAGTGATCTCTTCCAGGCAACCTAAACATAAATAATCTAAATATCCTGTAAGATGGGAAATTGCAATACAATAAATTATAAGTAATATTCACTAAATAATAATAACTAAATATAATATAATAAATAAATAAAAAACTATAATTAAATATTATAATTATATATATTAATTATAATATTAATATAGTATGTCTTAAACGCGTAGCGGCGTCAAAGAGTTACAAACATCCAAACATACATCATTTTCATCCTACTCCTAACAAGTTCACTTACCATCAGGTGAGATTGTAGTCAAGGGCTAACAGCAATATGCTGAGCTGGGACCTTTCTCTAGGTTATGCCATGTATCGCAGGGTATTTATTATTCTACGATGATTGTGATGAGTGGCATAATGGTAGCAATAAAGATATTTAGCCTGTCAATATATATATAACAGTATAGTATATGTAAGACAAAATATTAATTTGTACAAACGAAAAGGAGATTTAAACCCATGTCTTACTAGACACGGGCATAAGTTAGTTATTTCTGCATATCGTCTCCAAAGAGTAAAAAAATCTTTTGTAGGTTTGGGTGTACTCTTCCATAATAAGATCACCAAGACTGTGATGGACCTGCCAATGCATAGCGTTAAGCAATGTGTTAAAAACATTTACTTAGTCGAGGTTACTCCAACATTGATGAGTTCCTTAATGATAAAGATGCTTGGAGGCCGTTGGATCAGCTTCCACCTTCACACAGAAAGTAAAACTATAAGAAATTGTAATTGTTATCAATTGTAAATTATAATACTGTATGACTTTTTCATTTCAAAAGAGCAACTGTTGAGTTTCTTGCCGGTATCTTCTCAGCAGAACCTGCCTTCCGAACTTGATAGAATCTTTACAAATACTGACGTGTCAAAAGTGCTTGTAAACTAAGTCTACTTGAAATAAATGATTTTTGATTTTGATTTTTGATTTTGATTTTTGATTTTGATTTTCTTCAACGCCGCTACTACCGATAGTTTTTGTTTCTATAAAGAACATACAGACAGATAGACAAAAATTTTACTGATTGCATTTTTGGCATCAGTATAGTTAGTGATCGCATTAATCACCCCCTGATGGTTATTTTGGAAATATATTTCATGTACAGAATTGACCTGTGTACAGATTTATTAAAAGTATAGATAGGCCAGACTGAAATTGTACTTATATTTATTAAAGAAACTGTCGGCATGATTAAAATAAAACTTTATGCCTACTAACTAAAAACAATTAGTTAAGCAAACTCTTTGTAATAAGTCAAATGGAAAGTCTTTTGCAAAAATCATGATATTCAAGAAAACACTTTTACAAGGCAACGTTAAAATAAAAGAAAATGGAATTTATAATGGGCACTCGAGATGTTAATTTGGAAAAACAAAGGAAATCCTGACGAGTTTTCTGAAAGTAAATTGTAATAGGTGTTAGGAAAAACGGGTTCTGTAAAAACTTTGACGAGTCCTTGAATTATTGACGATTTATTCAAAATTCAACATTTGTTTCAATATCGGCTTAAGTTTTGCGTTCTACCATGGTTCGATATAAGTAATTAAAAAAAATATATATGTAGGTATATTGTTTTGTATTATACTTAGCCGTTAAATATATACCTACCAATATATGTACCAAACCATACCATATACCTACCAAAGCAATTATGATTTAATTTATAAAAACACTAACTATCCTTACTACTAATATTATAAACGTGAAAGTTTGTATGGGTGTTTGTTATTCTTTAACGCTGCAACTACGGAGCCGATTTGGCTGAAATTTGGAATGGAAATAAATTTTACTCTTGATTAACACATAGGTTACTTTTCATCCCGGAAACATACATGGTTCCCGAGGGATTTGTGAAAAACTAAATTCCACGCGGACGAAGTCGCGGGCGTCCTATCATAATAAATTGTGAATAAAAATCTAGTGTTCTAGATTTCACCGCTTGGGCGGGCAACTGCAGTAAATACAAAATTCATACTCGCAAAGGAGTTTACTCAGTACTTAAGCAAGCATAACGAATGCAATTAACGTCCGCCTAAACGGTAGCGACTGCAAAAACGAAACTAATTATTAAAATTCACATTAAAATATGAAGCTGAACAAAGTTGCCCATTGAAAACAGCTGTGTACTTTGACGAAAAAATATGTTGACTCTTATACTATTTTAACACGCCCCGAATTAATTTTTAAAGGTCACCATTTTTGTACGAATGAATAATTTGTTGAGAGCCAGTGAAAATAATTACTGCAAGACTTGCCCGTTCAGCAGAGAGAATTTTCTTACACCGATTGATAGATTTTTATTCACTTAAAGCTTGCCGAAATAGTAGGCCATACCTTAAGCCGAGAGAACTTGGATTCAATATTTCCATTGCCGTACCAATAACTTAGGTTTTTTTAATAAAAAAATACTGTTTTTTGTTTACTAAGCTATGTCTCGAGTGATAAGATGTATGTGTCGAGTCGAGATAAAAAGTTACTAGGTGTTTTACTACACCAAACCATTAACGCAGGTCACATACCTTTCAAAATGCCTATAAAGCCTACACCTTTGCTACGTATGTAGCGTAGCAAAATCTATTCTGAGCTGCTACGCGTTTGATAATAACCGCTACACTGTAAGCTACAGCGTAGCAAATACTGTTCAACGAGGACTTATTTATTTATTATTATTAAATATGAAATTACCATGTAATTTACAACAATAATAAATATAATTAATATACTAGCCACCCACTTTAATATAACGCGAGTAAATAATACTCTGAGGTACAATTTACGCCTACTTTAATAAGTGGGCGGATAATTGTAATTGTTGTATATAATGCAAGCTATGAATGCCCAGTTTTTTTTTCATGGAATCTCGGAGTATTTTCTGGGAAGAGTAGGGTAGAGGTTAGTTAGGGGTAGGGTAAGGGTAGGGAAGAAGTGCATATAATTCAAAGCGAAACTTGACCGCTACCAAATAATATACTATAATCGTAGATAGATATATACATCTTTATAATTATGTCTATTTATAGATCCATCTATCCATCTTTCTATTTGTATTGACTTTAATAGTCTTACACTCGATACAAAATACAAGCCGAATATTCCGAAATCACCTGCATCGAGTTATGGGTGTGAACTGATTAATCTAATCCATATTTCTATACATTTCCGGACCCAGCTGCAATTCTCTAATGGCCAATTTAGGATTTCTAGCGCGCTAAATAGCTTCATATTTGGTTTAATTTATATGTCTTCCTAATCCCCAGCACCGAATTAAGGCTAGACGCCCGAAGCTGTATAAAGGCGTTCTTGTTATATACGGTTTAATATAGTCGGGGTTTTGTAGAAAATTATTATTTTCGATTTATAGTAGGATTTGGATACTATGGACACTTTGTCCAGTTAAAATTTTTTTTCAGAGTATTTCATTTATTTATTTCTCCTTTTTTTAATTTTTTTAGAATATTATATATACAAAATATACGAAACACTATTAAAAACTTATAAAAAAAAATTAACCCTTCCGCTGCGGGTCATTTGAGTGCCCATTTTTTTTTTCACGCTGGGAAATGCTTTTACGCATCTCCCTCGGAAATAGTGGCATAGAGTGGCACCATTTCCGAGGGAGTATGTGGGACTCACCGGCTGCGAGTCAGCCAGAATACCCACTAAAACCCAGCAAAATTCCATCGCCTCGCCTGATGCCTTAGTTCCGGAAACAAAAAATTAAACTTCCGCAAAAAGGGGTTCAAAAAGCCACTCAGATAGCGACAGCATCCCACGCCCAACCCCCGAAGGGGTCGAGTGAACGATCATCGAAGACTGATGACCCACCAACCGATCACCGTCCGTCTCACGCTCAGGACACCGCGCCACATCTCATCAACATGGCTGATAAGGTCTCACATGTCATGCGAGTCTCGTGAAGAGCTTACTATGGAAATGATCCTACGAAGTAAGGTCTTCTCATTTGAATACCCAAGCCCAACCGGTGATCAGGGCTCCAGAGTTAGGAACCTCCTCACAATACGCGCCATCTCAAGAATCACTACCTTCTGTATCCGACTCTTGATCCAACAGTTAAGCGAAAGCTTCCTAAAGTGTTGGTCGAAGCTTTTCGCTATAAGACCATTGACTGAAACAACTATCGGAACAACAATATTTGACTCAACATTCCACACGAGGTAATCTCGTGAGCAAGGTCAGCTTTAACCAGATTATCGTCATGTGGAACAGTGTCCATCATGATTATTATTAACAGCCGATGGACGTCCATTGCTAAACATAGGACTCTTGCATGGACTTCCAAACGAAACGGTCTCGAGCCACCAGCATCCAGCGGCTCCCTGCAACCCGTTTGCTGTCCTTGGTCTATCTAATTGGGGGTCGACCAACACTGCGCTTTCCAGTGCGGGGTCGCCATTCCAGCACTTTGAGACCCGTCTCAAACGTCCACTCAACGTCCATGGGCTCTTCGAACTATGTACCCTGCCCATTGCCACTTTTGCGTCGCAACTCGCTGAGGTATACCATTATCAGAATATTGAGAACTGGTAATTGCTTGCTGCAACATAGTTAAGAATGATGACATAAAAGCCGATTTATAACCCAAAATATTTTTTTCCAGAATAACATCAACTTTTAATTGCTTGATACAACATAATTTAACGGTGACAACAAGTTTTTCGCTTAAAATATTCTTTGTTGGGGACGTATATCGAAATAAAAAGAAATTATTTTATTATTTATAATTATTTTTGTTGTACAGTTTTTATTCCATATTCGTTTCGTAAAAATTACAAATAGTGTTACCGATTCGAATAGTTCATTTCTTTACTTTAATATTATAATGAAATGTAATACAAACAAAAACTAACGATTATTGTCTGGGTATGCTTAATATTGCGGTTCGCTGCGTTACGGGGCCGATCGGCCCTGTACCGCATCCTATTTGCGGTGCGGCTACTAAAAACATAGACTTCCTTGTGGTGCGAAAGGCGTAACTTTTATTCGGCTTAGAATAGAAAAGAGATTAATATATATTTGATATATGCTGTTAAGCCAGGACTTCGTGCATACCTACCTTAATCCGCTGACGGACGGACGGACAGACATACGCCTTCCAACATAGATCAGTTAATTCGTTATTTAGCATTATAAAAATGAAATCCCTTTAATTTTGTTCCATATCTATATTTATAAACGCAAATCTACATCAGGTTTTCCCTTATTAGTCTAATTAACCTATTTATTATTCTTTTAATATTTCTATTCGAGTACTAAATTACGCATGTTGAGGTAACATATATAAGTGGGTCTATTACACAACAACTTGACTAAATGAGTATGAGTTACAGGGTCGATCGACCCCGAACCGCACCACGGAAAGTTTTAAAATAAGAAGCTAAAACAATCATATAAATTTAAATTATCAACGTTGTTGTTTGTTGAATTAGCTTGTATAAAAGAGCCGTCCTATTATCAGGTTAAATTACAATTACTATAGTGGAATATGTGACGCCCCACCCAAGGTTTGTTGGAACGTTTTTTTTATAATTGTGAAACACATGTAATATTGCATTACTACCGGCAATTTAACGTAAGTACCTAATTATAATGTATGTGTGTGTAATTGTGATGCCATTTCACCAAAAACTGTATTTTATCTATAATAGAAAAATGTTTTCTACACAATATATTTGGCGGTAATTTCTACTTGATTAATATTGTAGTTTAGAGGGTAGACCGTAGAACTGAATTAGTAAGTTAAGAGCGCGCAGCGCGTCGGTACGATGCGGATAAAATTCGAAGCGCAAACGAGACGCCGAATTATGACTTTCACGTGAGTGAAAAGCACGGAGCGATTGACGTGCGACGCAATTTTTATGACGTGAGCGCCAAAACCATTTTTACCTAATTGCAAGTAAATTAAACAACATAACGAAAAACAAAATGGCCATGTTCAAGATATATACTTAATTTTCTATACAAAACAAAAATTTAAGAAAATAAGTTTGCTTTTCCTGAGATTGAAAGCAAAAAAGCAAAACATGTATTTATCAAAAAAAGTTTTAAAAATTGTGTATTTTGTATAGTCATAACGAAGCTAACACTTTGAAATATCATTTACCCAAATATCAGGCTCTTAACTTTTCCAGAATCTGAGATCCATAACCATTTGTAACCACCAAATTACATATTGCACACTCTTAAGCGGTCGTTCCGGTAATGATCGATAGTGTTTCTTTGTGCATCTGCCATCCTTGACACGTAAAGAACCTGCTCTAAGGCTTTTCCGTTATCAAAAGTGGAATTTAGTCTGTTCCCCGTCATGTACATAACTGGAAAGTTGGAGGCGCATGCCCTGGACCGCGTTCGAATCTACGCCCTTCATATCGAAGGCAGAGGTCATATCCATTGGGCTAGATATCTAACACGTATGGGTTTGATGAAAAAAAACGAGTTTCAGTTTTAAGTATGTGGGACTCCCATTTTTTTTTTCTATGTTTGTATGAAAATATTAATGCGGTTCACGGAACACATCTAATCACCAGGTTTCAATAGTATAGCTATTATAGTTTCAGAAAAAAAAGTGGCTGTGACATACGGACGGACAGACAGACAGACAGAATTGACGAATCTATAAGAGTTCCGTTTTTGCTTTTTGGCTACGGAACCCTAAATAGTCTATGACTGTGATGCCCAAAAGTTGAGCTCGAAAAAACACTGGACGTAGTTCCTCTGTTTACCAATCACGTAAGCCTTACGCACTGTTTTCGACTATATTTCCCTTTTCTTAAAAATAACTCTATCAACTCTGACGAAAAGGTCCCCGAATAAATATCCCCGGGATGCCGACAGAATTCGGATTAACTTGAGCCCGAAAAGATTGCTGAGAAAAAAATTCCATTGACTCTTTTTCATTTATATTCGCGAAAACAATGCGAAGGAACGATTGTTTCAATCCACTTCGAAATAAGTAAACCAAACTTATAGGTAGGCACTTTTTAATTTAATTTGTTTATTTATTATTCTACAAAATACATATAGAAATTAATCCTAACCATAGCCTCAAATGGTGAAGGAAAAACATCGTGAGGAAACCTGCACACCTGAGAATTTTCTTAATTTTTTGCGCGTGTGAAGTCTGTAAGGCATAATAACCGAAACACAATAAGTAAAGTGATGTTATTCTAAATCCAATACGGCGGACATCACAAAACGGCGATTTTAATTTTCATTGTAGTCTGCAATATGGGTATCAAATGATGAGTATGATTAGTAGGTACACATAAGTAAAAATAAGATTTTTAAATAACCATTACATAATTATTACTTTATTATATATCTTTTTGCTATTAATGTAGACCCATCCTATATTATCAAGCGATCAGCACAACACACTTTACTACTTTTGCGTTATCATCGTTTTTATTTTGTTTGTGTCCAACTTATAGTGTTCCCAAATAAAACTTTTATTGTAATTATTGTTTGCCTCACTGTGATCAGACGAAAGAAAAAGAACTTAAATACAACTAAGTCTAGGCATTCGCTAGTTAGTACACGTATTATTCAAATTTAAGTGTCTGTAAGTGATTTAATAATAACTGTTTTCTCAAGTTACACGATACTAAAACACAACATTAAAAAAAATCGTCTTTCTGTCTGACTGTTTGGCTTTGCTAATCTCTAAAACAGCTGAACTGATTTTAATGGGACTTTCACTGGAACATAAAGGAAGTTATAGTAACATACAGTATAAGTAATGTCGGAAAAACTCATGGTTCCGGGATTTCTGAAAATCTTAATTTTAAACGGACAAAGTCGCGTGCGTCTGTAACTAGTATACAAGATGTCCCGTAATTATTGGATAAATTGCAGATCTAAAACTAGTTTGAAAAATTTTGAAAATATCCCTAGGGTGACCAAGTAAAATTAGTTTTTTGGATTTTTAAATTTTTTCTATTTTGAATCAGTTTTTTCAATGCTGTAGCTATTATAATAAGGCGATGTATCTACCATTTGCGTTTTATCCATTATTTATGGGACATCCTGTATAAAGTACGTCTTTCTATGTAACTGTCGCAATATTGCTTGATCACGTCGGCCAAATTACGACGAAGTTACGAGAAACGTTCGTCGGGACCATTCCCATCGGCGATATTGCTGATTCATTCGAGCGAGCGTGACTTTTTATTGATATGAAGAAATCTTGGATTGTTCTGGCTGATTTGTTGAGCAGTGTTGTTTTGGGCAACGACCCCACATGATTTAGCTTCGAAAGCTATTCAGCACACATACATTTTACTAAATATCACGTGTCTCAATCGGTGAAGGTGTTTTCCTTCACCGTGAGGAATCCTGCATACCAAAGAATTATCTTAATTCTCTGCGTGTGTGAATAGTCCACCACCAATCCGCATTGGTGGTGGACTATTGGCCTTACCCCTCTCATTCTGAGAGGAGACTCGAGCTCAGCGGTGAGCCGAATATGGGTTGATGATGACGACGACGATGACATTTTACTACTGGTTTAAGTGTGTGCATAATAGATATTGATTTAGTGGACAACTTTATTTTTATTTTTTATTCAATAGATTTGTGCTCGACTACGATCATGCCTGGTGTAAAGCAAAGATAATGCCATACTAAAGCCATACTCGACGTGCACTGTTTACCAACAAAGAATCAGAAATTAAGGTAGAAAACGCATATCATTTCATAACTACCGACAAAGACGTACCGCCAAGCGATTTAGCGTTCCGGCACGATGTCGTGTAGAAACCAAAATGGGGTGTGGATTTTCATCCACCTCCTAACAAGTTAGCCCGCTTTCATCTAAGATTGCATCATCACTTACCATCAGGTGAGATTGTAGTCAAGGGCTAACTTGTAAAGAATAAAAAAAACTTATTTATTTTAAATCTATGTATTGTTTTTTTTTATAAAGTAACTAATTGTTCCATAAATCTTAATCTTAAAATTACATCATGTATGGTATTCTTTTTCGTCGCCTTCGGGGGCTCTGCCGTACCAAATATATCTATTTAATTGTCAAAACCTCTAGATAAAATAAAATTATTCTTTGATTATCTCCAATGTTCTAGATAAGTAGTATCTAAAAAAAAGTAACATAGTAATTGATAGGTTAAGGTCAAGCCCTAATTACGTCTGGATATTCGACTAGAAATATATTAGGTAGAGTCTTGGAAGATAGGTCACTTGTTTTAGGGGTCGAATCAAGGTCGTAAGAATAAACACGTGTACAAATCCTAGCATTATTATTTTTTTCAGAGAAAATTGAAAATGTATTTATGTAATTCATTACTGCTCAGTTTTTTTTTTTGTAAAATCTCCTTTCGAAATGAAAGCAGGTTCAGTGAAGATACCTAAGTTCACGCTGAATACCTATACGATTTATTAAAGAAAATTAATAAATGATTAATAATAATTAGTTTGAAAAGCTGCAAATATTTTTTTTCTTTGTTCCAGAACTGAAATGTAGTTACTTCTTATTTCATTCATTCATCAATTACTCATTTTTCTTTTGAGTTTTATTTTTCACTTCTTTATTCCACAGATAAAAATATTGGCAGATAATTGCCAATTTATTAGAGGTCTTCTTTGACGCGATCCAGGCGTTTTTCTCCAACTTATCTATTTTTTGACAGCCGCGTGGCGTAGTAGGCGTGACCCAGCTTTCTGCATCCACGGCCGTGGGTTTGATTCCTACAACTGGAAAATATATTGCGTGATGAGCAATCGGTCGTTTCCACTGTCTGGGTGTATACAGGGTGATTCGGTCTTTAGTGCGGATATTTTTTTTCGTGGTTCTGTATCATTAATAGAATATAAATCTACAAACAGTTCGATACATTTTATGTAATTTTTTTTTTAAATTTATGTCTCTAAAATAACAAAATAATGTACATATTATTACTAAACAAGATATATTCAGCTTAAAAGTGATCTGGTGACGTTCTTTAGGTATCAAACGAAAATAAAATAAACGCACAATAGGGTGACCCTAAAATTCTGTTCAAAAGTAAATAACTTTAGCTAACGATAATTTTGTTATTTTTGAGTTAAAAAAAAAAAGAAAAAATACGTGATCATTAAATTTTGTTTATGTACAAAATATAAAAATATCCGCACTAAAAAAATTTTCTTCCTGTATATAGGTATTTTATGTAGTATATAAACTTATAATTGATAAAATCAGCTATCTTAGTACCCATAACACAGACTATACGCTTACTTTGCGCTTTACATTTATTTATTACCTGCCTACGGCGAAGCCAAAAGTAAGGGTAAATAATTGGCAGTCTATGTATGTATGCGTGTATGTTTCACCGTAGCATCTAAACTACTGAACAGATTTTATTAGGAAATTTGGTTCAGTAGTTTAGGTACATGGCCACCACGGCTCTACCAAGATCATTTTTGTACCTATACATTTCTCTATTTCGATCTGCAATATTTTCTTGCTTTATTCTTTTAAGACCCCTTTTTACGTAGTCGAGTATAGTTTTTAAACTTAATTTTTTATTTCGTCATAAATTCTGCTTCTTTACTACTTAACATCCTCTCATAACGGTTGTGACGTACAAATACAGCAACCTCGTGAAAATTCAACATTTTTTTCTCCGATAGCCTTTTTTTCCACTAGCGCAACAACTATAAAACTTGCCCAAGCTTTTTTGTGCAAGGAAGTTGGATTATTCTTAAGTTCCCGTTTAAAACGAGTATTGTCTCAGTAGTTTTAAAGTTTCAATTAATTTCATTTCCGAGGTGCGGCCGGGAAGTGCCCCGGGCAGTTCACCAGTTGTTAATGTTGGGCGGTCGGCACTGGGGAACTGGGAACTGCAGCTGTTGTAAGTACGGGCTGTTTCTTGTTATATTATTCACGTACCGTACCGTACGTAAAGAGATTGCGTTTTTGCTCTTTTATTATATTTAGTGATTGAAATGAAAATAATAATTAAAAGCTTTTATTTAACTTGTATGTATGTTACGGTGGATTCTTTGAAATCAATTTTGAAGTAAAAATCTTCAACCGATTGAGCTGAAATTTTGTATACACGTTAAGTTTGGATGACAATTTACGATATGTTATATGACGTCGTTTTAAATTAAAGGAGATCATTCATTTTGGGCCCATTTTGAAAGTGCCGGCTAACAAAAAAAAATGGCACGAATCGTTAGAACTTGCCATTTGGAGTAATAGCTAACATAGCATAAAAGTTGTAGGAGGCCTCTGAACCAACCAACCTGATTTTCAAAAGTGCCCGCTAAGAAAAAAACTTGAATGATCAGTTGAAATGATACCTATAAGAATTTTATTTAAAATCAATAAAACTCACGTCTTTGTCGAGCCCGCCTCGGCAGAAGCCACCACATCTGATCATTTTATTATAGGTACCTCGTCAAACCTTCCCGTGCTGGGGGAGTGCTACGATCCTGGCAGGTTTCTGAGGAGGCAATGGCGCACATTCTCCAGCTCCTGGCTGACCGCTTCTGGACGTGCGGACGAAGTCGGGACTGCTGAGGCAACCGGTGACACGCGTCGCAATACTACCAATGAAGAGCGAGTGCTAAATGCGCACTGGGATGGAGAGTGTATACGACGCGAATTAATATTATTTATTTGCCACATATTATGTACAGTACATGAATTTAATAAAAGGCGAAATGGAACGTGTGTGTCATAAACCTCACTGACAGTAAAATCAAAATGTCACTCACCGACAATTTGAAACTAACGACTCTTCCTCCAACCGAGAAACGGTCACCACACACGTCTCCAAAAAAATAAGCCGATTTTACCAAAAGCTGTGTTTTTATTGAGCCTGGCCTCTACAAAGTGGTTAGCTTTTATTTAAACGCTCCAAAAAGCAGTTTTTTTTTAAATTAAACTATCAATTTTTAACCTTGATGTGATTAAATTGTTCAATTGTTTAATGTTATGTACATTTTAAAAAATTAAATATCACGTGTCTCAAACGGTGAAGGAAAAACATCGTAAGGAGACCTGCATACTTGAGATTTTTTTAAATTTTCTGCGTGTGTGAAGTCTGCCAATGAGCATTGGGCTGGTGGACTAAAATAGTAATAATGAAATAAAATATCAAATTTTAAAAACTAAGATTGCATCTTCCTTTATGCGACAAAAGGGCTTAGTAAAGCTGAAAGAAACTGGCAACACGGATGGGAAAAGACACAGGGGCTGACTGACAATGGATTTTGCCTGATGAAAGAAGCCAAAAAGACAACTTTCTGTACGCTGCCAGAAATACTACTTTCTGCACGCTAGCAGAAGCCGGCAGACTTTTTCTAAAGTCAGATCTTACGAGAACTGCGATCCTCAGAAATCTCTAGATATCTATCAGGCGATTTATAGATTTTATTGGTTGGTATGGTCATTCTAACACCTTGGGACCTCATCGCCCATCGGCTCTTCGAACTATGTGGCCTGCCCTTTGCCACTTCAGCTTCTCGACTCGCTGAGCTATGTCAGTGACTTTGGTTCGTCTGCGGATGTCCTCATTCCTGATTCGATCAATATATATTATAATAAATTAATCATATATTTATTAGTTTATGTTATATCATCTCATTGGGTCATGAGAGTAATGGAATAGAGAGTACATCTGTACTTTCACACGCAGTCATGCTTTCTATAATATCAACCTGAAGGCTTGTCTAAAGTTTAGATTGGCTGCCGTGACTGAAATAAGGTCAGAAGCACATTATAATAATAAACTTGATGACCGATTGGTACAGTGGTACTTACTGCATCAAAAGACCTGAGTTTGATTCCTACAAACTAAAAAGTAAATATTAATGATTATATGGGACATAAAAGTAACAGTACTACTCATTTATGAGTGCCACCTACAAAACGATCAATATATTTGTATATCACATATACAATATTTATTTTCGTGTTTCTAAATCGGTTATTTTTTTTCAAAACTCTTTATTTCACATATCAGAATGATGGTCTATCTGCTTGGTTCTTTAACTATCTATATCTATTCTTCTAATAAAACTGGTCAAATTCTATACATTTATTCGAAATTTGAGATTTTAATTATACCATTTGCAACAACAAACGTTACCGTGGCATAGAGTACTACTAGCGCCATCTAGAATCTATACTTACAATACGAATTCTGTACATTTTGTACATTCTGTACATTGAAGATATTTTGAAAAATTTTGTTGGGGGGCATTATAAAATCGATACTGAAGCTAAAAATATTTTTTTTCGATTTTTTGTCTGTCTGTCTGTCTATCCGTGTTTTGTTCGGGCATCACGCTGAAACTACTGAATGAATTCAAATGCAACTTGGCACAGTTAAGTTAAAGACCATAATACGAATTATAAGATACTTTTTATTGCGAAAATAAAATAAGAAGGGGGTGAAATAGGAGTTTGTATGGAAAGTCCTTAATTTTAAGACTTACAATTTTAAAAATTTGTTCATTAATCATAAAAAAATACGAAATATAATGTAATTCAAAAATTTTTGAAATTCTTCCCCTAAAGTGGTGAGATAGGGTTTGAAAATTTACATCGATTTCCACGCAGACGAAGTCGCGGGCGTCCGCAAGTAACTAAATAAAAAATATTAATTATGCAAGAAAAATAGCCTAAAAGCAAACAGAAAATAAATGCTCAAAGATGTCAAGAAAATTTAATGCTTTGCTACTCGTATGAAAATTTTGCAGCTTTATAATGCCCTAAAATTGTGCACAGCTTTTGATTTAGCCTTGATACGGTTTATTTGCCAAAGAGTGAGTCGCAAAGAGTTTTATATTTCGCTCTTTGCAAATAAAATAAATATTCATATTCGGCTCAAGGTAATGCAAATAATATACGTAGTGCAATTTAATAGGTCGTCAAAAGAGTTTTGCGGTGCGTGAAGGTAAATTGATCAATTTAATTTAGCTAGGAAAATTCATGGTTAGTTTAGAATCTAAATGGGTAGTGAATAGTTCAGCATAGTTATATTTTTCATTATCCGACTTCAAAAAGGAGGTTGGCGAAAGTAGGAGTCACACTCTGAAGTGTCGTACACTCATACATTTATATTATATTAAAACTATTATCGTATAATATGCTTGTAAAATAAATATTAAGATTTTACAGAACGGGAACCAAAAGAAAAATCTGCATTTTATTAACAAAAAAAGTCATCTGTAAAAGCGCCTTGTCGTAGTTATGCAGCAATCACTCAGTTGTATGTCAGTGGTGTTTTTCACATTTATGTATTGATAGGGTATTTACTAATTTAAGGTACATCTTTTTTCGCCCTGCTTTTGGAAAATGCTTACAATTTACTTTTTTCTCAATGTAATCACGATAAACAACTATTAATAGATTTCCAATATGCACGCTCCTTCTATCAGCTAGACCCAAAATACATGTAATCTCGCCATTCTCTTTTACAGATTTAATTATTCTTAATAAACAGTACTGAAGTTCCCAATCTTTAATCATGAATCATTATTATAGAAATCGTATGACAAGTTGTCAGTCAAGTTTTTTGGTCTTAAACAGACACACAAAGGGATGTTATTTTGTTCGTTTCATTAATAAAACATAAAACAATTATAGTATTATGTGTAGGTATAAACATAGAAAACTGGCGGGCGCCCCTATACCTCCTTAATCCGACCCTGTCACAACATAGCCTAGTGGATGTGACCTCTGTCTCCGATTCCGGAGGGTATTGGTTGGAATCCGGTCCATGGCATGCACCTGCAACTTTTTAGTTATGTGCATTGTAAGAAATTAAATATCGCGTGTCTCAAACGGTAAAGGAAAAACATCGCAAGGAAACCTTCATACCTGAGAATTTTCTAAATTATCTACGTGTGTGAAGTCTGCCAATCCAGATTGGGCCAGCGTGGTGGACTATTTAGCATAATCCTTCTCATTATAAGAGGAGACTCGAGCTCAGCAAATCAGCAGTGACCCGAATATGGGTAGATAATGATGATGATATTAGTGATGTTTCGCTTATAAATATTTATTTAAATTTAGATTTTTTTTTATTATTTACAAGTTAGCCCTTGACTACAATTTCACCTGATGGTAAGTGATGACGCAATCTAAGATGGAAGCGGGTTAAAAATCCACACCCCTTTCATTTTCTACACGGCATCGTATCGGAACGCTAATCGCTTTGCGGTACGTCTTTGCCGGTAGGGTGGTAGCCACGGCCGAAGCCTCCCACCAGCCAGACCTGGAGCAATTCAAGCCTCAATAGCTCAACGGTAAGAACGGTCGGACTCATCACCGAGAGGTGGTGATTAAATCCCCGCCCCGTTGGTCTATTGTCGTACCGTATTGTGTATTGAGAATGGGAAAATTGGTCATATTATAAAAAAAATATGGCAAATATTCCTTTAAAAAAAATCTCAATCAGCCCAGCCGGGTATCGAACACAGGAACCAGTTTTGTAAATCAACCGCGTATACCACTGCGCCACGGAGGTCGTCAATATAGGCTTTCGTTTCAAATCACGAGTAGGTACATTATTAGTGACTTGTAACTTTATTGGACTGAATAGCGTTATGTACGAGATACTATTGATTTAGCAATTTATTTCCAAGTCACTGGATCTATTTAATGAACAATACAATGTAATACATCCACTCAAATGTTATAACCTACAAATATATTATATTGTATAACATTCACGTTACTTGAAGAGTTTCAATAGAAAGAGAGACTGTGATGGTCAGACATACGTCATAATAATAGGATAGTTGACTCATATCAAATTTAATAAAAACAATATTAATTTCGTGGAATGGAATAAAGGTCTGAAATCAATATTAATTAATAAAAGTTAAGGATTTCTTATACAAGTAAATTTTAAAATTATGTATTTTTAAAATTTTCCAAACGTGAAAATCGCTATCGTCCATTTTGCAACGTCACAATGTTACTTGATGTACTAAACGTCACACTAATTATTAACTAATATTTATGTTAAACGCTCCGTTTGTTAAAAGATTAGTTAACGTGACGTCATGAAACAGTATAGACCAACAACACCGGCAAAAAAAAATCTTTGTATAGACTCATACAAATGCGTCCACTGATCAGCATCGTATGAACCGCATCGTACGGAATTTTGTGTGCCGTAAAATTAAAAACCCGTTTGACGGCTCGTACTCAACCGAAAGGTCATAAGTTTGATTCTTGCCTGATGGACTATTGTCGTACCCACGCACGTATTATTTTTTATCTGTCGCTAGTCGGCCAAAAGTTAGCTTTAAAAAATTTGACAATGCACAAACAGCGAAGCCATAAAGAAACATTTTTTTTTGGGGATATGATTTCATTTTCGGTCTACATCATCGTCATACATCTTTATTTAATTTCATATAATGACAAAAAACATTTAAAAAATTGCGCTTGGTCGGTTGAGAGCCTAGACAAAGAAACCCGTTTGCCGTGTGCCCGTGTGCTTGGAGCACAGACAAACAAACTATCAATCACAAAATGAGGTAAGTCTGGACATTGCAAGCTCTAAGTACAATAATTTCTATTTTGGGTAACCTAGATTAATATATTATCAGAGGAAATATTAACGAACAAATAAAAATGGTAATGGCATAGAAAAAAACCTACTAACGAAGTCAAATACACGTTTTATTTGGCATTTTATACGCTACCATTCATCATAATTTATCAACCGTGTTTTTTCTATGCAAAAGAAAAGCAAGTTTTTGTGCGATATCGCATCGCTTTTTCTCTAGAACTGTTTGTTATTGAAACTATTACAACTTTTTTCGGAGGGATTCGCTTGGGGAATGTTTTTTTTTGTTGTAGGAAAGTACAATTTTTCCGACTTAGTGGTTATTAGTTTATGAAGACGTTTAAAATTGAGTACTTAATAGCGACTTTGTACGCGTGAAATTCTGTTATTCACTAATCACGCGGGAACTATGTATTTAATTGGGATAAAAAGTAGCATATATGTTGCTCCATAAACTCCCCATCTTTCAGTGAAAGTCCCATTAAAATAGGTTCAGCGGTTCCAGAGATTTGCCCGCACAAACATAAAGACAGACAGACAAAAAATTTATAAAAGCTCGATTATGTTTTAATATCGTGTAAAGAGATACAAGTATTTGAAACAAAAACAGTTATTTTGTAATCACAGACAGACATTTCAATTTTATTGATTTGTATGTATGTATTTTAACTTACAGTCCAGGTTTTCATATAGGTACTAAAAATAATAACCCTACAGTTTTTAGGGATATTTAAAAATGTAAGCCACATCTTTTAATTTTAAACACAGAATAGAGAAGATCCAGAATGAGTCTTTACAAGCAGCGTGGTGTAGCCGGTGAATCGTCAAGCGTCTCCTAGACATCCACATGAACACACTTTTTTCGTAATTTGTATTCAAAATTTAACACCAACAACAATTACGTAAATTAATACTCGTTTATTAAACAATAAAAAATAAAAAAACACTCCATCTTATTTCTTTAGTTTTGGTGAACAGTTTTTCTAAAATATTAAAAAACATAATATGTTTTATAATTCGATGAAGCCCGCTACACACTCGAAAAAAGATGACGTCATGCGTCTTTCCCTCGCTCTTTTTTACAAGAATAAAGTCATTCTGGTCTATGAAGATTATTAAACAGTATTTCAGATAAACGAACAGTATTTTATTTATTTACTTCTTATGACGTTGTCACGTTCAACTATCGTCAGTAAACTTTACAGACAACCGATTTTTTATAATAATATGGAAAATTACTGATGCGACGCTTTGTGTCATACTGACACGAGAATGTATTAGTTTTTTGAATTCTGTATTTGAAACGGTTATGAAACCGCCGTGTTCCGTATTCTCTATCTGCCTATTATTCTTTAATCTGTGATTTAAAATTAAAAAAGCTGTCAAAAGAAAGTAAGTAAACATAAACTTACTAAGCAAAAAATAACAACGAATCTTTACTAATATTATAAAGCTGAAGAGTTTGTTTGTTTGATTGAACGCGCTAATCTCAGGAACTACTGGTCCGATTTGAAAAATTCTTTCAGTGTTAGATTGCTCATTTATCGAGAAAGGCTATAGACTATATATTATTCCCGTATTCCTACGGGAACGGGAACCACGCGGGTGAAACCGCGTGGCGGCAGCTAGTGAATATTAGTAAAATCTGTATTTTACTAGAATTTAAAATAAATTATCGCTGTGACTTCCGCGCTGCAACGATAAATACGAATGGTGGATAAATTATACAATTTGAAATGATAATGGATTGGAAACAGTCCAGTATAAAATGCAATTTTATGTGCTGGTTTATTCGCATTATTTGACCAACTAGTCATTTATGTAAAACATAATTGGACTTTTTATGTGATATTCAGTGACCATGATCTAATTTACGTGCTTATTTGTAAAATTTATCGATGTAATTAACGTTTGGTTAATTTTATTTAGGCTAGAACCTGTGGTTGACGAGGTCTTTGGTTTGGGTCCAGAGTCAGTCAATGAAATACTGATTTTTTTCACCCGCCTCGCTTCTGTAGTACGGGTTGGTAGGCTTAGGGTTATAATATTTGTATCTGTAACGATCAATAACAGAAGGTAATTATTGATAATTTCTTTTAAGATATAAATGCCTAATATTTTATAGCCTGACCCGTATTTGAACTTAGAACCTTAATACTTATATCCACGCTGGCTAACTGCTGGACCTACGGGGTATTTAACTGTATGATATGGATGATATATAAATCATACTAATTATACATATACTCCTTTTAAATAAAAAGTAAATCTACATATTATTTCATTTAAAAAAATAATAGCCTAAAAATGTATAAAATTGTTATAATAAACATCGAATTACTTAAACAACGATTAAGTATTTATGTATACAGAAAGCTTTTGCTATGTAAAGTAAAGCAATCTAAAAGCTGAATTATTTTACAAGTGGGTGGATATTTTAATTGGAATAATCAAAATGTTTTCCATTTTCTTTCAAGTAAAGCAATATACTGCCATAATACTCGTATTTCAGAGAAATTTTAATTGAAAGAAACGTAACGAGCACGCTTAACAAACGGTTTTCTTTTATTTCTTGTGAGAAAAAAATAGGTGCCCCACGTCTTCGGCGCTTAATCCTTAAACTTCAAACATTCATTAATTACAGCCCCCTAATTGCCCACCAGGGAAAAGAAAGGTTTCATTCAAACGTCAGGCAGAAATTGATGGGTTGACCAGTGAATGGGGCCTCGCGTCAGTTGGACGTCTGTAGTCATAGTGGACACACGTTCGCAGTCCAAATATAAATATAGCCACGTGACTGACGGCTGTCGCGTGCGCACTAGCCCTTATATTAGGCTGGGAATGTACGATAAGCTTTACAAAACGGAATTGATACGTTTCGAAATGTAGCTTACGCGCGCAACGATATTTTTTTCTCGCATGCACGGACGTGGATTCCTGAACGGATTTGTTTTTTTTTTACGTTAATTTAATTTGCAGTGTTCTATTCATTTAGTCGGCGCGGATTAATTTTATTCTATTGAGTTTTTTTTTTCTATAAAATTGATATGGCGTATGATTGTGTTCGAAGTTTGAATAATTGGATTATTTTGTTTTTAACTGTGATAATGTGATCGTATAGTGTTTTTTATTGAGTTTTTGGACAGTTTTGGGACTATGACATCGGCGGTGTTTATAGTTTTTGGCGCCCTGTTGCTGCCCGGGTCTTCCTTGACGAACTCTGATAATCTAGGTCAGTCAATTTATTGCTTACATTATTGCTGGTGGACATAATTGTGTGAAGTTAATGGGCGTAAAGTAGTTTTGCCCTATATGTTACAGTAATTGGATTGGATTGTATTTAGAACCAGGCAATGTGGATGACAGTTTAAAAGCTAGTAGAGCTTTATATTTGTTAGTGTTAATGCTTTAAGCTGTACAATGGTGCTGTAATTGTAGTTTTATAGCGGTAATAGCTTTTAAAATATAATTATTTAAACATACTTTAAAGTACTTTACTATTACGTATGTTTTAGTTTTTTGTGCCTACTATTTTATTATATTATTTCCCAAGTTTTATCAACCTATAGCCGTTAAATATTTATTTTTAGATTATTAACTGTAATTTGCATAGACTGATTATTATTTTGAAACTGTTGCCTATTTGACAGTAAAAGTTTCACCAAAATCAATTCAGCGTTCTTTTTATAGTAAATATACATTGTCGCTGTATTTCAGGAGCTCCAATATTCGGTTTTTAGTCAAGAGGTTCGATTACCGGTCAAGTCAAAAATGTATGCTTTAATTTTTCATGTGAAACATGTTAGAGCGACAAATTAATGTTTGCTTCTCTGTCAGGATCATCATCTTCATCAATCATCATCAATTATTCATCAATAATCTTCAATCAATCGTATGTTTTTAAGTTATTTGTTGCAAATTCAGCTTTAAAACTGAGGAATACCGTTTCAATTGAATCAGTCGCAATTACAAAGCGATCATTGAGACTGAGTTGAACAATAAGCCCTTGTAGTTGTTGTCGGATATGATTGCAAATGTACAACAATTATTTGCATTGCAATCATTGCAATTGTGTTCAAAATAATTGCGAGTGTCAAAAGTGTAGATATTTGAAATATAGTCCATTTCATGAAAGAAGTCCCCCAGACGCGGCGCTAATGTCTTATTGACGCTCATTGTCATTTGGTAAAGTCGGTCTTATTGTTATTTGTGTAAGGCGCTGTCAATTTTAGTTCGAGTTTTAGCCGTGGGACTTTTTTCATGAAAAGGACTTTACCAGTAATCCAGCGGTCCTAAATGTGCCGACTACACAATAACCCCCGTTTGGTTCAGGGTTATTTAAATCGACTTTACTACATTTTATTCTAAAATATTATTATTATATTTTATTCTAAAATATTATTTTATTTTATTCTAAAATATTATTATATTTTGATAGCTTAATATTCGACTATGCCTGTACCTACGTTGCAATCGTCTTCAAGATTGTAATAGCGACTGCAACATACAACAACCACCTACTAGTGCCAGTGTGTTTAAAATGATTGCGACTTTGATGCATTTGATTGCAATAGTTTTGACATTGGATTGCACAGTAATTTTTACGTCAGACTTTGCCTACATTAGAATCGTTTTCAAAATTATTATAGCGACGGCACTACATTGCAACTATTAGGTGTAGTAGTGGTAGTAATCGTTACTTAGTCTTAAATGTACAAACATTATTTAGTTTTCAAAATTATGATAGCATCTGCACTACAACTTTCGGTTAGAGCGATGTTTATAATGATTGCGACTGTTATGCATTTGATTGCAACTAGTAGTAGTAGTAATTAAAATCGGTTTCAAAATTTTGATAGCGACTGCACTACATAACAACCCCCGGTTAGTACGTGAGTGAACAACAGAGTAGCGTGTAATGGCCCCTGTATAATGTATCTTATTCCGGACACGGGCCTGTGTTAAGGGGAAAGAACTCGTTAATGGCAGCCATGTTTACAGGTAAATAAAGACTTTTTGCTTACAAACATTTTATTTATGTTATAAAAGAGGGTTAGAGTAAACTCCTTAATAATGAGGGCTCATGAAAGGCTCAGTCACTTAGCGTCGAGCTGAGCTTTTGACGATCGGCGCAATTGGATTGTGGACTCCTACAGACAGGCCCTGGGTTTGATTTGAATGAAAGAAAATTCAAATTCAAAATTCATTTATTTAAATTAGGTTTAGTTTATTATCACTTTTGATATGTCAAGTTATGTCAAGTTTTAATGGTGGTTAGTAAAGTCGAAAGCCGGCTCTAAACGCGCCTTGGTACGAGAAGAGCCCAAACACAGTCAAGGTATATTTTTTGGAGTTTACTCCTTAAGAATCGATTTTTTATATATAAGGCGCCCGGTATGAGAAAAATCCGAGGGGTAAAACCAACTGAACTAACGAAAAAGTGTCACGTTTTTGGTGCGCACCTTTAGTGCGCAACTTTCTAATTTAGCTGTGAGTGTATTGAGACGTACATAGGGTATGCTGTATAGGCGACTATACCTATATACTATATGTTATTGGGCTTGTTTGTTTAATGATTATATCATTGTAAGAGTAAAATATATAATGTGAAGTATATTATAAAGTCTATTAGTTATTTTACAATTCTATACATTTAGTCTTCTTTAACATAAGTATTACTAAAGCCCTACTCGATGTGCACTGTTTACCAACAAAAAAAAGTGTGTATGTTAAAAAAAACAAAAAGTTAGCCCGAAGCACGTCTCAATACTCGCGCCTTATAAGTGAAAGGTGCGCAACCGAGGTGCAGCAGGCCGCGGCGTGCGCACCCGCCTAAAGCGTGCACATGGGTGCGATGTGCAAGTTGTTGGCGGCACAGCGCACGGTGAAAGGTGCGCAGAATAGGTTGCGCACAAAAAACGTAACGCATGTCATTTCATAACTTATTGGAGTTTACTCCTTAACAATCGATTTTTCATTTATACCCCTCGGTACGTTTTTTGTGCGCAACCTATTCTGCGCACCTTTCACCGTACGTAGCCGCCATAGCGTGCACATGCCTAGCGCGTCCGCACGCACGTGCACGCTGTTGGCGGGCGCGCACGCAGCGCTGCACCTCGGTTGCGCATCTTTCACTTTTCAGGCGTTGCTATTGAAAAGAGTAAACTCCATTCGTGCGTCGGAGCTGACACACTTTTTTGTTTACCATCATTTTATAAAGTTATCTAGAATTAAGTACATAATTGTATATTGAAATCGTCAGGGATCACAGCTCAGCATTAATGCAATGTTTTGTAAAAAAATAAAATAAAATTCCTGGCGCCGATATTTAGGTAAAACCAGGGCGACGTCAAAGTCATAGTTACAAGGAATTAACGCACTTAAAAATAAAACTTGTCAAAAATTACAATAATATGGAAATTTTGCAGCTTGGGTTAATTTAAATTTTTTTTTGGTTCAAGTCTCGTTTCGTTCTATCAACGAAAGAGTAATGGCGAGTCCAAACATAGCGCGGATATGGTGAGCGGCACGCCGCGCGCGATTGCTACGCTATGTTAGAACACGCCTTTGATTGAAGATTGCTACGCTGGAGCTGTGTGTGGACGATCGCCGCGCACGAATGTTTCTGGGGCTTTAGCCATGAGGCAGCATTTTTAAATTTTCGAAGCGTTAGATTTTGTAGAATCGACGTGCCACATGGCTACAGGCCCTGGGATGTCTATATTAGTCGCGCGGCAGGGTTGTCTCGCGATTGCCGCTTGTTGCTGCCATGCTATGTTTGGACACGACTTAATATTTTCGATTTTGCCGCTATTGGTTGACAATATTATTATGTCTTTCTTTATGTCGTTGTCGCATGATAGATCACTAAGCCTTCAGTTATGATGACGCGTAGAAACTACCAGAGGTATGAGAAAATTAAACTCTTACAAATAACAGCCCACTTAACATCAGGTGAGATCAAGTCAAGAGCTAACTTGACATTGAATAAAAAAAAGCTCGGAGTATCGATCCAATCAGATATGGACCAAAGTTATCGACATGGCTCCATTAGTAGTACTACTGAAGTCTTATACTTCGAAGAAAATAGCAAATGGTCGTTGGGGTTCCATTCCACGATGCTGGACCCCGCACTGGATTCAGCGTAGCGTTGGCCGACCTCCCATTAATGGAAAGGCAACCCCGCATTGGAAAGCTCGCTGATGGATTACATTCTATTGGGTATATCAATAAACACCAAGTGGACTGCGCGCCTCTCGAGATATGTTTGGAAGTCCATTCAGAAAGTCAATGTTTATCCATCGCCTGTTGAGAAAGTGAGAAACACATTTACTAGTTATGGATAAGTATATCCTTACCTTACCTTATCAACTGATAGACGTCCACTACTGGACATAAGCCTCTTGTATGGGCCTTCAAGCACAACGGTCTCGAGCCGCCAGCATCCAGCGACTCCCTGCAAACCGTTTGATATCCACGCTCCACCTAGTGAGGGGTCGACCAACACTGCGCTTTCCGGTGCGGAGTCACCATTCCAGCACCTTGGGACCCCAACGTCCATCGGCTTCTTGAATTATGTGGCCTGCCCATTGCCACTTCAGCTTCGCGACTCGCTGAGCTATGTCAGTGACTCGTTCCTCTGGGGATAAGTACATAGATTTAGGGAAATAGTGTTTATAACTATTGTTATGCACATAATGAGTTATTGCATTATTAGGGAACACTTGTGTGTGACTAAAAGTCTGACAGCTTGCGCACGCGCATTCGACTATTTATAGTCATTTGTATTGAATATAAGTGAATACAGTCACTGCTAATTTTCATTTTGATGGTACGGTTTTGGGGTTTCAGCTGATAAAAGAAAACTATGAGAACAAAATCCTAATTTACCTAGTTGTCTATGATATTAGATCGTTATAAAACAGCAAACTTAACTAGCAGCAATTTATTTTGAGATAACAAAAATTTAGTGGATTTTTCTATAAACTTTTTTGATTTAACGCAAACCTTGAACTTTTCTGTATGATATGCTAAAGTTCTGGTGGTCAAAGCAATAAATTTGTCAGTTTTGCGTTAATCTGTCAAACTTGTATCGAGTTGTCAAATCTCGGTGCACGGTCGCTCATATAAAATGACTGATTGGCGCTCACGTAGAAGTGGCGTTTGCCTTGACAATACACTCTCTAGGGTCTATCTAGATTGTATTAACCTGGAACGTCAACAGACACTCAAATTTGAATTCATTTATTTCAAGTAACCATTAGACTATCACTTTTGCAAAGTCTGTCAATGAGTAAGTAGTGTTCCTCGAAAACGGGTAATGTTATTTATGTTCTTGTGGAAGGGAGGTATCAGTGTTGGTATAATTAAGAAGGTATTTGATGACTTGAGCTCAGTTGTTTGTTAGGCAGCGTGGACACCGTCACGCTGCCAGTCGCGTTAGTGATTTTGTGTAATAATGTTTTGTGTTGATAAATATTTTTAGTGTGGCCTTGGAGAACATGTCGAAAGAAAATTTGCATTTTACAGTAATATTATAAATATTTGTGTTTCTGTGCGTGGGTATGTATGTTCGTTACTCCTTGACGCCGCAACTACGGAAATGATGCGGTTGAATTTTTTTAACGGAGATAGCTTAGGTCAATTCCTGGACATATTTTAAAGATTTTATTTTAATCACAAGTCACATTTTTTTCTGATCAAACATTTTTGTTGAATTGTGTAACTAATAAAAAATATGCAAAACTTCTTCATGATAATCGTGGTTGCACAATTTAGGCACAACTTTTGTTAATAGGGCACGTGAAATACAGGCCAAACGGGCGTTTTGAACTTTTTAATTTGTCATAAAAGTTGACCTTACTCTCGCTTACATTAAGTAGTTAGTTGTAATTTATATATATTATGTATATTGTAAAAGCCAGAAATACCAAATTCCTAGGTTTTCTAGTAATTTGTATTATGTCTTGGTTATGTCTTGTTCTCTATGGTTCAACCAGTATATATTGGTACTTCTAAATGTCAGGATTTAACAATACAGAAATATTTATTTTTCATATTACTATCAAACGATTAACTAATTTTAAAATCTTCAAAAGTTGGGAATTTAAAAAATCTCAGGATATAATTTATGAGACTAGGTCTTAGTTACCTACATTGTAAAAACTTGGCTTTTAATTATTTATTCTGACGGCCTCCGCGGCGCAGTGGTATGCGCCCGGCTGGGCCGATTGAGATTTTCTTGATTGATCCAGGACTGACTGGTGGGAGGCTTCGGCCGTGTCTAGTTACCACCCTACCGGCAAAGGCGTACCGCCAAGCGATTTAGGGTTCCGGTACAATGTCGTGTAGAAACCGAAAGGGGTCTGAATTTTCAACCTCCTAACAAGTTAGCCAGCTTCCATCTTTGATTGCATCATCACTTACCATCATGTGAGAATGTAGTCAATGACTAACTTGTAAAAAAAAATTTTCATCATTATCATCCTTTTTCATTGCCTATTACATAAAGCCAAGCCTCCTTAAGCCGCACGAGAGCTTTTTTTACCGTCCTTTAAAAAAACTATCGTGCGAATGGAGGCTAAACAAGAGTGAATTTAGAGCGTAGACTCACCACGGTTTGCGGGTTTAACAAAAAGTAAACAATAAAATAATCCGTCATACATTTGTCACAATGTTGCAAAATAAAGGGTTTTACAGGGTAACATCAAACGGGGACATCTAAAACTTTTTAATCCTTCATAAAAGTTATATAGTTTGTAAAATTTCATCCATTAACTAAAATATAAATGAAGTCCGAAATACGTGAGCGGGCAGTCGAGTGACGGGTAATGGCCGACATACATTATTCGGGACACGGATGTCTTTCGGGATACGGGGAATCTTGCGACTATATTTATAAGGTAAATAGAAACGGGAAATGCTGTTTTGTCGAATTTCGATAGAAAATAGACAGAAATGTGTTTATTGTAGGACAATTGAATTTATCTGGGAAATATATTTGACATTGACAACATGTTCCAGTATACATAAAGAGTTTTTTAAAGCTGCATATTTAGCTTTGAAAATTGAACAAGCAAGAATATGATTGAGTTCATTTTCAAATTCTTGAAAAATACAACACGGAGAAAAGTATATTTCTGAAATCAATATTTATATTATATTATAGTATTTTCATTTATAAACATCACTTTTTTAATTATTATTATATTATTATACAATATTATACAAGATGCGCGACTTCATCAGCGGTTAAATAAGTTTTTAACAAATCTTGCGGGAATCACGGATTTTCCGGGACTAAAATGTACCTACCAAGGTATAATCTATATCCATTTCAAATGTTAGCCAAATTCAGTGGTTTTTGTATAAAAGAGTAACATAAAAACATACGTAACAAACAAATATTAGAGAAACTTCAAAGAATATTAACTCTTTACCTTTTAATATTTTATAGTGCTAATTTATAGATATCGTTCTATAAAACATTTATAATGTTGTAAAAACTGAGTACAAGTTTATGTTTTTTTTTAATTTTTAGGTCATTATTTCTGGAAAATGTAACACAGCTAATAATAACTAATGAACAAAGCACACACGAAACAAATAGGCGTGGAGCCGCGCCCCTCGTAAATTAATTAAAATCGTGACAATCGCGAATTTAGCCCTTTTTACGACAAAGTTGACAGAATGCATAAAACAGTTTTTACGACAGGGCTCAATAGACGAAGAGTCAGTGACAGCCAGACCTTCGTCATTTTATAAAATTCAAATTTAATTTATTTCAATTAGGCTTAGTTTACAAGCACTTTTGAAAGGTCAGGTATATGTCAAAATTTAATTTAATCAAATGGTGGTAATAATAGACGAAAACTTAAAATTAAAGTTACGAGGGTTCCAAACGCGCCTTGGTCCGAGAATAGCCCACAACAAACTCAGCCAAAGGTTATTTATTTTTTTTTAATGAAAGATTCAGATGAAAATATAAAATAAAAAAACGTGTGCGTCTCGGGACACTCGACAGAAGTGATAACTTAAACCGTATCTATGGAAAAAAGGGAGGTCAGACAGTGTAGCGCCGTAACGCGTTACGTTACGAAGCCGTTTACCCTCCCATAAGAAATCTGTTCAAAAATTACACTTTATACTTAGACAGTTGAAGATTTGTATCTTTGAAACCTGGTATCTTCCAAACCCACCAAAGACCCTCCATGGTTGGCAACCGTACTTACCTATGGTTGCATGACATGATAAACTTTTAGCTTTTATACAATGGCAAAGGTCTGGGATTCACTGGCTCTTAGTGTATAAATTATTGCGGTTGATTTCATTTCCTCCAACAGTTTCCCGGGACGAGGAAATGACACAGATATATAATTTATTCGTGTGGATTTCCGTTTGTACGAAAAAACTTTGAGATAAAGCAGATAATGTCGCCAAAGAGCATACCAATATCAGGAATATTGGTATACTTTTAAAAAGATGTTTACCTTCCAAATTGTCGGAAAAGACAATAGGAAAGAGCGGCCTCTTTGCTATTGTCTTTTCCGACACCGGGACCGAACCACCACCTCTTGGTGATGAGTCGGGCTTCTTTATTGTTGAGCTATTGAGGTTTCAATATTAGGATTTGATATTAACTTTCTATCTCTGTTTCTATACACATTACCTTATATTTTCTAATCCAACTAAAAAGCTAGGAAGTCTTTATAAAGCAACACATACAAATACGGTAGATTTTTCTTTATATACAAACTTTTCGCACAGCTGCACTAAAAAAACCGTCAAAATTGAAGTAGTTTTCATACATTTCATAGAAATACACAGAAATCCGGTGTAAGTAAACTAGCATTAAGCTAAAAACAACTTTCTTTTCGTCGACTCGAATTATGGTGCTACGCCCCGCTGCGTCGCGTCAATAATTTGTGCACGCCTTTAGCTGAGACGAATAAGGGCTAAAGCAGGCTTGCGACGGTTTACTAGCTTTTTATTTGTCCGCGTGGTTCCCGTTCCCGTAGGAATAAAAAAAAAAAAAAAAAAAAAAAAAAAAATAAAAAAAATAAAAAAAAAAAAAATAAAAAAGCCTTTTATTTCTTGCATCAATTTACAGAGTTTTATAATAACTTAATTATATGTTAAAACGTTAGTAATTCTTTTTATTTTACACAAGAACCCCAGAATGGGTGAAGGCCTCCTCCAAAGATGTCCAATTGTCTCTGTCCTGTGCTATTTGGTACCAATATGGGCCAGCTGCTTTTTTAATTTCATCTTCCCACCTCGCCAATGGTCTTCCTCTGCCTCTTTTGCCTTGTGGGCCTCTCCACAAAGTGACCTTATAAGTCCATCTTTGATCCTTCAGTCTAGCCACGTGCCCTGCCCACTTCCATTTTAGTTTTAGTGCATAGCTCAAGGCGTCGGTGGCTTTTGTAATAGATCTTATTTTTGTGTGTCTTATTTTATCCAATCTTTTTATTTTTAGCATGCTACGTTCAAGGCCACGTTGGCAGGTTTTTATTTTGTTTTTTGCTTTGGCCGTGTATTTCCAAGTTTGGCATCCGTATGTCAACACTGGCAGGAGGTTAGAATTCAAAATTTTGGTTTTAACGGGTATCGCCATGTTACTTTTAAAAATCTCTTTGAGACTCCAGTATTTATTCCATGTTTGCTGTACTCTTCTTTCTATTTCTTTTTCATTATTCTTCTTATCAAAACTAATAGCTTTACCCAGATAGATGTAATTTTCTGTGTATTCCAGAAGTTTTCCGTTTACGGCTATTGGTGTTTTAAAGCTATTCGTCATTGCCTTAGTCTTTGTTAGATTGATCTCTAGTCCTACGTTTGAGCTGGCTAGCTGTAAGGAATTGATCATCTTTTGCAGTTGTGAGCTGGTTTCTGATAGTAGAACTATGTCATCTGCAAATCTCAAGTGATTTAGGTAGGAACCTTGTATATAGAGTCCTAGATTTTTCCAGTCCAGTTTGCTAATGATGGTTTCAAGGAGGGCAATAAATATGGTTGGTGATAGTGGATCACCCTGTCTTACGCCCCTTTCTATGGGAAAGCATGGGCCCAAGGTTTCTAGCTTTATTCTTCCTGTGTTATTATTATATATGTTTTTAATTATTTCTATATAAACCTCGCTAACTCCTTGTTCTTTTAAGCTTTCCCATATGCTTGCGTGTGTTACTGTGTCGAAGGCTTTCTGGTAGTCGACAAATGCTAAATACAGTGGTCTATGATGTTCTAGATACTTTTCTATTATTATCTCAAGGGTGTGTATATGGTCTATAGTGGAAAACCCTTTTCTGAAGCCTGCTTGTTCCACAGGTTGTTTAGAGTCTATTATCGGACTAATTCTTTTATTTACAATAGCAGAGAACAGCTTGTAGAGACTTGGTAGTAAACTGATTGGTCTATAGTTGGCTATATCCCCTGGGTCTCCTTTCTTATATATTAAAATTATGTTAGATTCCGACCACTGTCTGGGTGTTTCAAAGTTTAGTAGAATCTGATTAAATAAGTCAGTAAGTGGAGTAACCAAAATGTTCTGTGCTGTTTTTAATGCTTCATTTGTTATATTGTCCGAGCCGGGGGATTTTTCTAGTTTTAATCGTTTTATAGAATCTAAGACTTCAGCTTCATGTATTGGTCTTACTTTTCCTTTAACATGATGTCTTTTATCGAAGTTTCGTTTTGTGAATGTCTTTGTTTTATCACTATATAATTTTGTATAAAAATCCGTTGCTAAAGTGATGATGTCAGTTCTACTATTTAGTTCTTTGTCTGATTTTTTCAATCCTTCTATCCAAGACTTATTTGTTCGTAGCTCCTTAAATGCCTTTTTTGTGCTCCCACTGTGATATAGATATCTTTCTATGATGTTTTGTCTGTATTTTGCATAGTCATTCCGTATATATCTAAACACTACTTTATAGAGTGCACTTAATTCGTTTTTTAGAGTACGCGACTTGTTTTTAGTTTTCTGTAAATCTTTTCTTCTTTGTAAAAGTGTCATTGTACGGGTACGCCGTAGGAATACGGGGATAAAATATAGCCCATATCACTAAGGGATAGTGTAGCTTCTCAGCAGTGAAAAAAATGTTCTAATCGGATTAGTTTCGGAGCCTATTCAATGCAAACAAACATGCAATCAAATCTCTTCTCTTTATAATATTAGTACAATATATGTAGTTTAATAGACCTGCAGACGTTCCACGGTTTCACTCGTTTACCTCCTTTTAAAATGCGAATACAGGGATAAATTAAACCATAATATGACATTTATAAATAACTTGACTTTCTGTTGGTAAAAGTAGTTCAAAATCGGTACAGTCAATCCAAAGATTATCCCTACAACCTCACAAAAAATATTTAAATAATATTTAGTATAGATAAGCCATTTATACCATATTTCTAATTTTAAATTTACATTTCAAATGTTAGTGTGTATTATGTTACCAAGTTTAAAAATTAATAGTTCTTCATATTTGTATATTTGAGACACACTGTCTCTTTGGTCTTCCCACATTTTTTCTATCGCGAAGGACTGTTGCGATATAATCTAATCATCGTCTAAAAAAACATACCTACAGCCGGACGTAGAACCTCCTCCTTTATTCGGTTATTTATATATTTATGAAGACCAACCGCAGAACATTGTATCGTGTATACATATATTACATACGTTGTGCCCAATGGTGAATGTTTAACTTATTACAGATCTTCACAACGTTTACAATATTTAAAAAATATAATACATAATTAAAAAAGTTAAAAATAACTGCTACTTTAAATAATATAATAAAGTAATTGGAAAACTAATGGAACATACAATTACTAGTAGTTTTCCAGACACTTTATTGTATTAGTAACAAACGGTCCCTATGGACTGCGTTCCACATAAAATTGCTAAATTTCTATTGGAATTATTTACTATTCATTTAATCACCTCGTATTAATTAATCTAACTAATATAAAAACCTAATTTTATTATTCGATGTCTAATTGGCGGAAACCATGTCTATAAAGTGAAGTATGTAATTTATTGCGTGGTGGAGCGAGGGGCGTCGCCATTTTTCTATTTATTAGTCCTACAGAACCTTCAAATAGGTTTAAAGTATTTAATTGATCCACAACAGGACTATCAGGCGAATTCACTAACTTTGAAGTATGTTAGTTGACGTATACGAAATTAAGATTCGATGTAACCAATGTCATCCGGTGATCCTGGCAACCCTTCGTGGATATCATATAGTAGGTAGATGACATTTTTTAGTTGATTTGATTTTATTAATAAAGACCAAATAAGTGAATAGGCCATTAGGCTGCCCTCCTAAAGGGGATAATATACATAGGTAAAAAAAATAACATATGTGATTATGTATTTTTGACGTGACAACGTCTTATAATTCGATGGAGAGTGTATTGAGTTTCTAGGTATTACAATATCGTCCAAGCTCAACTTTGGAGAATGCATTGAGTCTCGGTATTCCAAATAAGGTGAAGCGCTACTTTACGCCGGAACAGCTTCTTACTCTTTACCAAGCTCAGGTTCGTTCGTGCATGGAGTACTGCTCCCATTTATGGGATGGATCAGCCAAATACCAGCTTGCTGCTCTGTACTCGGTGGATCGCCGAGCTAGAAGGCTCATCGGTAACGAGGCGCTAACTAATGCAAAATTGCAATCATTGGAGCATCGCCGAAAAGTTGCCTGTCTGTCAAGCATGATTGCTGCCAAGCGCTAGCCTATATAATGAAAAAAAAATCTTTTTTTTTTTAAAGTACTTCTTGTAATAAGTAAATTTTCAAGTTTCAAATGTTTAAATGGGTCATACAAGTTTTCTAGCTGCAAAAATAGTATCGCGTTTCAATTTATTGGCTCGCTCATTCATTATCGTCCAATTATGCACCGTTCTATTAAAATTACACTCGTGTTTTTATAATTATTTCAATATTGACGTAGGTACTTAATTTATTGTGTACAATGAAAAGTCGTTTGTTTACTTATTTATTTTAAAACAATAATATAGTTTGGAAAAGTCATTATTATCATTAACAGTCTATTTTAATACTGCACTCATAGTAATATTATAAAGCCGATAGTTTGTGTGTGTGTACTCGTAAGTATAAAGTGTAAGTGTGTAAGTATTTTTGCTCCTCCTTTACACTGCGGCTACTAAACCGATTTTTCTGAAATTTGAAATGGCAATAGATTTTATTCTGAATTAACACATAGGCTACTTTTATCTCGGAAAAATCACGGTTCCTGTAGGATTTGTGATAAACAGAATTTTACGCGAACGGAGTCGCGGGCATTCCGTGTAGTTCTGTTTTTATATATCCCATGGGAACCATGGATTTTCCGGGATAAAATTTCATTCAAATCGGTTCAGTTGTTTAACTGTGTGTACTTAATATTAGTATTGATTATTTCAATGAAATTTTTAAACCTATATATAATTAATTATATAATTTATAAACCTATATAGCCCTATAGCTCTATCTTGGCAACTTCTTTCATAACACTCCCGATGGTCTGGGCGGGCCGGGGGGCGATGAATGAAAAACCCATGACTGATGCACCTCACTTCCCGATTTCACACCCGCGCAGTCTTTCCTCCCGTCGTCCGCATATCATGGGAGTATCATCAACGAACTTGCCAGACTATAATTACTTGACTAACGAATTCAGAAAAATAGAAGAAAATAATTCGTAAAAGTCGTACGTAAGCTTCGGACTTTAAATTCCGTCAACAGTGTAGGGTAAGCGCGCTATGAAGTATTGAGAGCGTAAACAAGTTTAGTGCCCTCTGAAGTGTAGTGCAGTGTAGTGTAGTGTAGTTACACATTCACAAACTACTCTATGATTTAAGCAGCATATATCACAGGATAATAATAGGATAAGAGTCTGTGGTAGGTCCTCATTTTATAAAAGCTGAGAGTTTGTCAGCCATGCTTTTATTATAGGTATGTTTGAGGAAGGCGGAGGAGTGTGTGTGGTGGTGGTCTCGGAAATATGCCTATGTCCAGCAGTGGACGGATACAGGCTGATGATGATGATGATGATGATGAAGTATGTTTGGGTTCCGAGCACTCATAATCATAGTATAAAGCGTATTTTTTTACTTTTTTCTCGGCATAACATGAGTAACTTGGTCGTCAGACACTTAGATTTACAACAACCATTTGAGGAACCTCCTACTTTAGTCGTGTTCCTCACATAATATGAGGGTCGTGACCACCTTGACCCTTTACTTTCAGTTTTATTGTTTTCAGTTATATTATGGCTCCACAGAGTATAAAAGGCGGACTTCAAGACTCCAGAGAGTAAAAGAAATTTTTCGTAGTGTTGGGTGTAATCTTCTATAACAAGATGCCCAAGATGGTTATGGACCTGCCAAGTGCCAATTCATATGTTTAAGCAATGTGTTCAAATACATTTACTTAGTCAAGGTTATTACACAATTGATGAGTTCCATAATGATAAAATTGCTTGGATCATCTTCCGTCTTCACATAGGAATGTTAATAATAGTAAATTATAATATTGTATGATTTTTTAAAAGATCAACTGTTGAGTATCTCTCTTGCCGGCTCTTCTGAGAAGAACCTGCCTTCCGAATCGGTGGTAGACTTAACAAATAGTGAGTGAGTTTAAACTAAATTAATTTTGATTTGATTTCAAGGAAATCCGTTTATTAATTTTTGAGTTTATCGCGTTCACATTTTGTTGTAAATGACTTTGATTTCACCTATAATCATCATCGTAATCCTATTTAATGTTTCATGGGATGTATTTCTATGGAAGAATAGAATTAGAAGTTTGGTGCTCAAGACTGAAATACTTTTTAATTAAGCTCGTAATGATGAATAGATGAGTAAAACATCAACATTTCGCATACCTGTATCAGATTAAAAGTATGCCTACATTTCCTACTCTGAAATATTAAAAGAAATTTTCTTTCAATCTTTCCCAGTTTTTCAGCTTTAACGTAAAATAATTTTATTTGAGAAAAGTATTTTTAATGATGAAATATATTTTAGAAATACTCGTAACATAGGGAAGTCTCGTAGATATGATACTTATCAGTTTCATATAGGATTCGTAATTCAAAATCATCAGTTGATGGAAGTCCACTGCTGGACATAGGGTACCTCCAATCGACATGATCTCTAGCCTACAGGATCCAGCGTAACCCGGTTAATGTCACTAGTCCACCAGAGAAGGGTCGACCAACACTGCCTTTTCCGGTGGGGGGTCTCTATTCCAACACCATGAGAACCCACTATTGCCATTGTTTACGCTACGCTACTCGTAATTTATACTTAAGTAGCCGACGCCCGCGACTTCGTCCGCGTGAAACTCGGTGTAAACTTTCAACTACCCCTACCCTACCTCTAGCCTACCCCTACCCTACTCCTACCTACCTCTAGCCTACTTTTCTGGTTGGTTTTTTACACCTTGTGTCCGAAAAACCTAAATATCTTACAGAACCCTATTTTTTTCCAAAATAAAATTTAGCCTATGTTACTTGTGGATAATGTAGCTTTCGAATGGTGAAAGAATTTTTAAAATCGGTCCAGTAGTTTTTGAGCCTATTCATTGCAAACAAACATACAAACAAAGTTTTTCTCTTTATAATATTAGTATAGATATCATAAACAGGTAAAGTTTGTAGCATTGCAGGGGGTAATCTCTGGATCTACTGAACCGATTTTGAAAATTCCTTTATTACTAAAACGCTTCGTTATTTGAGAGTGTCATAGGGTATATTTTATTCCCGTATTCTCACAGGAACGGGAACTGTGCGTGAAACTACGGGACGTCGGCTAGTCTCTACTAATATTATAAAGAGGAAAGGTTTGTTTGTTTTCATTAAATAGGCTCTGAAAGTACTGAACGGATTTGAAAAATTTTCATTGCTGGCAAGCTACGCTATCCCCGAGTGCTATAGGCTATTTTATCTTTGAACTCTTACGGGAACAAGAACCACGCGGCCTCTGCTAGTAATTGCGATGGCCTCTGTGGTATGCGCGGTGGATTTACAAGACGGAGCTCCTGGGTTCGTTCGTTCGGCTGGTGGGAGGCTTTGGCCGTGGCTAGTTACCACCCTACCGACAAAGACGTACCGCCAAGCGATTTAGCGTTCCGGTACGATGTGTAGAAACCGAAAGGGGTGTGGATTTTCGTCCTCCTCCTAACAAGTTAGCCCGCTTCCATCTTAGGTTTACCACCAGGTGAGATTGTAGTAAAAAGATAAAAAGAAAGTCTAGGTCTGGCTGGTAGGAGGCTTTGGCCGTGGATAGTTACCACCCTTCCAGCAAAGACGTATCGCCAAGCGATTTAGCGTTCCTGTACGATGTCGTGCAGAAACCGAAAGGGGTGTGGATTGTCTTCCTACTCCTAACAAGTATTTTATGGATATGGATATTAATATAGAGCTAAATCTCAAGCTGTTCCAATAATTCTATTAAAAGTTAAATGTATAAGTATTTCAGGACGAAACTTCTGTAACTGTTTGAATATTCCATCAAAGATGTTTACTTGCAAATGCATAGTAATGTTCTTCGTGTTTAGTCTTTGATGTTGTTGAATCAATATCTCCTCATAATGTTTACAGCTCCGGTTTTACAGTGAAACGAGAAGTGAAGCTATTTTGTCGGATTTGTGAGGAGGAAGATCCGGTTCTCCCGGAAATTAGCACAATAATAAATTGTATGAACTTTCGCGAAGTAACGCCTTCTTCTATTAAACGTAATGCTAATATAATAAGGAGGTAAAGTTTGTATCCCTTTCACCACAAACTTGAACTTGAACTATGAGGAGATATTGATTCAACAACATCAAAGACTAAGCACGATGAACATTACTATGCATTTGCAAGTAAACATCTTTGATTGAACATTCAAACAGTTACAGAAGTTTTGTCCTGAAATACCTATACATTTAACTTTTACTAGAAAAATTTCTGAAAAAAAATTTTTTACTACGCTAGAAAGCCACGTTGTTAGTGAATGTCATAGGATATATCTTATCACTGTATTTCCCCAGGAATGGAAACTACGCGGTAATATGAAAGTGAAGTAGTTATTTATGAAATTGTCTGTATGTGGGTGCTTTTATTTACACAATTTGACAGGTTCAGAAGGTTACGAATTGGTTCTTGGATATCATTTCTCCATTTAGATTTTTTCCAAAGTTGATTTATCGTATTTAAAAATAATATAGAATTATATTTGCCTTGCCTTACCTTGAAACTTATTGGATCTTACAAGTTCCTCGATTACAGGATTGTAGAGGGGGGTATCAGTATTGGTTTAAATGAGAGGGTATTTGATGACTTGAGTTCAGTTGTTTGTTAGGCAGCGTAGACACTGTCACGCTGCCAATCGCGTTAGTGATTTTGTGCGGTAATTGTTTATGTTGTAATTATTGTTTATCATAAATTGTTTATTGTGGGCAAGGAGAATATGTCGGGCAGGGAAGGTGAGTTTTTTTGCATTTTGAAAGGATTCTTTTACCCTACTTTCAAGGTCACAAGTCCTGGAATAACTCGAGGTGTTTCCTCTACCACAAAATAATGGAACGCTCTCGATGTTGTATCACTGTTGCCGCTACCCGGATTATTAAAAAAAAAACAAGTTGGAAGAAAAAAACACTCGAGAACATAGACTCTATTCTCTATAACGATCGTAAAACTTGGCAAATCAATGCGTCAGGGGAGTCACAGATTCACACAATTACGAAAAGTTTTCCTATTAAATGTTGACTTTAAAGGATTGAAGAGAACAAATTAGATCACATGTCTATGTATATTCCACACATATTAATTACTATTGCATTTACTGAAGCGCTTTTGGATTTCGATGAAATTTGAAAAATTTTCGCGGATCCGCCATTCCATGAGATAAATAGCATTAAATATGATGTGATTTAAATTTTTGAAAGTTCACCTATTTTTAAGTTATATTTATGAAAATTCGTGTTTATATTATGAGATAAAAAGTGCAAAACATGATATGATTTAAATTTTTAAAACTCTACCCCTAACCACTTCAGCGGCGGGACAAAATATCCCAGCGCTCCAGTCCAGGTTATATTTGTTGGTCCCTGTCCCCTGTGGTGATAAAACCATTTACTAGGATAAAACTATAGCGTTTATTTCTAAATAAAAATATCGGCATGTAGGTTAAAGTATAGAGAGCAAATTTACCTATAAATACATACCGCAAACGGTGTTAAACATTTAAGCACCTGCACAGGTGTTAAACCTTATCACTCCGTCAAAATATCATAATAGTTTTTACTAAGGTTTAGAGGTTGGAAAATTACGTGACCTCTGAAACTATTGAACTAATGCAGGGATAACTTTCTCCGTATATTATGTTATAACTAAAGATTTTTTTGAACTGTGGTGTAATGTGAAATTTGAGTTTTATACTTGTAAAAGACCAAGGACCAAGCTGATAGTAACTGAAAGACCATCGTCCATTAACATAATAATACTTCGAAGAAAAAATACAAATAACGCACGTCCTACAAATTGCAGCCTGACCATCAATTCTATGTGAATATGTTAAGCTAATATTACTGTTATTACACCGACAACCACACCGACACACAGCCAGTGGCGTGCACAAGGCTTTTAACTAGGCAGGTTCTACACGTTCCTCCTCCAATGCAAGTACGTAATGAAACCTCACGGTAAGCGATGCGTTTATACATCTATGAAGTGCAATGCACTATATGCATTTTGACGGCCTCCGTTGCGCAGTGGTATGCGTAAGGACTTACAAGACGGAGGTCCTGGGTTCGATCCCCGGCTGGACAGATTGAGGTTTTCTTAATTGGTTCAGGTCTGGCTGGTGGGAGGCTTCGGCCGTGGCTAGTTACCACCCTACCGACAAAGACATACCGCCAAGCGGTACAACAACTGAGTTCCGGTACGACGTCGTGTAGAAACCGAAAGGGGTGTGGACTTCATCCTCCTCCTAACAAGTTAGCCCGCTTCTATCGTAGATTGCATCATCACTTATTGATTGTAGTCAAGGGCTAACTTGTAAAGATTAAAAAAAAACATCAACGTTTCTTGGTAGCAGATATAAGCATATAAGTATTTTCATGGTTGTGCTGTGACAGGAACAGCTCTGCTACAAAACATTGTATGACAGCATGTTTTTTGATGTTAAAAGGGTCTTGGTTGTTACTTGCAGATGAAGTCGCAGGCGATGAGTAGATACTTAGATTAATCCTAAATTGAATCTATTGAATAAATAAATCAACAACAATTACTTTATAGTGTCTTTGAAATGCATTGTTGTCATCTCTTGAGGGTATTGTATATTGTAGACATTCAGTATAAGAGGCATCTCTTGAGGATGTCCCGGTGTTAAAGAGAATTGAAATAAACAGGGTGTCCCGTAATTAATGGATAAATGGTGGATCCATCACCTGAATCTAACTAATTTGAACAGTTTTGAAAAAATCCCTAGAATGAAATATACTTTTATTTTGGGATTTTTCAAAATTTCTATCTTGGATCAGATTTTTCAATGTTGTAGCTGCTGTAATTAAAATTTCATTTTGTTAAACGTTACGAATTAAATTACTAATGTACTCTACCATTATTTTTGTAAATTATATTTTATTTGTTTTGTGTGCAATAATTATTTTTCCTTTATTATGATGAACCGATTAAAAAAAATCCTTTAAAAAAGTATGAAACTGAAGTGTACCATAATTTTAAAACTTACACTTATAGAGATCTGAAAATTGGTACACGAAAATAAAATTAGAGGAGAATTAAAATTATCATCATAGAGATCATAGAGGGTCCTCCATGATACAGACTTGGCCTGACGTAAATATTTCTGAATACCGCAGTCTACGATAAAAATATAAGTTTCACGTCGTCTCTCCATTCTGATGGAAGAGCCGATGGACGTCACGACATGTAACCCAAGGTTCACCGGATCTTCAAACTTTTTGTTTCGCCTATTGCTTCTCTAATTTTGCGACTCATAAAATATACAAAACGGTTATAAGACCTGTCGTGCTGTATGGATCAGAATGTTGGGCGGTGAAAGGGACAGATAGTAAACTAATGCATGTGAACGAAATGCGTATGTTGAGATGGATGTGTGGTGTGACAAGAATAGGTAAAATAAGGAATGAGTATATAAGAAGTCTGAAGGTGTGACAAGAAAAATTGAGGAGTAGTAGTTTAGCTTGGTATGGACATGTAATGCGTAGGGAGGAAAGTCATATTACTAGAAAAATTTTGAATGTGCAAGTGGAAGGCCATAAGAGGAGAGAAAGGCAAAAGAAGAGATGGTTACATTGTGTGAAAGAGGACATGTGTGTAAAACGAGTGGATGATGAGTTGACGAGTAATAGAGACGAATGGAAAAGATTGACATATTTTTCCGACCCCACTTAAGTGGGATAAGGGTAAGGAGATGATGACGATGATGATCAATAACAATTACAAACAGCTATATCAATAACAATTCAAGGCCAAAGCTTGTCATGTCACATAAGAGTTAACATATAAAATTCCAAATTAAAACCAATTAACAACCAGCAGTCTCACGATACTGTTATACCGGTATACCGGTTTATACCGGTAGTTTCACTGCGAGCTAGCCCTACTCAGCAGTAATATGAGTATGATTTTAAAAATTCAATGCATGGAAAAAGACATTACAAAAGTCATTAGTAGTCATCAGATAAGGGATGAGGGATGAGCGGATAAATAGGGGCTTCGATAACGTCCGAAAACTTTGTAAAGTATGTACGTGACGCGGGCAGCCAACCAACTTTTAAACAGAATCTATTTCCATTAACCTAACTCCGAAAACTACTTACCTATCGCATATCTCCTTTACCAAAGTCTTTTTTTGTTTAATCTTAGAAATCTTGTCGATGAAATATTGTATTTTTATACTTTACTCCTTAAAAATCGATTTTTCATATATAGCCCTCGGTATGAAAAAAATATCATTATCATTATCAACCCATATTCGGCTCACTGCTGAGCTCGAGTCGAGCTTAGTCCACCACGCTGTCCCAATGCGGATTGGCAGACTTCACACACGCAGAGAACTATAAAAATTCTCTGGTATGCAGGTTTCCTCACGATGTTTTACCTTCACCGTCTAGATACACGTGATATTTAATTTCTTAAAATGCACACAATTGAAAAAGTTGAAGGTGCATGCCCCTGACCGGATTCGAACCCACACCCTCCGGGATCAGAGGCAGAGATCATATCCACTGGGATATCACAGCTCCTATTCTGCGCACCTTTCACTTTTCAGGCGTAAGTGAGACGTACATAGTGTTTGCTGCGGGAGAGAGTGAGACGTACATAGTATGCTGTGGTGCAACATACACCTATTTAGACAGTCGATCTGAAATAGTAAACTCCATTCGTGCGTCGGAGCTGACACACGTTTTTTTAACCGACTTCCAAAAAGGAGGAGGTTCTACGTTCGGCTGTATGTATGTTTTTTTTTTCTAAAATTGGTATGTGGGTAATGAGACCCTCGGGCCTTTTTTTCATAGCATTACATGGTCTTTGAGTTATTATTGACAATAGGTAATATCTTTACAAGATTACCTCAAGGATTTATAAGGTAATAACGTAAATACGAAAACTATTGAAGAATACGTTTAGTTTTTTAACGCGTTTTTTTTATATAGGTAAATCATACCTTCATAGATAAATTAAAAGATAATACTCAAGAAAATACAGAATTTTATTAAAAAATTCTGACTTTTTTCAGACGACTACAACAAAAGTTACTCGTTAAAATATATATAAAAAAAAAAAACAAAAAAAAAAAAATTAAAAATATAAAGTAAATACAGTTTAAAAAAGGGGTCTAATAAGAACGAAACAAGAAAATATTTCAGATCGAAATAGAGAAATGTGCAAAAATGCTCATAGTAGAGCTGTCATTATAGACTGCCAAAATCATTACTCTTTCTTTTGGCGTCGCCGTAGTCGGATAAAAATATATAAATAGTACATTTATATTAAAAAAGTAGCATTTTTCTACATTAATTAATTTGATGTATATTCGTCCATTATAATATGCAGTTCTTTTAATAATATTGTTGCACCATATTTTTCTAACATTAAAACCATTTAATATTCACGTATAACTTAATGTAATTATAATAAAAAGTCTATACATATAACTCAGTGTATATATACTCTTATTAAAATAAACTAAATTATAATATTTAGGTATCAAGAGCTCTGGATATGAAAAGCTTTTCTCGCAACTGCACGTTATTAAAATGTATGTTTCAAAGAAAATACAGCATTAATAAAAGTGTAGGTACATATGGCCTCGGGGGTTACGCTTGTGATTAATAATAAACAAGCGACTTAGCGTAATTACTAAAATGTACGTGACCTACATAACCGACACACCCGTTAGCACCGTGAAGTATAAAAAGTGGGTGAGGCTAAAGCACAAGTCATGGTGTCAGAAAATAATATGATAAGCCTTTAACGAAGCTTGTTAACCCGCATTAGAGCAGCGTTGATGACTCCAAATTTCCAAAAATTATATATTTATGTATTATTATATATTTTATATAAGTTTATTATTTAATAATTATTGTTAGCGACGCCGCAAAAGTATTTCCGATCGGTCCGTGAGCTCACCCTGGGGTCATGCCTGAAAATCAGCACTACAGCTCTCAACTGTAGTATCGAGCTGAGGCAGCGCCCCATTCAGCTGAATTTCTTTATTTTATTATTATACTAAGTACAGCCAGTAATTTAAGTAGGTATCTTTAAGTAGCTTGTAATCTCCGTTAGTATTAGTTTGTAATTTCTTCTTGATTTTTTAATTTGTTTTTTTAGCTGAATAAAGGATTTTATTATTATTATTTAAAAAAAAAACTTAAAGAGGGTTTGTTTTTGACATAATTATGCTACTATGAAGTGGCTTTTATAAGATAGAGCAGATATCCACGACTACGTCTAAGTCCACAAATCACACATTTTAGTTACGTATATTCGCGAAGCTGAAATGGGCAGGCCATATAGTTCGAAGAGCCGATGGACGTTAGGGTCCCAAGGTGCTGGAGTGACGACCCCGCACCGGAAAGCGCTGTGTTGGTCGACCCCCCACTAGATGGACCGAAGACATCAAGCAGATTGCAGGGAGCCGCTGGATGCTGGCGGCTAGAGACTGTTTTGTTTGGAAGTCCAAGCAAAAGGCATATGTCCAGCAGTGGACGTCCATCGGCTGATAATGATGATGATGATATTCCGGTATAAAATTAGCTTATGTATTTATATAGATATGTATTAATATAGTTCTATTTCTATTTCAAAAACATTATCCTCGTTCTGACGAAGTTTAGTAACTAGTATAGTAACTACTGCTACAAATGGCTAGTTACAACGATACGTATAATTTTTTTTGTAAGTGGACACTTACAAAACTCAACAAATATGTATAGAAGTGACGAGTCATCGAACCTGTATAACTTGATTCAGAGCAACCTTACAACATTTATGCGATACTAACTATTGTTTCAAATGGGCAGTTCTAACGATACGTATCAGTTTTTTTTCTTAGCGGTCACTTTTGAAAATTGACAAAATGTATGGAAATAACGAATCTTTGAACCTGTATAACTTCGTTCAGAGTCACTTGACAACTTTTATGCCATATTAGATATTGCTCCAAATAGCTAATTCTAACGAGTCGTGCCATTTTTTTTGTTGGCCGGCACTTTAAAAAAGAGCCCAAAAATGTATGGAGCGTGAATGATCTCCTTTAGCTAGATTTGTCAAGTTACCTACGGCGTGAAAAATTATAAGCAAACACTAATTTGTATGTTAAATTGGATTGCGGTTGTCCTTAATGATGAGAGAGAGAGAGCAACCAGAAGTCTAAGTCGGACGAAAACAAGGAAGAAAAAGGTATCTTAAGAGCGAACTGGATATATTAACACTTTCATCATTAAAACTTAAGTGGCGTGTTAATGAAGTCCTCCACTGCGTCGTTGGTTTTGTGGTTCAAAAGGTCATGAGGTCATGATGTCATTAGGTTCTAGTTTTGTTTGATGTTACAACCGGAACATGAATTACTAGTTTCGTTTGATGTTACAACCCTTTATCCCTATTAAATGTCGTCTATCATTGTAATTAACATCTGCCGGTCAATTCGCTAACTTTGACGTACGATAGCTACTCGTATCTAATATTTTTAACATGAAATTAATAACAATCGCATTTTACGTATTCCGTCGAGCCCATTCATTGTTAACAAAAAGTGCAATGTCAAGTAGGAAATGTCATCTACCTACTCTATGATATCCACGAACGATTTTTCAGTAATAATAATAATAATAAATACTTATACTTAAACAATACACATCACTATCTAGCCCCAAAGTGAGCATACAGAATAGCTTGTGTTATGGGTGTTAAGATAGTTGATATTATAATATTGATATATAATTATATACTACATATAAATACTTATATAATGTATAAATACACACAGACACTGGAAAACACTCATGCTCATCACACAAATATTTTCTAGTTGTGGGAATCGAACCCACAGCCGTGGATGCAGAAAGCAGGGTCACTACCCACTGCGCCACGCGGCCGTCAAAGCCGTTCAGTAGGCACCAGATGACATTTTTTTGCCTATAATCTCAATTTTGATCAGTTAGCATTAAATAAATTCTGAATATGAATACACGTGAAACTAATTACTAACAATAAGTAGTTGGTAAATCTATACTATTATTACACTGAGGTAAAGTTTGTTTTGTAGGGGGTAATCTCTAGATCTACTAAATCGATTTGGAAAATTCTTTTACAACTAGAAAGCCAAAATATTTCTGAGTATCGTAGGCTATATTTTATCCCCGTTCTTACGGGAACGGGTAGGTACTACGGATGTAAAACCATGGTGCGTCGGCTAGTTAGTTTATGTCTACTAACAAACGTCAAAGTTAGGGAAATGGCCTGCTGATAGCGATCGTTACAGTATAACATTATCACCCACTTTCCGACCAGCAGTATGGTATGTCAAAGCAGCAAATTCTCTCTCCTATGAGAAAGGCCAAGCCTTCTCAAAAAGAGGAGAGTACGAGTAGCTCTTCGAATCCCATAGCAATCCTTGGTTTTCATCACCAAACCCCTAAATGACAGTCACAACCTATTTATGTGCAAAGTTCTCATTAATACAAATCAATCAAGCCCAAACACAAGGTAACTGCTGTAAATCGCCGAGGAATTCCCTCGTCAGTTTTTTGGCTCCATCATCAGATCGATTTTAAACCTTCATGAAATTGTAGTGCTTAAAAGTACTAAATGGAAAAGTTTACAAACACACTAAACACCTATATAATTTTCGAAAGTTCCCCTCAAGTTCTCCAGGTTTCCATCATCAGATCTTGACATGATGGCAATGGGACCAAATGGGGACTATACCGTTTCAAACAAAAAAGAATTTTTGAAATCGGTCCAGGCGTCTTTGAGTAATCGGTGTACATACATAAAAAAAAAAAATACCGACCGAATTGAGAACCTCCTCCTTTTTGAAGTCGGTTAAAAATACAACACAATACAGCTTGGTCACCCAAATATTTTATATGTTAATACTGTACTGGGTCCTTTATCAGTTTATATTCCGTTATAACTACATTATACTCTCACATAAAATCAAATTGATGCCAAACTTAGATAGTGGAAATAGAAGCTTGTAGAACTACGAGCAAAACCTCGTCCGCTCCAGGCAAGTGCTTCCCGAAATTACCTCTGTGGAACACGTCTCGTATTTTAGGGAGAAATTATATTTTATTGCCCTATATACGCTGGTCATAATTTGAATATAAACAGACAACCATTGTTATTGTTGGGAAGATAAAGAGTGAAGTTTGTGAAATACCTTGTTTTTGATAACCCTAACGTTGGTTTTTTGTTTGCTAGTGGTTTTGAGTGTAGTGAAATTTTGTCTTAAAGCTCATTTGGGTAATAGGTACAATCAATGTGTTTATTTTTAACCAAATACAGAAAACCAGCCAATTGCATGTCGGGCCACGCGCAAGAGCCTATTTGGCATAAAACCGCCTTCAAACCGATTAATTAAAAGACATAGATACGATGTTATTTTTCGCTTTTCAAAGTAATGCACCTTTGAAGTCGGTTAAATTTTTTGTTAAAAAGATTTTTTGCTAATAAGGATTTAGTATAGTCAGACCTTTTTTAGTTATGTCTGGCTCAAGCGTTATGCATTTAGCTTCGTAGCCAACCTACAAAAAACACCGTTAACGATTTTTTAGAAAACTTTACAGGTTTCTAGCTCTTGGTTTATATAACACTTGTTGACGCCGCGCGGTTTCAACAGAATTTCAGAATTTTTCAAATCGGACCAGTAGTACCTAAGATTAGCGCGTTCAATCAATCAAACAAACAAACAAACTCTTCAGCTTTAAATATTAGTATAGATTTACAAGATAAATCTCCTCACCAAGATCAAACAGATCACCTCATAGTTTTATTATTATACTTTACAAAAACAATAGCTAAAGAATGTCGTAAAACAAGCACAAAACAATAATATTCTATCCCAAGTGTCAATAAAATCCACACCATACGCTTATCAACATCATTAGAGGGGACGAAAGAACAACGCATTCGATAAAACAAAATGGCGCCATCATATGAATCGTGTGAAACAATAGCCGGTGATAATGTGTATAAAAGGTGTTTGCGGAATACGGCGAGACGAGAAATTTACGAGATGGGGGATAATAAAACGGCGTCTTACATGAGAATAATATGCCACAATCTTGTGCGAGTGTAAGGAATCGTGGGCATTGTTAATTTTAATTGTATGCATTTGATACTGAGTAAGATTTATATATATATATATATATATATATATATATATATATATATATTTTTAAATTATTTATTTACATATTATAATGTATTGCACCTTCCCGCTCTTTCTTCGCAAGTTCTCTCGTCAGGAGTTGCCTGGTAGAGATTACTTATAGTAATAAGGCCGCCTTTGCATGCTAAGTTAATTAAATGTTTTTAATGTTTCAATTTATAATTGTATTTTTGTGTGCAATAAATTATTTCTTCTTCTTCTTAAGATTTGAGTGGCTATACTACAGCCGTTCTAGATGAGTACTGATTACCAACAAACATTATTATATTATTAAACATTAAAAATGAGGGTATAAGTCTCTAGTCATTTCAATCCTGATAATAAATTTAATTAACCTGTTCTTAAATTAATGAAAATAAATTTGATTAATAAGCTTAGAACACTTAGTTATGGTTCATCATCATCATCATCATATCAGCCGATGGACGTCCACTGCAGGACATAGGCCTTTTGTAGGGACTTCCAAACATCACGATACTGAGCCGCTTGCATCCAGCGAATCCCTGCGACTCGCTTGATGTCGTCAGTCCACCTGGTGGGGGGTCGGCCAACACTGCGCTTACTAGTGCGGGGTCGCCATTCCAGCACTTTGGGACCCCAACGTCCATCGGCTCTTCGAACTATGTGCCCCGCCCATTGCCACTTCAGCTTCGCAACTCGTTGAGCTATGTCGGTGACTTTGGTTCTTCTGCGGATCTCCTCATTTCTGATTCGATCACGCAGAGATACTCCTAACAAAGCTCGTTCCATCGCCCGCTGTGTGACTCTGAGCCTTCTTATGAGGCCCATAGTTAACGACCAAGTCTCGGAACCATAGGTCATCACTGGCAACACGCACTGTTCGAAGCGAAGTCATGGTTAATATATTTTATATAACATTTTATAAACAAACCATACATAATTTAAAATAAATAAGTTAGGAAATGACATGCGCTTTCTACCTTCATTTGTAATTTATTTGTTGGTAAACAGTACTCATCTAGAAAGGCTGTTGTATAGATATGATATTCATCATTATCATAATTTCATATGCGATATTTTTAAATGTATAAATGTCTGTCTGGGTTTTCTCAAGTGCTTAAAATTTACTCGGTACAAAAACATAAACAAACCTTTTTAAACTTTAGTCTGTCTGTCTGTTTGTCTGGTATAATCTTCGGAACAGCTGAACTGATTTGAATGGGAATTTCATTGAAAGATAGAGGTGGTTATGAAGCAACATAATATGTGCTATATTTTATCCCAAAAAACACCGTGGCTCCTGCGGGATTTGTGAATAACTAGTTTTACTGGACGAATTCGCGGGCGTCCCCTAGTCCAATCATACTAATATTGTAAACGTGAAAGTATGTTCAGAGGTTTGGATGTTTGTTACACTTTATCGCCGCAACTACGGAACTTATTTGACTGATATATGGAATGGAAATAGATTTTACTCTGGCTACTTTTCATCCCGGAAAAATCTATGAATCCCGCGGGATTTGTGAAAAACTGAATTCCACGCGGACGAAGTTGCGGGCGTCCGCTAGTTGGTCATATTTAAAAATAACGCATAAATTCTTTTTTTTAAATAAATAGGTATGTGTATTCTGTGGAAAGGTCTTAATTACACGACCAATATTCCAATTACGAATTATTGTTTCAGAACTGCTCGTGGGTACGCTACGAACGAATCAGCGCGCTGCATGTGACGATGAGCTGGTCTCTTTGTCGTGTCCGAATCACACTTACATCAGTATACAAGTGGCCAAGTATGGGAGCATGCCGGAAGGGCATAGTTGCAAGGCTAAACCCATGAATATGCAGCTGGTGCAAAGAGATTGTTTATGGCCGACTAATATGCAGGTAAGAGTAATTAGATAGTTTATTTCACCTTATCTTATCACTGCTGGACGTACGCCTCTTACATGGACCTCCAAGCACAACGATCTGGAGCCGCCAGCATCCAGCGGCTCTCTGCAACCCATTTGATATCCTCGATCCACCTAGTTCACTACTAGATCCACCAGCACCTTGGGACCAACGTCCATCGACTCTTCGAACTATATGGTCTGACCATTGCCACTTCAGCTTTGCGACTCGCTGAGCTATGTCATATCGACAGCGATATCGACGAGATATTACAACAAGCACTCTGCACTCCATTAGTAAGCTACTTCATTATATTTAACAATTAATAAGCTTGGATAGGTCATAATATACGGATGCGATTTATGGGACACAATTTAAGATCTATTTACAGAAGAAATATTTTTTACTCCAAAAATAATCATTTTAGAACACATGTTCCTTATTTTCTTTAAATAATACTCCCGAGCACCCTGTATAATGTGCCTTCTTACATAGAATTAAAAGATGCAGAGTCTTGGTCTACTAAATCAAATATTTTTTTACACAGAATGCCCTTCTACAAACGATAGTGGAAGCGTGTCACAAGAAGCCGCAATGTGAATTCAGCACCAAAATCAAACCGGGTCCCGTTGACCCTTGCCCGCAAACTGTGAAGTTCGTTGAAGTAGCCTACAAATGCCGACCACGTACTGGTAAGTACTGTAGTGAAGTACATCACTAATCCATAGTGAAAATTTGAATAGTGACACATCCCTACGCTTAACTTGGCTATAAAAGGCCATAGATAGAACATGGCGCCTCTCTCTTCACCCGAGCCCCGGTAGCAATGAACCTGTGATTAATACCAGTGTAATAATTATATTTAAAAGTAAAATAAACTCTCAAGACCTCAGAACAACCATCTTTTATTATAAATATAATACAAGTACATCGCTGTAATTCTAGCATTACACGATGAGCTATCAATGGACCATCAAATGGTCAGTGAGATGGCTAATGGCTATGCGCTGGTTTTAATGCTACTACACTACAATGAGATGATAGCCCAGTGGATATGACCTCTGCCTCCGATTCCAGAGGGTGTGGGTACGAAATCGGTCCGTGGCATGCACCTCCAACTGTTCAGTTGTGTGCATTTTAAGAAATTAAATATCACGTGTCTCAAACGGTGAAGGAAAAACATCGTGAGGTAACCTGCTTACCAGAGAATTTTCTTAATTCTCTGCGTGTGTGAAGTCTGCCAATCCGCATTGGGCCAGCGTGGTGGAACATTGGCCTAACCCCTCTCATTCTGAGCGGAGACTCGAGCTCAGCAGTGAGCCGAATATGGGTTGATAACGAACTGGTAGCAGTGACTGTGATTGTACCATTATTTTGTGGTAAAGGACGATTTTGACGACCTCCGTGGCGCAGTGGATTTACAAAACGGAGGTCCTGGGTTCGATCCCCGGCTGGGCTAATTGAGGTTTTCTTAATTGGTCCAGGTCTGGCTGGTGGGAGTCTTTGGCCGTGGCTAGTTACCACCCTACTGGCAAAGTCGTACCCCCAAGCGATTTAGCGTTCCGGTACGATACCGTGTAGAAATGAATATTTTTTTTTAAATGTATCCCCTAAAGCGGATGAAGTCGCGGGCGTCCGCTAGTAAATTTTCAAAAGTGTAGACGTCTACATACTACGCTTCTACATTAAATGGAAATAAATGTGATTTCCATCATCTATAACATCCGATATTTCTTACGCTGAATTAAATAATACCGCAATTTCTCTCCCAAAGAAAACGTAACGTTGAGTAAGTGCGATGATATTTTTCTTTTATGTGAATGGATTCCTACATTACAGTCATTATGAAAAAAAATATTGAAGATCTTCGTCACCTTAGAACTAAGTTTTGGTCATCTACTTTGTTATGCCTGTGAATATAAGCTCCTCGAAGACCTCTTTAGTGCAGTTTATAGTGCTGTGGTTATTAACAAAAAGGTCCTGGGTTGGATCCCACATGAAAAATGTTTCTTTTTTTTATCTCATTGTTGAATGAAAATTTTAATATTTTTTGACAATACGAGCCAAAACACTGTCGGCCATGATTTATATAATATTTCATCTGTTTCATGACGTCACTAACAAATCCTATACAAAACAGAGCCTTTGGCAAAAATATTAGTTAACAATTAGTTTGACGTATCTAGTGCGTCAGTGACGTCACAAAATGGACGACAGCGTTTTTGACGTTTAGAAAATTCTTAACTTTATTAATTATATTTCGATATATTTTGGACCCTTATTCCATGTAGTACACGAAATTAATATTGTGCATATTAAATTTGATATCCCTTTTCTGAGAGGAGACTCAGTTCAGCAGTGAGCCGAATATGGGTTGATAATGATGATGATGATGAAAAACTTTGCCTCGATGGTCCCAGTGGTTTCGAATACTAGGTACTTCGTTCGCTGGTGATCACTGGTTCGGATCAAACGGGGTACAGTTTACTAGCTAAATTTTACACAAAAATGCTATGAATTAAGTTTATTATTGATACAAATTTTGTACTTAATAAAATATCGTTAGAGTTACACTACAGTGTGATTTATTTGCATTTTATTTATTCATGAACTTTGCATTCTTTATGTGTTAACTTCCGTCATGAAGATCCGATTATACCAACTTTCGTCGGAACTGTATAATTTGGAGTTATCGGTGAAGGCGTTGTAAACTCTGAAGTTTGTTTTTGACGGTTTCTTGAACCTCTTTGTATATTTAGCTTAAAATTATCACAACTTTATTAGACTTACATATTTTCTTTACAAAACTATATGAAAGTGCAAACTAAATTGGTCCATTTTTTCGTGGTAAAATTTTAAAATATTTCTCATACACTAATGCCTAATACATTTTTAGCACAAAAAAATCGCATTATTCAATAAAATGGCATTAAAATCACATTTTATAACAAAAACGGACTTTGGTAATATTGGGACCATACCTACAGATATTTACACTAATTAGAAAAAACATTGACGGGTCACGTTATCAACCTGTCAATCGGATATGTCATTCACATAATTAGATATACGTTTTAGTTTTTGAAGTGTTAGCGTTCGTTATCAACCCATATTCGGCTCACTGCTGAGCTCAAGTCTCCTCTCAGATTGAGAGGGGTTAGGCTAATAGTCCACCATGCTGGCCCAATGCGGATTGGTAGACTTCACACACGCAGAAAATTAAGAAAATTCTCTGATATGCAGGTTTCCTCACGATGTTTCCCTTCACCGTTTGAGACACGTGATATCTAATTTCTTAAAATGCACGCAACTGAAAAGTTGGAAGTGCATGCCCCGGACCAGTTTCAAACCCACACACTCTAGTGTTAGCGTACTTTAACTCGTACCGTACGTAACTCGCTCCCGTGTTAGCGTACTTTATAGAAATAAATGTAACATATCTACATAACTAACAATAAATATAATTAACACTTGATCATGTGATATCGCTGAAGAATTAGGATGGCTAAAACGCAATTTGGAAAGACAGGAACATCTCTTTACACACCAAAAAGCGTCTTGTCCGGACTCTAATCTTTCCAATATTTACATATGCAGTTGAGTCATGGACGATCAAATCAAGAAGGAGATAACTCAGAGAAACTTGTTATCACCGGCAAACTGGAAGGAAAGAGACCTCAACGACATAGCCCTATGCGTTGGTCAGATCAAAACCGCTCCACTCTCGATACAAAAGTACACGAAGCTCTACAAGTCGCAAAAAGCTGAGCCGCATTGCGCGACATCGTGCGAAAAAATCTCTTGAATGAGTGTGATCACGACCTTTAATAATGAGGAACACGACGCGAAGAGATGTATCATAGATATATAGGCCCTGCTGATGAAGTATTAGTATAAATTAAAAAAAAAAATTGTAAAACTCCATTTACTCGCACATCTTTACAACATTTTCGAATGCAGTAAATATTAGTTTGGATTTATTACGCGCTCTTTTCAAGTAAATTAGTAATATTAATTTCAACGTAAATGGCCCCAACCCTTCCGTTCCATTAGTAATATTACACCGCTAATATGTTGAAAGCAGCGCATTCGTTTCCTCAATTAGTAGACATTCAAGAAACATTTGTAGATTTATTCACTATCATTTATTTTGACGTTATATTTTCATGTGTGTGTGTGTGTTTATTTTGTTACGATAAGTAAGAAAAGCTTGGAAACTTGTCAGCGATATTTCATGATGAGTGACTATACCAAGATGGTAGTGTGCTAACCTTGAATAGGTAGCTAAAGTTAATTTAACAAAGTCTTTCTTTGGGTGGTTTCTGGTTATTCCAATAATGGGGATGATGACTAGGTTTGAATATATAGATTTTTATGAGACTTGGGTAAATGAGGTCAATATTAACTAATAAATACAACAAAGATCGAGGGGTGTTTGTAAAATAATTAAAATTTTAAAATTGTGGCACATAAATCAAACATGATCCTTTAAATCCCTGGAGCTCCGAAAGTAATAATCGCCGATACCCAGTTAATTCTATAAAATTGCTTTACTATTAGCATACTCTTATTTTTGTACAATATACTTATTTTTATATAAAAAAACTGTTCAAAAAATTTATAACAGGCATAGAGTTAGAAAATTAGTGGTAAGAAACCCACGTTCAAGAACACGTTGAGCCGTCGATACTGTACTAAGTATCGACGATGCACAATACTTTTACACCTCACTTTTCATACAAAATCCTAGGCAAGAACTCTCCATAAAATCAAAATATATAAAAGCGAAAGATACTCGAACTCATCCCGAAATTATAAAAAATATTTTGACTTACAAAGATGAAATTTAGCGTAGAGATAGTTTATAATTAATAGTCTACTAAGAACGGATTTTGCGAAAGGGCCGGATTAAAGAGGTCGGACGAAATCGCGGGCGTCCACTAGTCGTCTTATAAAAGGATATAACAGCCTGATCCGTTATGATATTGATATATTTCAAGTCTCTTTATGTAATTTTAGGAAACATAAATATTATTTTTGATTTACATATGAACAACAATGCGCTCTATGCGGGGTTGCCATTCTAGCGCCTTGGGACCCCATCCATCTGCTCTTCAAACTATTTTGTAATTAAGTATTAGTACTTAAAATATTGGTTTACTAGCCATGTCTGTAGCAGGTAAATTAGCGATATTAATTGCCTAGCAAACGACCGCAACCCTTCCATTAGGAACTACACCCGACACCGCCAATACGGTAAAAGCATCGAGGGCATTCGTTTATCAATTACTGAACGTCTGAACGGTTTATATTTGTGGAAAGCACTCGCTATTGTAACATCGAAGTGCATACGGGCGGTTCAAAGCGTTAGGTAGTCCTGATGTATCAGATTCTGATCATATAGTAATAGTTTGTCAATTTTTTTTTATTATCTACCTTGACAACAATCTCACCTGATGGTAAGTTATGATGTAGTCTAAGATGGAAACGGGCTAACTTGGTATGAGGAGGATGGAAATCCACACTCCTTTCGGTTTCTACACGACATCGTACCGAAAAGCTAAATCGCTTGGCGGTACGTCTTTGCCAGTAACTAGCCACTGCTGAAGTCTTCCACCAGCCAGATCTAGACCAATCAATAAAATCTCAATCTGCCCAGCGGGGGCTCGAACCCAGGACCTCCGTTTTGTAAATCCAACGCGCATACTACTGCGCCACGGAGGCCGTCAAATTTTGGAAGTCTGTTTGGATTTGGACGTAATGGTAATATATACAGACATGCCTTTGACAGTAAACAGTTTATATACCTATACCGCACTGAAGGAACGTGTTTTAATGAAACGCTTCTTCATCCATCATACGATCTTTGCCTTTTGTTTGTTAGTTGTTAATGAAAAATTTGTAATTAAAAATACTTTTAATTACAATTTTTTTATTATATATATTATATAAAATTAATTGAGATGTTGTCATACTGAATTCAATGTTTAGAGATTTTAAATTTTAAATCTTTAGAGATAAAATTTGATTCAAAATTCGTTTATTCATGAACAAGATGATAATTTTGAATCGTCCTTTTAATTAAATTACACTTAAGTCTTTATCGTTTTCGTCTGTAATAACTTACAGACAGAAAGCGGAAAATATACCATATTCCAAATCTTACTAACAATAGTTTTTCTCTCATAACTTTTTAGCGTTTAAAAAAACGCCCGTCTGCTAAACACATAATGAGGGCCGCACCTAGCCTCACCTACAACTTGCCCACCGCACCCGGGGCGGCAACCCCCGTCCAGAATTTAATAACCCCGCATAAATCACATCCCTACACTCTATACCAGCCCGTCCCTAACTACTGACCATCGTAAAGCGATGTTTAGTGAATCCTCCCCCTTTATTTTACTGGGAAACAGTTTCGTTTTACTTTGACTTTGTGTAGTAACGAAATTTACCTGAATTAAACAAGTGATACTAATTTAAACTAGGAGGCATTTAGTTGGATGTTTATTTTCGTACCGTTTTTTATGTTTAACTGTTTCTCCTCCTATTTTAAATTTTTGATAATATTATTCACACCGAATATAAAAATCGATATAGTATCACATTGTCGTCCGTCAGTTAAAGAAAATCAATAGTAATTTAAAGCCCGGCCTGAGGTTAGCCATTAGACATTTGACGGCCTCCGTGGCGCAGTGGTATGCGCGGTGGATTTACAAAACGGAGGTCCTGGGTTCGATCCCCGGCTGGGCAGATTGAGATTTTCTTAATTTGTCCAGGTCTGGCTGGTGGGAGGCTTCGGCCGTGGCTAGTTACCACCCTACCGGCAAAGACGTACCGCCAAGCGATTGAGCGTTCCGGTACGATGCCGTGTAGAAACCGAAAGGGGTGTGGATTTTCATCCTCCTCCTAACAAGTTAGTCCGCTTCCATCTTAGACTGCATCATCACTTACCATCAGGTGAGATTGTAGTCAAGGGCTAACTTGTAAAGAATAAAAAAAAAAAAAAAAAAGACAAACGAGACAGGCATTATAACCTAAGATCCTACATTCTAATCCATAATTTTTTTTCTTATGATGTATGGATTTTTGGTAATGTTTCATTCAAAATTTATACGTAAGTATATTTTACTAACCAAAGCCCCGCGGATTCAGAACGGATTAAGAATACGGGGATAAAAAGAAAGATTACCCTACAATCCCTTACAATACCATAAACTTACCTCTTTTTAATTTACATTGTTAAACTAAAGGTTAGGGGTAGGGCAGGGGTACGAGTAGGGTAGTGTACGGTAGGGATAGGGACTAAGTGCACGTAAATCAAAGCGAAGCTTAACCGGGTCCGCTAGTAAACTATAGATTTCACATACCTAGGTCAATTTCTACGAATTCCAGAAATATTTAGTTTTCTCTCGCGAGTGAAGTCGCAGGCATAAGTGCCCCCCTAGCCAAGTGGCACGTCAATTTTCTTTCTACGATCGCAAACGCTTCGAAAACTAGAAAAATGTATGGGAATGACAGATCTTGATCACGTGACCTGTCTATAGCAAAGGTCATTCCCATACATCTTTCTAGTTTTCGAAGCGGTAGCGATCGTAGAAAGAGCATCGACGTACCACTTGGCTAGAGGGGCTGGTTAGATTAAACTCAAAAGCAAAACTTTTTATATTCAGAAGATCGCATAGTCATTCGCCATAAGTTGAGATCGTGGCTCAAACCAAAACTGTCATCAATAGAAAAAAAGAACTTGATTAATGGGAATAGTATTGTGGGGGTAACGCGATGACGTAACACATTTTCCATCAATAAAAAAGGGGGAAATAAATGAACCCGTATAAAGGGCATTTTCATGTTTTTGTAATATATTGAAGAGATCGGTAATCGACCCTTGAAGGCTTTTAGTGAATGATAAAGGATATCAAGGATTTAAGGGGGCTTTTGTTCGGGAAGAAGTCCATTAAATTAGTTTTAATGTTTCACGGCAATATTGGTATTGATAGCCAAAAAAGTACCATTTATATCACTATATAGATATCTCGCACTCTCTATTTTTTCGCATCTATTTTTTTACCTACTTTCTTAGTTATTAAATACATGAAAACCTGAGTTTGCATTGCGGTTTAAATTTTGTAATTTTTTTTTGTCTACATAGACAAAAAAAGGTTTTCATGTATTTAATAACTAAGAAAATATAAGTAAAATAGCAATTATATTTTTAGGAAAAAACAAAATTAAAAAATATGTTTTTTTTTAGATTAGTGCCAGCCAGTAATTTAATAATTTTCTTTATGGGTAATTCATTATTTAATATAAATTCGACTGGTGGACAGATTCAGGAAGAATAGTTGGTTGGTATTGATTGATTTGATTTGATCAACCCATAATCGGCTCCGGAATCGGAGGCAGAGGTCATATCCACTGGGCTATCACGGTCTGTCTATCAAATGTCAAGCTATAGGTACACTGTTTTTGATGAGATTAGATTTGATGTTTTTATTTTTTTCAGATGAATTCCACAGCAAGACTGTGTGCGAGAATGACGTCATCGAGTTATCGTGCAACGCTTCCTCCAGGCTACTGATATACGCCGCGCAGTATGGCCGAGCTACACACGACACTCCCTTGTTTTGCCAACAACCGCCTGGTGTATTGGATGAATGTAAGTTTCGAACTACGAATATAATTGACGTAGATTAATACCAACTGCCTCGAGGTTCCGGGTTCGAAACCTGCGTTGGGCTACATGAGATACTGCGGTTTTGTTTTTGTAAGAAATTACCAGTTAAAGGAGAATGGCGAGGTTGCATGTATTTTGAGACTAGCCGATAGATGGTTGGATTCGATCCCCGGCTGGGCCGATTGTGGTTTTCTTAATTGGTCCAGGTTTGGCTAGGCCGTGATAGCCCAGTGGATATAACCTCTGCCTCCGATTCCGGAGGGTGTAGGTTCGAATCCAGTCCAGGACATGCACCTCCAACTTTTCAGATGTGTGCATTTTAAAAAATTAAATATCACGTATCTTAAACGGTGAAGGGAAACATCGTGAGGGAACCTGCATATCAGAGAATTCTCTTAATTAATAATATAATATAAAATTAATACGTGTGTGAAGTCTGACAATCCGCATTGGGCCAGCGTGGTGGACTATTGGCCTAACCCCTCTCATTCTGAGAGGAGACTCGAGCTCAGCAGTGAGCCGAATACGGGTTGATAAGGTTAAGGTTAAGGGTTGGCTGGTGGGAAGCTTTCAGCCGCGGCTGGTTACCACCCTACCGACAAAGACGTATCGCCAAACGATTTAGCGTTCGATTTCATCCTCCTCCTAACAAGTTAGCCCGCTTCCATCTTAGATTGCATCATCACTTACCATCAGGTGAGATTCTATTCAAGGGCTAACTTGTAAAAAATGAAAAAAAATTAAAGTTTGTCCGCCCATGGCCTACTATGGGTAAATACATAGGCAACAATGGAGTGTAAACCGTAATGCAATCGGAAGATTTTAAAGGTATACTCTCAACCGTCCAAGTACTTATAAGGTCAATTATTCTCACGTTTCTGAAAAGCAAACGGCAGTATACATACTATACAAATAATGTACGCAGTGACCAACACACGATCAATTATAGTCGTGGGTGTGAACAGAAACGTGAGAATAATTGACCGTTTGTGGCTAGCATAAGAGTATTGTCGTTAAATTAATTGACAAAATCTATACTAAAGTAAGAAAAATCGCAGGAAAACGCAGGCTTTATATAATTAGAAAGTTCAGTTGAGCTTATAGAGGTATTGATTCAGTTTTTTCGGAATCCTTTGCTCTTCGTTAATTACCACCGCACAGGCCAGCCAATCGGCTTACCGTACCGATACGATGACTTATTGAAGCCAATTAGATGTATCTACGTGGATGTTATTAGATATGTTATGAGAATGGCTGACATGGGTTATTGGTGATTTTCTACCCGATCTTATTTCCTTCGCAATCCCGCGGTAACCATGATTTTTTCCGCGATGAAAAGTAGCCTATTAGAAATTTCAGCCAAATCACTTCATTAGCCGCAACGTAAAAGAGGAACAAACATACTTACACACAAACTTTTATATTAGTGTGACTGGCGATTCCGCAACGTTTTCGCCTTCATTGATTTTTATACAAACATCAATCCCCTTTATAACTGTTATATGTATACCACTAAATATGTATTACTAGCGGACAATTTTAACTGAAAATTTCTTAGAAGAAAGAAACACTTAATATCTCATTGCTGACCCAGGATTCGAACCACGCACCTCTTGTTCTACAACCAATGAACAAACAATGCAGTCCCCTTCTAAGAGAGGAATATGGAGCTTAAACCCACAACGCTACTCCAATACGGCTGGCATGCCGGCGGTGACAAGAATCTTTCGAATCTTATAACTTAACCTTAGATATTTAATTATTTTTATTTAAAAAAAAAAATTATAGATGTTAAAATCAGCTTAGTAATGTACATTAAAAATTTCGTCCGTTACATTTAACTTCATCAAGTTACACGTAGCTACGAGTATATACAGAAAATATTTTTTCCCTATTAAATAAAAGTGTTTTACATTAACGCGAAACGCTTAACTGAGAGATTTTTTATATAAAATAAATGGCAATGTAATTAGGAGTATATTAAAGCGGTATAATTATGTTCAGCTTACAGAATTTTAAATGGGACTGCATAAAAATTTATATCATAGTTAAAAGTAGGTGCGCTTTTAACCGTTTTGACTAACGCGGTGTCTCGCGCTCGTGATAAATTGCTGAAAGTCCCTTAATGACGTTTTAAAAAGTACCTAAAGACACTGCGGTTGGCTGACTTTAAATAAGTTTTCTCATGGTCCAAGAGCTTGCACTGGTCAGACTTACCTCATTTTATTATTTATGGATTAATTATGTGGGGAAACTCGGTTGACTCAATTAAAGTATTTAGAGCACAAAAGAGATGTATGCGTAGTTTATGTGGCGTTGACTATCTAGACAGTTGTCGACCATTATTTAAAAGAAAAAAGATTTTGCCCTTACCAGCGTTGTACATATACGAAATGTGTATTTTTGTAAAAAAACATAATGATTTATTCACTCATAAAACTGACCGCCGTAACAATAGGCAGAAACATAAACTAGAAGTACCGTTACAAAAAATGAGTGTGTACAAAAACAATGTATATTGTATGGCGGTAAAAATTTTTAACTATTTACCCGAAAAGGTCAAAGATATGACATATATTGAATTTAGAAATTATATTTTTAATAAATTAATAGATGCAAATATTTATAACTATAAAGACTTTTTTCAACTAAAATTTTGAATAATAATTGTAATCATTGACATTTTAAAAATTATGACATGACATTTCTCTTTTATTGCTTTATTGTTTTTTTTTTTTGGATTGTAATTTTTGTTTCTCTTTTGTTGCTAATATACTATAATAATCTTATTGCTCTATTAACACTACGTTTTCATAAATATTTTGCTCGCCTATAACGGCAAAACATGTTCGGATCGAAATGTATGTTTAATTTTATTAACCATAACCATATGTATAACCCATGTTTAAAGCAAATTAATAAATAATTATTATTATAATGATTATTTATGAAGGCTGCTTTCAGCCTTTAATACCAACTAATTTTGGACCTACGTAACAGAAAAAAACGGCCAAGTGCGTGTCGAGCCATGCCCAGTGTAAGGTTCAGTAGACTAATTTAGCACTTTAATCCCTTCTGTAATGCACAAAACACCGATACTATGGGATCAACAAACATTCATCGTCACTTTGCATGCAGGGAAGGAACCCTAAAAATATATTTTTTTAAATATTCTTTTTACCAATTTATAGACGTAATTCATATACATACCCATACCAAATTTTAGCTTTCTAATTTTTACAGCCTCTTTTTAATTAACAACGGAATTAGTATGTAATATTCGATTACAAATTAAGTTTTTTAAGTTGGTCTATTATAACTCTTTAAATAGCAATTGCTACGAAGCTGTTATAATTTTCCTTGTAATTTCATTATGTATCCTACTCTTGTCCATTTTTTGACATATCCCTAAACAACGGTTTAGCCGGTAGAGGGTGGGAACACATGACTCTAAAAAAATTAGCTCTTATAAGAATAATATTTTACAAACAGATCCCTAAATCGAAATATTTTGGTAGAAGACCCCTCTTAACTTTCTAATACCCATCCAACAAAACCCCACGCTATGAAATAAACGAGTAAAAAAATATCCCCAGTTTACAATTCCCTAACATTTATTATACGAATTTGTTCACATTTTTAATATACCTACATACCTACTCATGCTATTTTACGGCTTTCTTGTATAAATAGTCTCTGTGCTAAACCGCGGACAGACGGATGGACGGATGGCAAAACTATAAAGGTTCCTTGTGGATTACGGAACCCTAAAAATGAATGACGGAAAATCCTTTATTTTTTACCATAAATAAAAATCACCAAAAACAACAATTAGAATTCACAGTTGTTAATATTTTTTTAAATGTATGTGTTTTTGTTGAAATTGTTCATTTTATAATACCAACTTGACCATATCTTATTTATGCAACTATAAATCAAATTGAAATTAAACCAGTGAAATCCTGTTATTATTATTTAATAATTGACACTAATTGTACAAAATTGTATTGTATTGTGTAAAATAACAGTGTATGAAAAATGGTCAATCCGCTTTGCCTATGCATCTATTTGTCTGGTCGTAGTCATCGGACGTGGCTAGTTACCACTCTACGGACAAAGACGTACCGCCGAGCCAATTGGTGTTCCGTTAGTATGCTGCGTAGTGACGTCACAAGTATGGGTAGAATAAGACTTGTACGTAAGTCCGCTTCTATCTTCGACTGCCTTACTTCTACTCACTCTTATATAATCTATCTTATATATATTTATAGATATCTCACTTAATATCTGGTGGAATAGTCAAGGGCTAACTAGTCATTAAATATAATAGTATAAATAATAATAGTTTAGGTAGCCAAACATGGAGTTTGAAATGTGGTAGCCCTGGAAATAACAGGTTTCAAGGGTCCAGACCACAGAACAGACATCGCTAAAAGCTAACGCTTTGTTACTTCTTATGTCTGTGGTCCAGACCACAGTCGTCGAAGTATAAAGCGTATTTTTTTTTAATACTCCTCGGCATATTATAAAAAATCATTTTACAGTCACTTAGCTTTGCGGCAACCCTTCGAATATCACTGTTAAAAATCAAATTTTAAGGCGCGATATCCGGAAAAATCAAAAAATGAAAAATATTAACTCATTATACTTTTGACGGCCTCCGTAGCACAGTGGTATGTGGTAGGTCTGGTTATAGCAAGCTCTCGTCAGCGTCAAATTATAAAAATACGCTATATCGAGCGAACTTGTTAGTAGAACTTTGCAAATTTTATTCATTGTGTTTTAACAATTCTTAAAATACTTTTAAGTATAGATATTCTATTTTCGGAAGTCCGTTTAGCTTTGGTTGTAGTATAGACCGGTAAGTTTGTGTGTGTAATTGCCCTACGTGTTAATACAACAACAGAATTGTACATAATATCTTCAGGATAATTGGTTTAGGTATTCATATAAGCGATGCGAAGTAGAAGTTTCAACGAGCTGGTACATAGTTTGATAAGCCGGTGGACTTTGAGGTCCCAAGGTGTTAGAAAGCCGACCACGCACCAGAAAGAGCAGTGTTGGTTGACTCCCACCAGGTAGACTGACGATTTGAACGAGTTGCAGCGAGTGACTTGACGCAGGCGGCTTCGGTCGTGGTTTTGAAAGTCAACCAAAGATCTGTGTCCTGCAGTGAACGTCTATCGGCTGACGTTATGATCATCATTATCAACCCACATTCGGCTCACTGCTGAGATCGAGTTTTGTCTCAGAATGAGAGGAGTTCGCCCAATAGTCCACCAGGTTAGCTCATTGCGGATTGGCAGACTTCACACTCGCATAGAGAACTAAGAAAATTCTCAGGTATGTAGGTTTCATCACGATGTTTTTCCTTAACCTGAAACTAAAAAATTGGAGGTGCATGCCCCGGACCGAATTCGAAACCACACCATCCAGAATCGGAGGCAGAGTTCTTATCCACTGGGCTGTTCTTATCCTATGGGCATGAGTGTAAACATAAGTTAATAGCTCTTTAAATATAGAGTTAGAGTCATAATCTTTTTATTTTCTAGCATGTTCAGCGCCATACGCCTTGAAGACAACGATGCAGATTTGTCACGGCAAACAACAGTGTCAAATTGTGGCTGACAGCAAGACCTTCGGTTCACCCTGCAGACCAGAATCCAGGGCCTATCTGAAAGTATCGTACACTTGTGGTACGTTTGCTCATTACTTTGCTTCACTTTCATTTATGGATCAAAGTTCCTTATCGCGCGTTGCGAAAGGGGGCTAGACGGAAAAAATTAAGACCAAAAAGTTGTAACGACACTTTTTACCGGACGCGTAAGAAGGAGAGTAATGTTTTTGCTATAGTTGTAAGTCGTGACCTGAAGACAGTTGGTGAGCTCCAGGGTCCTCAAAGGGCCACCCGATCCCAAAGGGCCCCCCGACCCCAAAGGGCCCCTCGACCCTAAAATTCCCCCCGACCCCAAAAGACACCCCCTCCCCAATAGCGTTAGCGATAGCCATGATAGCTATACCGAACTTCGTTCCATCCGGGTGTCCCTTGACACCTCTCGAGTTTTTTAGACAAAATATAGGACAGACGACATCAAGCGAGTCGCAGGTATTCGCTAGATGCAGGCGGCTCAGGATCATGATGTTTGGAAGTCCCTACAAAAGACCTTTGTCCTGTAGTGGATGTCCATCAGCTGATATGATTATAATGATGATGATAGGCAATTTTGGAATGGAAAAAAAGGACTAACTCGATGAAAGTTTTATTGCTACAACTGACAGTTTTTTACATCTCTGGTTATATACAATATCATATTATATTTACATCGTATCCGTTTGTACAGGAAATTGGTAGAACTTTCTCTATTTATAAGTCGCCTTCACTTAATTCTAGGTTTAGTTTTTACAATGAGAGGTACTTACATCAAAACAAAAAATAATACACCACATCATTTTTGTACCTGTTTAGTTTGCAGTTTAAATTATAAATTAGGGAATCCCATATAAATAGCTATTTGATTTTTGTTGCTTCATCGATTTGTCAGATTTTTGCAGATAACACATAGAAGTACACAAAATAATGTTTAATTTATATTACGATACAGACAATATTTTTTAGTTCCTCTCGGGGTCCTCTCGGAGCGCTACGAGAACTCTTCTGCAGAGGATAAGGTGACAAACCACTATGACATAAATGCAGCTGAAGAACATTTTGATACTCCAGGTAGTAAAGATAGATTTTTCATTTAGTAATTAACCTTAAAACTGAGAAGTGTAAACATAAGTTAACGATTGATAAACATTTACGCTGAGGACAATAGCCTCTGCGATGATCTTTAGTAGGAGTTTTTGACAGGTTTATATTATAATTATTTTTTCAAAATAAAACCGACTTCAAAACATTAATGTTCCCATGAAACTAAAAAAGGAAAAAATAATTATAATATTTTCTACCTATTGATCACTTTTGAGGAGGTGCTAAGCCAAGCTAAGTGAGCTATTAATGCAAGGCGTCGTAAAGATTTTTGTTTCTCGTACATTCTTTTTTTTAAATTATTTATTTAGTACCAATATTAGTCACACAGTCATCAACCCATATCCGGCTCACTGCTGAGCTCGAGTCTCCTCTCAGAATGAGAGGGGTTAGGCCAATAGTGCACCACGCTGGCCCAATGCGGATTGGCAGACTTCGTACACGCAGAGAATTAAGATAATTCTCTGGTATGCAGATTTCCTCACGATGTTTTCCTTCATCGATTGAGACACGTGATATTTAATTTCTTAAAAACAAAAGTAAAAAGAAAAACAGTGGACAAGGAAAATAAGAGATCTCTGCCAGTGACCCTTGGCAGTGGGAGAGATTTGTAAACAAAAGAAATGGATAGGTACAGCAAAAAAAAGCGAGGAACATATTATTCTTTATGTCTTTCATGCGGTTTTTTCAGTAACTAGACTAAAATCAACACCACACGGGTTTGGCACTGACTTCAAAAAGAGAGAAATAAATCTAGGTATATTGTAAATGCCAACTATTATACGAGGTCAGTGCCAGCTTTTATATTTTGAATAAATATGGCGCTCGGTAGACGTTGGCTGTGTTTTTAATAAGTTACTTTTTTATAAGTGAAGTTTTTAATTATCAAATACCTACATATTAATATTTTTTTCAGATATAGCAGGGAAATGGAGCAAGTCCACTAAAAATCAAATATTTCCACAAACTACGATACATTCGTCTAGCAATATGAATGGACTTGAATATAAAGGTAAGAATGCATAATTGGAATCTTGGAGATATGACGTAACGGACAGCAGCGGCTGATCATTATTTTGTGGCAGAGAAAACATCTCCAGCAGGACTTGTAACCTTATGTGTGTGTGTGTATTCACCTCCCCTACCCGTCATGTTCTCCATGCCCACACTAAACAAATTATGATCAATAATTACAACACAAAACATTATTGCACGAAATTACTTACGCGACTAGCAGCGAGACGGTGTCCACGCTGCCTAACAAATAACTGAGCTCACGTCATCAAATACCCTATTGCATTTGCAACAATTACTATTACTACTACTATACTATTGCAACAATTTCGTACAAATACCTCCCCTTCACAATAACATAAACAGTGAATGTTAATACCACCCATAATCGAGGAACTCTTAACAGTGATTTATCTGGCGAAGTGATTCAGCAAATAACTAAAGTAGCCGACATAGGGCTCAGGGCTAGTTCATTGAGTGGCAGTAGGCTAGTCTTGTCTGTCAGAGACCTGGTCTCTGTAAGCGGAGTGTGTACCCCCACTAAGTGGAGCAACGACCTCTGGAAGGTGTCTGGCATCGATTGGAGTGGCAAAAAGTCTAAAATAGACCGTGCTGGCACATAATGGCTAATGATGATGATGATGTTGATGTTGATTATTTGTCTGGGTATAGTCAGTATATTTTGGGAGAACAGTCTGGTTTCTAATGTACTGGTATAGCTGTCTCGTACATTAAGACTAATATGCTACATTGTATACCCTCATTACAGGCCTCAATATGCTTTTAATTCTAGACAATTATTATTTTACTATTAAAAAATCTATTGTTCTAGTAGTAAGCCAACCTGGCTTCTGCTTAAACATTACGGGTTGAAATTCTGGGGGTCATACAATACCTACTGAGTTTTTCTTTCTTCTAAGATGTTTTCAGTAAGAATTCCCAGCCATCAGAAATGGGTGGTGTTACACTTGAAGCCTTGAAGATTACGTAAAGACGTCGGACTCAGTCACGTCACTATTAACATATGATAGTAGCCGTTAACTTAGCATTATCACCTTAATCCCGCGAACCCTTATTGGAGCAGCGTGGTGGGTCCATATCCCTCCTATAACTTATTTATCCCTTCTAAGGGAGGCCTAGTCCTGTCATCATCATCAGCATCATATCAGCTGATAAACGTCCACTGCAGGACAGGCCTTTTGCAGGGACTTCCAATCATCACTATCCTGAGCCGCCTGCCAGCGAATACCTGCGATTCGCTTGATATCGTCAGTCCATCTGGTGGGAGGTCGACCAATATTGCGCAGGGTTCAGTGCGGGGTCGCCATTCAAGCATCTTGGAACCCCTATGTCCATCAACTCTTCGAACTATGTGCCCCGCACATTAAGCTTCGCGACTCGTTCAGCTATGTCGGCGGCTTTGGTTCTTCTGCGGATCTCCTCATTTCCAATTCGATCACGCAGATATATAATATAGCTCGTTCCATCGCCCGCTGTGTGACTCTGAGCCTTGTTATGAGGCCTACCTTTGGACCTACCCAAGTGGGTCCTACAATTTCGAGTGCAACGTTCTCAAGTATAACTGAATAAAGCGACACATGAGCATTACACATTATTTTCGTTTTGGTCATGTTCATTTTCAGGCCCATCTGTTAAGAAACTCTGCTGAGTTTATTGAGTATGGTACCAAGGTCATTCAGTCTCTGTTGATGAAGATCTAGTCTTGTAATAGGTTGAATATTATAATAATTTGATAAGATGACGAGACGCCTTTGATAATAATGAAGGTATAAACTGAAGGTTCACACTCCCAAATATAGACTATTTAAAACCCTTTGATGTTATCAACTAGTATGAATTTAACACAAAAGGATAGATGTACCTAAATAGACCAAACCAAATGCGATGGCTTCAAAACGCCGTAACAATGCTGCAGATGGCAGTTATCATGCATTTTATATGAAATGACCGCACTTGATTGACGGTCGCTGCCACAAGCTACGAATCGTCGCTTGTTTGTGGCTGCCACCGGCCATTGTAGAGTTTAAAGGTAGGCGTCCACATATCCGCATTGTAAGTATCGGACGCATCGCATTAAAGGATTTTTTATTGAAGTTGCAACGTCTTATAATTCGATGAAGCCGGCTGCACACTCGGAAAAAGATGACGTCATGCGTCGTTCCCTCGCTCTAGGGTTGCCAACTTTTACAAGAAATAAAGTATATTCTGGTCTATGAAGAATATTATACAGTATTTTAGAACAACGAACATTTTCTTTTGAAAAATGCAACTATTCCATCAGTATTTTCTTATAACGTTGTCACGTTCAACTATCGTCAGTAAACCGACTTTACAGACAACCGATTTTTTTTTACGTTTTCGTGTGATTCGTACCATCGGACCAGTGGACGCACTTGTATGCTACTATACAAAAAATACTACGATCCGTTTGATGCGATGCGTCCTTACGATGCGGATATGTGGACGATTACCACTACACAGGTAAATCGCGACAATGAATTAATTTACAAAGTAATTTTGGAAACTAATCATAGAAACTTTGCAGTTACACTCATTAAAGAGAATCATTATAATTCTTAGGCATCTACAAGATACGTAAATTGTTGTAAATTTTTTACTCAGATTTCCTATAATATTAAACCTTATTTAGAAACTATTTAGCAATGAATTCCCTATATTTTTACAATTTTTGATTAAATATTTATAGTTAAAACACAATACAGATTGTGATAAAATACCAATTTTCGCTACTCAGGCCATGATTAGTTTAATTTGGTATTATTATCGTGCACTCGATATAATTAATGCCCTTTAATTTCAGGTGTGATGTGGCTAGCCGTACTCTGTACAAATTTAATTGCTGTAATTTAATGATAGAATTCAAATTTAGTTTCCAGCGTAAATATAACTTATTACAAACAAATGAATGTACTTTAATGTCGTTGCATTAAAATAGCAATCTGAATTAATATTGAATATCAAATTCATGTTTATTTACAGTTTGTGTCAATATTTTACAAATAAGTCACATTTGTGTGTTGTTTTGAAAGGAGACAAATTTTGCATTTGTCAATATTGATTTATGGAGTTATTTTTTATACAGGATTTAAAAACAACCATTTTATACAGGACTGAAAAACAACCATCTACATAAGTAAATATAAAAAAGAAAGTAAAATACATACTTAATTAATAAAATAAGGCCAAAAACTGCCAGCAGTTTCAACATCATTCTTAGCCGATGAACTGCTGGAAGCCCTCTTGTAAGGAATTCCAAACAATATACGGCTACGGAGCGAGCTATGCTTTGAGTATCTCTGCGTGATCGAATCAGACATGAGGAGATCCGTAAAAGGCCCAAAGTCACCGACACACTCGTATTCGGTATTAGGTATTCGTAACTAACTACTCGTAGATGCAGAGCTGAAGTGGCAATGGCACTTAATTTGAAGAGTTGATGGACGTTGGGGTCCCAAAGTGCTGGAATGGCACCAACGCACCAGAAAGTTAGTCGACCCCTCACTACGTAAACCGACGACTTCAAGCGGTTTTAGACAGTCGCTGGATGCTAGACATGCGTGACAACGTATTTTGTATTAGTAAAAAAATAATATTTGTTACAGATCCATCAACGAAGTCATCCAACCTGAAATTTTTGATCTACATCAGCATTGCGACGCTAATTGTGATTATACTGGCGATGATTTTCATCGGCATCCGGTATTACAGAAACAAAAAAAGGGCACAGAATTCCAAAAACGGTGACATGTTCACCACAGAAGCGCCAAACGTTTTCAACGATGCTGCATCAGATTTGGACAACGATCTTGATGTGAGTCATATATCCGGGACATTCTATGATCCGGTACATCCAGATATGATCCTGTATAGAGATGGAGCAAATAAAGCTACGCTAAGAGCTATGAGACCTTTGAATACAGTGTACCCATGTGCTGGCGCTAGCATGTATAGCAATGTAGATTACATACCAAGTCATTCTAGAGATGCGAGTACTAGGTTTGGTAATAAAGAAGTTGATTCAGACTTGATGATGAGTCCAAAGAGTTTGAGTGGATACACAAACTCACAGTTTTATTACGGGTGACAACAAAATCTGAGAGGTGGTGAAGCCTCTACGAACTATTGCGTTTAAAATAGGTATTATATTGAACAAGAAGATCCTAGTTGCACATTCACGGACAATAAAACCGCTCCAATCTAGGCAGTATTAATTATGACGTCACGAATTAACTGCAATAAACTACACCAAAATTTCTCCATATCGCATAGTATTGACTAATATGGAATAACATTGATATTGCTACGTCATAACGAAATAATACATCGATTACCAGTACGTCATACTAGCATAATGTATCGCTTGACGGTACGTCATACAGGCTTAGAGCATTGCTTGGCGGTACGTTATACTGGAACAATGTATCGCTTGGCGGTACGTTACACTGGAATAATGTATCGCTTACCGGTACGTTATACTGGAATAATGTATTGCATGGCGGTACGTTATACTTTGGAATAAAGTGATTACCACAATACAGGGAATCGTAGTGTGGAGATCACAGACTTATGTAAATTATTTTTATGTGAACTAGTGAATCAATAAATATTATTATATTATTATTATTATTATTATACTGGAATAATGTATCGCTTGGCGGTACGTTATACTGGAATATGTATCGCTTGGCGGTACGTTCTACAGGAATAATGTAACGCTTGGCGGTACGTTATACTGGAATAATGTATCGCATGGCGGTACGTTACACTGGAATAATGTATCGCTTGGCGTTACGTTATACTGGAATAATGTATCGCTTGGCGGTACGTTATACTGGAACAATGTATCGCTTGGCGGTACGTTCTACAGGAATAATGTATCGCTTGGCGGTACGTTATACTGGAATAATGTATCGCTTGGCGGTACGTTATACTGGAACAATGTATCGCTTGGCGGTACGTTCTACAGGAATAATGTATCGCTTGGCGGTACGTTATACTGGAATAATGTGTCGCTTGGCAGTACGTTATACTGGAATAATGTATCGCTTGGTTGTACGTCATATCGGAATAATTCATCGATTGGCTTATAATTCGTCGCTTAGCAGTACGAGTAGATCCATATCCTCTTGGCGTAGAGTAGCCTCTTGCAAATAGAGGCGCGGGCGAAGTTTTTAATAAAACTATGTACATACAATCATAGGTATGAAATTATAATAATTAATATTTTTGGTATTATACATAATATTACCTGGATAATATATTTTATTTAAGTATATATTTTATTTCATTTATTAGCAAAACTATTATATTTCTAAATACAATCTTAAAAAGTTCCTTAATTTTGTATTAAGAAGACAAAGAAAGGGATAATTTTTTTCGAAAGGGATTATTATTAATTATTTTTTTTTTTACCCTGAGAATATTATTATAATGTGAAATGTATGCTAATTATTATTATTTATTTAATTAGAGGGGAAGTTTAAAGGAGATTCCTGATTTGCTAAGGAGACGTAAAATTATATTCTTAATTAAAATACATTCTACCATGAAATCATATGTTGTAGTCCTGTCTGAAAATAAAAAAAACAGTATTTTTTTAAATATCAAGATTTATTATTTGTATCTGTAGATAATGTAAAATATTATCACGCATAGATCTAGGATAATATCAATAAATGCAAAGAATTTTAATAATTTTATTAATGTGCACTTTAATTATCTTGCATGATAGCCAAAAAATTATAATATAATACAAATTTAATTTATTAATTAATATAATAATGCAAAAAATCAAAGGAGCTTAAGTCAAATATGTTAAATATAAAATATACTACGAGTAGGCAAACTCTAGTCTCTTTTCAACCGACTTTAAAAAAAGGAAATTCTTCAAATTCAACACGTTGGTATGTTTTTTTTACAATCTTTGTTAGCTTAGTCATTTATTAACCAATTTTCAAAATTCTTTTTTTGTTTGAAAGAATATACTTCAATATTGATCTTATTCAATTTTCATGAAAATGGGTGCAGTAATTTTGTGTTAAACTTAAAATAACTGAAATACGTCTTTGAAGTCTATTCCATTTTCATGTTAAAAAGATTATCCATGATCTCGCTCGTGGTTCGTGGACCCGTCTTTGAATATCAAGTCACTTAGATGTACCTTTACTAAATATAGTTAATATTAGGTAATTATAAAAAAATCACTATCACAAGATTTATTTAAAAATATTAAAGAATATTGTGCTTTGTGTGTTCTGGTATTTTTTTTAGCTCACACTGGAACATACTCATATTTTGTTGTATGAACATGGGATACGTAACATTTTTTATAAATTTTTTGAAATAAAATATTTTACAAATTGTGTTTCATTTACTAAATATCCTTTTCGGTGATAGGAGGGTTCGGTACAAATTTGTATTTGTACTTAACAAAGTACTTTTAATAGATATTTTTTATGATTTAATTACACATGTAAGTATAGTTATTAATTTTTTCCTACTACATTATTATTTATAGTTATATGGTAATTATTGCCAAATTTCAACGGAAAGTTACTTTTAAAATTTGATTCCTTTGACTTGACTGTCAAGTCTGTTGAAATATAACAGTAACTACTTTTTTTTCGGTTTAAACGCTGTAACTTTTTTTAAACTTATAAAATAGATATTTTGTCAAAGATAATAAGTGATCCTATAGGTAAGGTTTGTCTTCTTGAGGGACGGAACCCTAAAAACATGAACATTATCTAAGTAATTTGTAGATATTATCACTAGTCATTTATAACTATTAATCATATTAACCAAGGCAACTACACTCAGGTAAGTAATTTGAGGGTAAAAGTTCTTGTTAGATAACAAAAAAACACTCTTAAGTTTATTAATTTATCAGTCTGGACCACAATTTAGTAGCATTTCTTTGAAGTAACTCAACATATACAGATTCACATTTTTTTTTCAAAGACAAGTTACTGATATCACCTGATATTAAGAGACGAAGCAATCTAAGGTGGAAGAGGTTTATTATACACATATAACATTACTAACGGACGCCCGCGATTTTGTCCGCCCTTAGACGTCCTTAATCTGGCCCTCTCATAAAATCCATTCATAGCAAACTTTAACTAACTGTTAACCTGCCTGTATTGTCAAATTTCAAGTTTGTGGCATAAAAAATGAAGGACTTTATTTCAAACCAGCCTTTAACGCAAAATTGATTTGTACAAAACGTATGCCTACTACAAACCACCTTTCTGCCAAATATCAAGTTTCCATAAAAAGGAAGCACTTAATACAACTTGCGAGAGCTTTTAAACCTCTTTAATCCGGCTCTATCGCAAAATCCGTTCTTAGCGGACACCTACTAATTATAAACTACCTTCCTGCCAAGTTACATATTTGCATGTCAAGCGGTTTTCAAGATTTCGTGATGAACGACCTTCACCCATTTAATGAAGTCCGTCACCATATTGGAGCAGTGTGGTGGGTCTAAGCTTCATATCCCCTGACGCCTCCTATACGGCCTACATAGGCCGATGAATGACGCTTGTCTTCACAGATACTTGACACAGACACAGGCGTTCTGCCAAAAGAATCAAGTAAAACTTTTTTTTAAATGAAATAAAATAACGACAAATTACAAATTCGAAAGTAAGTCTGTACCTTTTCATAGCTAAACTACTAAACAAATTTTGATGAAACTTGGTATAGAGATGAATAGGTCCTCGGAGCGAAAAATAGACTACTTTTTATCCGGAAAAATTCTGAGATCCCGCGGGATTTGAAAAACAAAATTTCACGCGAACAGACTCCCGAGTGTCCGCTAATAAATGTTGATATCGTTGAGTAGTCAATACTAATACTCAGGTAATAAATAAACATTGATTGCGTGTCAAGAATCCATTATTTAGTATAGATAGTATAAATGCTCCTGTCTCATAATGACCCTCCAGGGACTGTATCGAGCCATTATGTTGAAACAAAAATAAATATTACTATATAATGAAAAAGCTATTATTCTCTGATGATAATGATGAGCCTAATTAAGTAGCCCACTGTAAGTCCAGCTGGCCTGTTCACTATTTTGGTCTTTATTAAAAACTTATTAAAATAAACATCGAATCAATTGACAAAATATCATTTACATACTGTTAATACTGTTTACATACTAGAAAATAGGGTTTAGAAATTAACATTGTGGGTTTAATTTACGCTAATCCAGTGAGGGCTAGCGGGGATATGGTGATAATGGCTTAAACAAAGACTTTCATTCAGTAACTATTATTATTATCAGATGGTAATGAAAATGACTAGAATCTTCCTAACTCCTTAACACGGTCGCTGGGCACTGATTTTTCTGTAAGAATACTATTTTTACTACAGTGCGGTTCGGGGTCTTTTGACCTCGTATTTAGATGGGTATGCTACGAAGACCTGGGTTAATAGCACGTCCTAAATATTTGTCTCTTTTCTATTATACGCCGAAAAAAGTTACGCACCACAGGGAAGTCTACATTTTATGTAGCCGCACCGCAAGTAGGATGCAGTACGAGGTCAATCGACGTCGTACCGCAGCGAACGTGTTAATGCTGCTGTAAACTTAAAACAGCCAAGTTTCGAACCCAGACCCTCATGATCCAGAGGCTTACTGAATTAACGATATCTATACTAATATTATAAAGCTGAAGAGTTTGTTTGTTTGATTGAACGCGCTAATCTCGGGAACTATTGGGCTGATTTGAAAAATTCTTTTAGTGTTAGATAAGCCATTTATCGATGAAGGATATAGGCTATATATTATCCCCGTATTCCTACGGGAACGGGAACCACGCGGGTAAAACCGCGCGGCGTCAGCTAGTATAGCATAAGAATAATTGAGTATACCCGTAGCAGTGACGCTACGTGAGTCTACACCGTAGAACCTGATACCATCGTAGCATAGTAGTAGACAAGAAAATTACATGAGAGTTATCTAAGAAGGAAATTCTCACTCAATTGTGCAGTTTACCTAGATTTATTCCCAAGTTAGGTAATAATTTTAAAGCTAAAGACAGTGGGTGGAAGCCCGTAGACAACTGCGTTACCCAAACAATCGATTCAAAATCCGGACCATTTGGACTGTTTCCATGTCGTTAGAGGACGTTATTTATTGTTATGGCCCCATTTGAGATCCTCTTTTTCAGTTTACATCCCGCGGGAGTAAGCTTTTCTGAACGTGAAACTGTTGGCATAAGTGATTGGTAAGGTATTTAAGGTTGAAAGACGGTTACGTCTTTCAACCTTAATTCTTTACAAGTTAGCCCTTGACTACAATCTTACCTGATGGTAAGTGATGATGCAATCTAAGATGGAATCGCGCTAACTTAATAGGAGGAGGATGAAATCCACACCCCTTTCGGTTTCTACACGACGTCGTACCGGGACGCTAAATCGCTTGGAAGTACGTCTTTATCGGTAGGGTGGTACCTAACTAGCCACGGCCAAAGCCTCCCGCCAGCCAGACCTACACCAATTAAGAAAACCTCAATCGGTCCAGCCGGGCTTCGAACCCAGGACCTCCGTCTTGTAAGTCCACTGCGCATACCACTGTGCCACGGAGGCCGTCAACAATCTATCAATCTACGTCTATGACTGTGAGACCGCTAGAGGAAATTGTAATGAGAGGCTGTTTGTGAATGTAGCTGGGTTAACTGGGTTAATGGACCTATTAGTTACCACATATTATTAAAAAAACAATCACGCTAGTATTTTTTTAAAATTCGAATATCCATAGATTCCATAAACAATGATCGAAATCGCAGCGAATCATAGTGGGGCATTTATCTCTCAAGCCATCTTTCAAGAAGTCTTTGCAGGTGGGTTGTAGCGGTAACTATAATCGGCCGAAGCCTCCCACCACCTAGACCTGGACCAATTAAGAAAACCTCAATCGGCCCAGCCGGGGATCGAACCCAGGACCTCCGTCTTGTAAATCAACCTGTTGGATCAGCTTCCATCTTCACACGGGAAGTAAAACTATAAGTAATTGTAATGTTGTCATCAATTGTAAATTATAATACTGAATGTTTTTTTTTAAAGAGCAACTGTTGAGTTTCTTGCCGGTTTCTTCTCAGCAGAAACAGCCTTCCGAACCGGTGGTAGAATCTTTACAAATAGTCAACTGACGTATCGAAAGTGCTTGTAAACTGAGCCTACTTGAAATAAATGATTTTTCACTACTCTTGCGCAAAAACATTGTCATATTACCACTCTGCGGCGGGGCTAAACAAGCATATTAGCCTCTAAGGGCTAAAGTTATTTTGTTTTTTTTTAAATTATTGTCTGTTACGAGTACTAGCCAAGTACTAGCCTACTTTATAACAAAGGAGGTTTTATTCGTAAATAGAATCATCCGGTCCTTCTTCTTCTTCTTTTGATTATATGGCTCCGCGCGTCGAGCGATTGAGCCAGAGGTAAGGTCCTGACTGTTTGATAAAAATAAAACTTGGAATTTGAATAAAATGCAGCGTTCTTGTCTGTGGAATGCGGTTATTTTTTTTTTATTTGATTTTTATTTTATAGTTTAAAATGGGTCTTTTTAGCCCCTTGTATAACAATCTACTATTTTTAACCGCGTATGCGCCACGGAGCCCGTCAAAATCCCCTCTGAAAAAAAGATCCTCTGACAGATACATACTCAACGAAATATTCTTCCCGTTCAGTAGAACGATATACGGGTATCAACCGTACAGACAGAAGTAGTTTTCAAACCCTCACACGAGTTCAAAGGATGCAGTACATAGTCGCACTTACTGTGTCGCTTTGACAGAATTGAATGCTACTTCAGTTTCCGATAATGGCCACTTAGGTGATACAAAGCATTTAACTGGATACTGTACTGTAATCGCTTTGGTATTGTCTCATTATGGAGTGTTTTGATCAGATGAATTATGTTAATGATAGATGATATGTGCAAGGTGTGCAAGACATTGTTGTTGTATTCTAGGGTAGTAACGCTATTTTGTTTATATTCTCTAGATGTTAGCCGTTTACTACAATCTCTGATGGTAGGTAAGTGATAATGCAATCTAAGATGGAAGCGGGCTAATTTGTTAGGAGGAGGATGACAATTCACACCACTTAAACGCAAAGAATAAAAAAACATTGTTTTTAGACTGTAATTTTTTTTTTCCCATTTCGTAATCTACTGAATATAAAACTTCAAAACACAACACAAAACTATTCATTCGTATAAACGTATCAAATTAAAACTTAGTAGTTTTGAGTTGATACGTTTGAAAAATTCTTTCACCGATTTGAAAAATTCTTTCATCAATAGACAGCTATATTATATACTACTACTACTTAGTTCTCATCATCATCATCATTATCAGCCGAAGGACGTCCACTGCTGAACATAGGCCTCTTGCATGGACTTCAAAAAACAAAGGTCTCGAGCCGCCAGCATTCAATGGTTCCCTACTACCCGCTTGATGTCCTCAGTACACCTAGTAGGGGCTTGACCAACACTGCGGTTTCCGGTGCGAAGTCGACATTCTAAAGCCTGGGTTCCCCAACGTCCAACGTAGTTGTGCAAGTTCAATAATTAAAAAAAAGTCCTTCTAAGTAGTAGTAAGATATACATCAACCTGAGGCCTTGTGTGTTTGTATTTACACCGGTAACCATGCATTTCTGATCGTAACACCAATACTGCTAGGACAGTCATAAGCATGATGATTACTTCTCCGATGAGTTCTGTTACAAAAAGCTGTTATCGCCGCGTTGCAACGACTTGACTTGACTTGTTGTGTAATTCTTTATGGGTTACTTGCTTGGGATAGGCGGGGAGAGTGACTTGAGTGGAAAAGGGCAGCGTTAGATATCTGTCAAAGGGGCCTTTAACCCCTACACGCATCGTTCACAAGTGCGTGACTTCACTCAAGATCATTTTCTGCCATTCTAGGGTCTTATTTTCGTTACAGTTTGATTTGTTTATTAAGTTGTCCTGACTAACGTTTTGACATTAGATTTCTTATTTTTGTAATCACCTTTGAGTCTGCTATGACTACTCGTTAAATCAAATTAGGTCTTATTCACACATATCAGTCAAGTTGCCGTCACATTGCCATCTTGTCGCCGTGTGTGACGTCAATGACATTAAATTATTTAGTCATGTATGAATTATAGGATATGTCAGGAGGCCTGAGGTTTGCCCTCTTACGCATCGCGTCTCGGTCAACGCATCGAGACAATGTCCGAGAAATTCAATTGATTAATGATATCCCTTAGGGAGATTTGGGCGTATGAACTGGTGTACATTAATTTACGGCTTTGACAAGACAAGTTGTTTGTAGAAATGAAAGACTACTTACTGATAACTTGTAGTTTCAAAAATATTATTGCTATTTTCATCAAAAACTCATAAAATTATAGGACTCAATAAATCACGGTTAGAAAACTTCAACATCTATCCACCTATACATAGGGTATGTATGGGTAGGGTAAAAGTAGGGTATGACTAGGGTCTAGGGACTAGGGAAGAGCTGTGATAGCCCAGTGTATATGACCTCTGCCTCCGATTTCGGAGGGTGTGGGTTCGAATCCGGTCCGGGGCATGCACCTCCAACTTTTCAGTTGTGTGCATTTTAAGAAATTAAATATCACGTGTCTAAATCGGTGAAGGAAAACATCGTGAGGAAACCTGCATACTAGAGAATTATCTTAATTCTCTGCGTGTGTGAAGTCTGCCAATCCGCACTGGGCCAGCGTGGTGGACTATTGGCCTAACCCCTCTCATTCTGAGAGGAGACTCGAGCTCAGCAGTGAGCCGAATATGGGTTGATGACGATGACTAGGGTAGGGGTAGGGTTGAGGTACGGTAGAGGTAATGTAGGGGTAGGGTAGGAGTAGGGTAGAAGCAGGGTAGGGTAGGGATAGGGAAGAATCAAAGCGTGCATCATAAGTCAAAGCGAAGCTTGAGCGGGTCCGCTAGTAATATATAAATAGCACGTCGTGCGTAAAAGATGACAAAAGTAATGGCGTGTTTTGCATTACACTGCAAGTGTTTAAATGGGCTGACATTATTCACTGGGGGGCGAAGAAAATGTGAACTCGACAAGTCCATTAGTAGAACTCTCCTCATACATATTTATGTTTGCTTCGTATATTCATCTATACTAATATTATGAAGAGGTAAAGTTTGTTTTAGGGTTATTGTTATCTCTGGATCTACTGAATCGATTTCAATTTTTTTTATAACATTAGTAAAGTATCTAATATTTCACCAATTTCAAAATCGTAATGTATCTCATTACGCACATGTGCCGTAATGTAAAGAAAAATGCACATGTGCCGTAATATAAAAACTTTTTCATCCGTCTAAAAACGAAGGGTACTTTTTTAAATCTTATCAAAGTGTTTTTATGTCAGAAAAAGTGCTTAACATTTTAAGAATAAAATTAACTTTGTGAGATAAAATATAATGAATAAACATTTAATTCTTTTTTATTTAAATAATTTTGAAAATAAATGACAACCTTTTATTATTAACAGAAACACAAAAATATTAATTTACTTTCAGTAATACTGGCTGTTTTTGGTGCATTCACCTAAAAAAACTTACTATCTGTATCTGTGCAAAAATGGCAAGCGTATCAAAATGTCATCATATAAGGAAAACAGGCAAAGATGCAAATTCATTTTCAAAAAGTGTGTTCAAAGTGTGTTTCCTCGCAAATGTATTATAAAACATCGTACGTGCCCTTTGATAATCACAGCATCTGTCTTCTTAATATAGCTCTCGCCTTCGGCTCGAGTTGCAATATCGCCTCGGCTGTAATTTTCAACTTACCGCACTTATATCTGTCGTATAAAACGTAGAGTCATTAATAAAAATGTGGACAGAACCGCTGACCTAACCTTGGCCATCGGCTCTATCATTTAAACTAGGTACGCTATGTTTAAACTCACTAATCGCTTACACAATATACCATTCTTAATTTTTACTATTTTACCCTGGTAGTTGTGGTAGAGGAAGCATATCGAGCAAGTTCCAGGACTTGTGACAAGTGTATTTTGATTACAAAATCATTAGATTACTAGATAATAAGTCGATTCAAAATAACTAAAGAGTAAACATGATAATTATTAGGTTTGAGGTTATAGATTTTTCAGTGAGCCAAGCTTCCACGGCGACATATCATAATGTACTATTACCAATATTTTATATATATTTGACGGTAACAAGCCACGGCTGAAAGCCTCCCACCAGCCAACCCACAAACAATGTATAACCCACGGAATAAGCTTTAGCTTTAGCGTTCTATGTTCTCTGGTAAAATCAACTCGTGTGTTAGGTTAAAATTTTCCTCATAATCACAGTTACTTATTGAACCGCAAGCTTAATATGGTTACCCAAAGGTTGAGGTTACCGAATTCATTTGAAAACGTCGTACAAAATCAATTTTTTTTGTTAAACTAGTTATTAAGAGCGCGTAGCGCGTCGGTACGATATGGATAAAATTCGAAGCGCAAACGAGATGCCGAATTATGACTTTCACGTGAGTGAAAAGCACGGAGCGATTGACGCGCGACGCAAATTTTTTGACGTGAGCGCCAAAACCATTTTTACCTAATTGCAAGTAATTTAAACAACATAACGAAAAAAAATTTAAGAAAATAAGTTTGCTTTTCCTGAGATTGAAAGCAAAATGTGAGCAAAACATGTATTTTTCAAAAAAATAAACTATCGAGAAAAGTTTTACAAATTTTGTATTTTGTATAGTCATAACAAAGCTAAGCACTTTGAAATATCATTTACCCAAATATCAGGCTCCTAACTTTTACAGAATCTGAGATCTAGAACCATTTGTAACCACCAAATTACATATTGCACACTCTTAAGCACATGAACAACTTGACTTGAGCCATCCATCCGTTCAGTTTCCTTTGGAAGTTACTCAAAAAGTTGCCATACTTGGCACTTGGCATAATTAGTTTCCAAAGCATTAACAAGACGGGAAAGCGTGCTCAACCGAGCACGTAATATTCACATGCAGTTACCAAAACTATATCTTCCACTTTGATTGTCTGGCTGGAGGCCAGACTCAGTTTTGAACCTAATAATAATTTCAAATTGCTTCAAATCTTTGGCAGACCGTTTAGTGTGGTATAATTAGTAATCTGTTGAGCTCAATAGAATAAAGTTGGCGTACATCAAGATTTATTCATTAAGAATTGAAGGAAAAAGACAAATTGTGTGTCCTTTTTTATTTCTATCTAATCTCGTGTCGTAATATTCCAATTAAGAAATTAAAAAATATATTATAATGGCTTAGATTATTCACATGCATACTGTAATAAATTAAAAAATAACATTATTACACAGCTCTTTGTATGGAAAGTGTGTTATAATATATCAACATATCACTTTTTTACTATTCACAGTTAGAGCTCTGGGTTCTTGATTTTTTAACAATATTTTGTTATCTTTTATATTTTAAAATTTCACGTTGGTTATTTTTAATTAAATAATTAATTAATTTAATCCATCAATCCTTTACCTTCTAAGTCGCGGAAAATGTAGTAGTATTTAACTTTGTTAGATTCTTATTGCGTGAGATTAAATAAAGTATAGTATGAAACGTGCATTACAGCTCGTGTCTCTATTATAAAACTCACTTCTTTCGTTTTATAAAATGCAACCCGTGCTTTAATGGCCGTCATTATGCAACCGTTTCATAATTAACTATTTTTCTTTATTTTCCTTTATTTATTTTCCCGGAGTAAGAAAATTGGCGGAGTTACACCCTCGTGCTGGCGTGGCTATGAGAGCACGTAAAGCCGTTGCTGGTCATTAATCCAAGTGATTTTCAAAAAAATCAGACATTAAGCTAAGCTATATTCTGTATGTCAACTATATTATGTGTGCTGTAGCATGGTGCGGATGACAGTTGCCTTATGATGTTCATAATACGTATTATTATCGTGAATAGCGGATAACTTTCAAGAGTGAAACGGGCTGTTACCTGCACCATACTATAGCGCACGAACTGTAGGTATAGTAATCCTGTGTTAACCGGATGAAGAAACTGTCTAGGAAGGAACGTAATTTTGGCTTTTCAGTCATAGATCAGTCAGTCAGGGGTGGTTTTTATGTAATTGTATAAAAAGATGCAATAAATTTGGGAAAATGTTCAAGGAACGTCGGATGCGGGATCGCATTATTTATTTTTTCTTTATGGAAATGAGTGATACAAGAAAATATATTACTTTGCAAGAGAAATTGTTGGGATACACGAAGTTTGCGTGAATCTTTGTTTTCTTTGTTGTATTGGCTGACGATGTTGGCATTGATTGAATATTTTGTTGTACATGTGACGATTGTCATAATTATCATCCTATTTTAACAATCCATTACTGGATTAGCTCACTAACTATATACAGAAGTTCAAACAATGCTGCTCCAATGTGGTTTCATTATCATCATATCAGCCGCCTTTTGTAGGGTCTACTAAACACCACGTTCCTGAGCCGTCTGCATCCAGCGAATCCCTGCGACTCGCTTGATGTCGTCAGTTCACCTGGTCGTCGATCCTCGACAACTCTTCTAGTGCGGGGTCGTTATTCCAGCACCTTGGGACCCCAACGCCCATTGGCTCTTCGAACTATGTGGCCTGCCCATTGACACTTCAGCTTCGCGACTCGTTTAACTATGTCGGTGACTGGTTCTTACACGGATCTCCTCATTTCTGAATGAAGTTTAGCGTATTATAATGCTTTTAGAATATTAGAAGATTATCATAATAACTGACATACTCGATTAAAACATGAATAAACTATCGTAAAAATTATTACAAAATCTCTGTTAGAATTACCTACGTAGTTTATAGTAGGTACTAACGTTAGAATTTCGATTCGTTCAGCCTCTTCTACAGAGGCTGATTGAATCTTATACACTTTTAACACAAATCTGGTCCAATTAACTTGACTTATTGATCTGAACAGCCTTCCTGATGTTCTATTCTACTCATACTACTTACGTATGCTTTAAAATCTATAAAGCTTCAAAATTGATACTCAATTCAAAATCTTAATATATAAATGCGAAAGGTGATTATCGCGAAATCTCGTACAAAGACGAAATTTGGCAGGGAGGTTTAGTAGGTATCCGCTAAGAACGGATTTTGAGGTAGGGCCGGATTAAGGAGGTCGGGCGGGCGTAGTCGCGGGCGTCCGCTAGTTATCATATACAACACAATGGACATAATAGGACAACACACGTTCAGATGGGACAAGCTATTCGATAATAGCCACTTAGATGGCACAAAGCAGTCTGTTGCAAAGGGATGTTTAGGATAGGAGTAAGGTGATCTTTAGACCTTAATCTCGTAAGAAGCCTTAATAGCTTAGCGGTAAAGAGGTTGGACACATCACCGAGAGGCGCTGGTTTGATTCAATAATCCTGCGGGTGGGAATCAAACCAGAAGTAATACCAAATACTGTATAGCGAATGGGTACGACAATTCGTAGCCATTTCTAATACAGTATTTTTGGCTAATTAGAGGGGAACGGAACTATTTGTCTTTTAATTAGATATGGCGAGTTTTCCTTTTTGTAAAAAGATTATCGAAATACCGCTTTTTCGTCTGCAATCCAATAAAGAACTTGTATCTTATATACTGTGAACTGTTACAGGCGATAGTTTTTGTTAATTAAGGGATAATAATAAAATTGTTTGAAGGTATTATTTTCAGTCGGATATCTTTAGTATATATACCGTGGAAGCTAAACCAAAACGATACAATTATACAAATTTCAATTACGTTTGAGCAGTGAAAATGTTCATATTGAAAAGTAAATTCATTTGTTATTAATTTGTTTAACATTATTTGTAATAATGGTCATACAAATCCATATGGATTTTATATTCAATTCAGTGAAAACGTTAATTAAAATTTTCATCAAATCAATCATTTTAATCAATCAATAAGTGCATACCATTTGAAATGACTTCAGAATTAAACATAATATCACATATTAAACGTGTATCATCAACATAAATACTTAAACTTTGTTGATAATTTTTGAATATGATTGTAACGTACCCGATATCCGTTTACGTAATTGTGTTAGTTAGACTATTTGTAACTCGAGAAAGGCTGGGCGGATCTGGATAAAATTTAGCACAAGGTTAGATTATCGTATCGAATACCACATATGCTGCTACAGTTCCAATATTTGAACAAGGACGAGATTCAAAAGGATTAAACCGAGGGGTACAACTAGTAACTTGTAGACTTAAAATCATTGAAGCTGTGAGGTTTCCATAAATATACCAGTCTAAGAAGAGCCTACAACAAAGTAGATATAATTAAGAAAATATTTCATATATATAACTATAAAACACCTTTGCTTGTAAAGTATCTCTTAATTAACCAATTTCAATACAGTAATGTACCTCATTACGCACATGTGTTGTAATGTAATTTAAAACATTTATCATCCATCTAAAACGAACGGTACTTTTTAAATCTTAGGAAAGAGTTTTTATGGCAGAAAAGTGCTCAACATTTTATTATTAAAATTAACTTTGTGAGATAAAATATAATAAAAAAAACATTTAATTCTCCTATTTTAATAATTTTTACAATAAATGGCAACTATTTATTTGTAACAGAGACACAAAAATATTAATTTACTTTATTTATGTTTTTGGCGCATTGCTTAAAAAACGCACGCACTTCGTTATCTGTGCAAAAATGACAGACGTACCAAAATGTCATCATACGAAAAACAGGCATAGATGCAAATTCATTTTCAGAAAGTGTGTTCAAAGTGTGTTTCTTCAAATGTGTTATAAAACGTCGTATGACATACGTGCCTTTTGATAGTTACAGCCCCTGCTTCTTTACTATAGCTCTCGCATACGGTTCGAGCTTGCAACATCGTCTCGGCTGTGATTTTCAACTTATCGCACTTATATCACAATGTCGAATTTACACACGGTTGTTGTGTAAATTCGTCCAAGAAACCCTAAACGAAAATGTATAACCAAATAACAAAAAAACGTGCAAACATAAAAACAAAACAATATTATGTTATAATTTCCACGCGGTGACCTAAAATGAATGCGTGGTTTTATATTTTATAACGTGTTTTGAAGTAATGTGTTGTGAAAATATTTGCCCACTTAACTTGCAAGCGGATTGTGGTCCTGTTTAGCATAATGTATTCAGGGATCCAATATGTGAACCAAACACGGCCAATAGCGCCCAAACCTCCTGGGACGTGATACAGGCTTAGGACGCCGCTGCTTTGGATTATTTTTTACGCAACCTTGCTTTGTTTAATTTATATCGTATGCTTAAATCTGTTTATTACACGCTTTTCAGTATAATAGCTTCACTTGTATAATAGCTTATGTAAAGAATTTTGCAAGGAAAGGTGGAGGGTACAAGAGCACGTGGCAGGTCATCAATGCGCTGGACTGACCAAGTAAAAACCGCTTTCCATGGATTGCTCCACGAATGTTCTAGGAGAGCCACACTACGGGAGGAATGGCGACGGATAGTGAGGCTTGCCACCGCACCCAAATGACGACCAAGAGACATGACATTACAAGAAGAATGTAAGAAAATCTTAGAATTTTAATTTGACTCACTTTCTGGTTTTCGATTAGGGTGGAATTTTGCACGCGCTCTGAGTTCTGATGACACATATATGACTATATATATATATTATATTATAGCTAAGAAACGCCATTATAAATCCAATATGGCGGCCTCCCCAAGATGGCGGATTGGCTGTTTGAAATCCACCTCCATGATAAGGATAGTGGGTAGTGACCCTGCTTTCTGCATCCACGGCCGTGGGTTCGATTCCCACAACTGGAAAATATTTGTGTGATGAGCATGGGTGTTTTCCAGTGTCTGTGTGTATTTATACATTATAAAAGTATTTATATGTAGTATATAATTGTATATTAATATTATAATATTAACTATCTTAGCACCCATAACACAAGCTACTCTGTATGCTTACTTTGGGGCTAGATAGTGATGTGTAATGTTTAAGTATATTTATTTATTATTATTATTTAAGGATAACAAATGAAAGAGGTTGCTGTTAGGAATACGAAAAAATAGTCACGTGACTTAATTAGAATATTTGTAACTTTTAGTGCGTGCTCAAAGCGTGTTATTTAGTTTTTTAAACTATTTAAAGTTATTTTTTCATTACTTTTTATTTTTACATTACTTTTTTTTTTTAAAGAATATTTGCCATATTTTTTAAATATGACCAATATTCCCATTCCCCTCCAACTAGTCGGGTAAGACTGTGCTAGGAGTGGGTACGACAATAGACCAACGGAGCGGAGTTCGAACCACCACCCCTCGGTGATGAGTCCGACTGCTTTACCGTTAAGCTATTGAGGCTATTAAACTTAACATTATTAAAATGCTCAACATCACTCAGCGGGCGATGGAGCGAGCTATACTTGGAGGTTTTCTGTGTGATCTTATCAGAAATGATGAGATCCGCGGAAGAACCAAAGCGAGTCGCGAAGCTGAAGTGGCAGTGGGCAGGGCACATAGTTTGAAAAACCGATGGACGTTGGAATCCCAAGGTGTTGGAATAGCGACCCAGCACCGGAAAGTTGGTCGACTCCCCACTAGGTGGACCGAGACATCAAGCGGGTTGCAGGGAGCCGCTGGTTGTTGGCGGTTCAAGACCGTTTTGTTTGGAGGTCCATGCAAGATGCCTATGTCCATCGGTTGTTAATGATGATGATGATGATGATGATGATGATGATGATGATGATGATAGTTAGTTTTAAAGGAAACAATTCCTTTCGCCCGTTGGTCACAATTCCCGGGTTCTGCTGAAAGAGGTGTAACATCAACTTTCTAGCGCTTGAGACTGACTAACTAAAAATTTCATGAAAGCCAGAAAAGCTTATACTTAAAGCGATTAATCGACGCCTCCCGTGACCAGAAGGCTATACTATATTTTGGTCAAAGAATCAGTTTAGCAAAGAATCATTATTGAAGGCTGGCAGTATTGCCACGTTGCATACGTGGCAATACTGCCAGCCTTCTGGGCACATTACCAACGAACATCGATTCGGATGAATTCTACGACGCCTATGTCTGTAGATATAATTATATATTACATTTTATTTTATCTTTATAATAGGTATAGCTAATTAATTTAGTTAGCTAAATGTTATAATTTTAGTAGTTGTAAATAATTGTACATTTTTTTAAATTAGTAGATGAAATCTCATCATCAACATTATCAACCTATATTCGGCTCACTGCTGAGCTCGAGAATCTCAAAATGAGAAGGGTTAGGCCAATAGTCCACCACGCTGGCCTACCTGCGAATTGGCAGACTTCACACACGCAGAGAATTAAGAAAATTCTCTGGTGTGCAGGTTTCCTCACGATGTTTTCCTTCACAGTTTGATACACGTGATATTTAAATTCTTAAAATGCACACAACTGAAAACTTGAAGGTGCATGCCCCGGACCGGATTCGAGCCTACGAACTCCGGAATCAGAGGCAGAGGTCATATCCACTGGGCTATCACGGTTCTAGATGTAATATACGTTGTTGAAATAAATTTATTGGGATAGTAATAAGAGAAATAACTAATTACAAAATGGAATAGTCCACTAATTATAATTTACATGACAAATATTCAAATTGGAATATGTGTTATTTTCCATAAACATCGAGCTAATTTGTTAAAATTAATACTCGGTCGCTATTTCCCGATGGACCGCAAATGTTTCAATGAATTTCAATGTTTAACGAAATAATAAAATACCTTACATTATTATAATTGTTTGAACAAAACCGTTTTAATAACACAGAAATTAATTTACATCCTTATTTTGGTTTACATAATTTAAGTAAATAAATTTTCATACCTATTGTAAAACGGTCGAATACAGTGACGAAAGTTATCGTTTTGCCTTTTAATACTAATACATTAACAACCCGTATTCGGCTCACTGTTAAGCACGAGTCTCCTCTCAGAATGAGAGGGTTTAGTTATATTCCACCATCGCTGGCCCAATGCGGAGTGGACTTCACACACGTAGAGAATGAAGAACATTCTTTCTCAGGTATGCAGGTTTCCTAACGATGTTTTTCCTGTTTCACTGTTTGAGACACGTGATATTTAATTTCATTAAATGCAAATGACTGAAAAGTCAGAGGTGCCGGATTCAAACCTACCCCTTTCAAGTCTAAGGCAGAGGTCATATCCGCTGGGCTATAAGGGCTTAAATTACTCTTTATACCCTAAGTATAATATTTTAATGAATTAATTGTGATAATATATAATAAAAATTTTAATAAAAAAAATACAACCGACTTCAAAACCAAAAAACGTACCCAGTAAACTAAAAAGCGAAAAATAACATCATAATATGTTCTACCTGCTGATCAGTATGAAGGCGGTGCTAAGCCGGTGATGTATTAATTCAAGCCATTTAGATTTTGCAGACAGTGTTGTTTCATGTGGTCCTGTCAGAAATGGCTTAAATCAAGACAACACCGGCTAAGCACCGCCTTCATACTGATCAGCAGGTAGAACATATTATGATGTTATTTTTCGCTTTTTAGTTTACTGGGTACGTTTTTTGGTTTTGAAGTCGGTTGTATTTTTTTTATTAAAATTTTTATTATTTTTCCATTTTTAGTGTAAAATTTCATCTCAAACGAACACATCAGACCCCTACTGACAGTCACAACCCATCTTGGTACAAAATTCTCAGCAATACAAATTAATCAAGCCCAAGCACAAGGTAGCTACCGTAATCCGGCAAGGGGTTCCCTTCATTGACCTTGGTCTTCATCATCAGACCCCTAATAACAGACACAACTCATCTAGGTAGAAAGTTCTCAGCAATACGAATTAATCAAGGCCAAACACAAGGTAGTTACTGTAAACTGTTAAGGAGTTCCCTTAATTGTCCTTGGTCTTCATCACCAAACCCCTAAATGACAGTCACAACCAATCTATGTGGAAAGTTCTCATTAATACAAATTAATCAAGCCCAAACACAAGGTAACTGCTGTAAATCGCCGAGGAGTTCCCTCGTCAGTTTTATGGCTCCATCATCAGATCGATTTCAAACCTTCATGAAATTGTAGTGCTTAAAAGTACTAAATGGAAAAGTTTACGAACACACTAGACACCTATATAATTTTCGAAAGTTCCCCTCAATTTCTCCAGGATTCCATCATCAGATCTTGACATGATGGCAATGGGACCAAATGGGGACTATACCGTTTTAAAAAAAAAAAAGAATTTTTGAAATCGGTCCAGGCGTCTTTGAGTAATCGGTGTACATACATAAAAAAAAAAAAAAAAAAAAAAAAAAAAAAAAAAAAAAAAAAAAAAAAAAAAAAAAATACCGACCGAATTGAGAACCTCCTCCTTTTTGAAGTCGGTTAAAAATGCATATTCATCGTTCATTACTTACGAAAAGTGATACTAGATGGCGTTACTTGTAGTTTGCTGGTTCTTAGAAGTATTCGATATAGGTTGAAAAAATTAATGAAATAAATAAATTAATTAAACAATTAAAAAAAACCGACTGCACAAAGTATAAAAAAACTGAAAAGAAATAAAACAAGCTCAGTCCAGAAGTGTACAAAGCAATTAGAAAACAGTCGGGACCTATTATATTGAATAGAATGATTTTTGTCTATATTATTTACAGGTACAGGGTGTTTTTAGCCCCTTGTATAACAATCTACTATTGTCACAAACGGCTTAACAACAGCAACATTAAACATACCTACATTCTGTGATACGATGTAATACCTCAGTCATGGATTTTCAATTCGAATTTCTTGGAAATTTTGCACAGGAATATCAGGTGAAAATTTGGCACGACATTTTCGTAGGTAACTAATATACGTTGCCTATTCCGTAACTCGATAGCTTTGAGTAAAATTCTGGGAAATTCATTAAAACAATGCCAACCTGACCGGTAGAGACGTATTAAGTTATGTCCGCACAGGAAATTGATTTGTGAAAATTATACTAGAAAACGGTTGGGACTATTTTCTTCCTACAAATAGTAAAGCGAAAGTTTGTATGGATGTTTGTTACTCTTTAATTTTTAATGATGTTATGTTAAATTTTAATGATGATTTTAATGATGAAAATTATTGTTATACTAGCAGACGCCCGCGACTTCGTCCGCGTGGAATTCAGTTTGTCACAAATCCCACGGTTACCATGGATTTTTCCGGGATGAAAAGTAGCTTATGTGTTAATCCAGAGTAAAATCTATTTCCATTTCAAATTTCAGGTAAATCGCTTCAGTAGCCGCAGCGTAAAGGAGGAACAAACATACACACACATAAACTTTCGCCTATAATAATATTGTGATTGTATGATTTCTTTTTCGAAAGAGCAACTGTTGAGTTTCTTGTCGGCTCTTCTCAGCAGAACCTGTCTTCCGAACTGGGTAGAGTCATTACAACTTGACTTTTCAAAAGTGGTTGTAATCTAAGCGTAATTGAATTAAATGAATTTTGAATTATTTTTGACGTGACAACGTCTTATAATTCGATGAAGCTGGCTGTACACTCGAAACTCAAAAAAGACAACGTCACGCGTCTTTTCCTCGCTCTAGGTTTGAAAACTTTTTTTTACAAGAAATAAAGTATATCCTGGTCTATGAAGATTAATAAACAATATTTTAGAAAAACGAACATTTTTCTTCAACAAAAAAAAATGCAACCATTCCTTCAGTATTTTTTTTAGGACGTTGTCACGTTCAACTATCGTCAGTAAACCGACTTTACAGACAACCTTTACAGTATTTATGGACTAAGTGCCTGCAATAGCTAGACAGACCTCGTTTTACTCGTATGAAGATTTGTCAGTATGTGCTATCATTTATTAAAATTCACAGCATATTCTATTAAGTCAGCATGACATCGATTATATCAATATCGGCAAGCAGCGTTTCTGAGGCACCTAAATCAAATAGATTCAGTCCAACCCATCTCGGAAGTGAAATGAGCTGGAATCGAATCCCTTTTCAGATGAGCTCGGCATTCGTCGGTACAAAGCGTACGAATACCGTTCCTAATGTACTTCCTTATTGCGGTATTCGTATAGAATGTAAATAAAGTTGCCCCGTACGGGTTATATATTTTAGCGGAAACTTTTCTGGAAAGTTTTTAGAAGATTTGCATTTTTTGACACATTTTTTGATTGAAGTACCTCATTAGTTCAATTACTTTGGTACAAAGTGTAGGAATATCCTTCCAAATGTACCTCCTTACTACGGTATTCGTATAGAATGTAAACAAAACTGCTCCGTACGGGTTATATATTTCAGCTGCAACTTACTGCTTCCTTAGCTTTTTAGAAGACTTTACACTAGGTGGACCGAAGACATCAAGCGAGTCACAGAGAGCCGCTGGATGCTAGCGGTTCAAGATCGTAGTGCTTGGAGGTCCATGCAAGAGGCCTATGTCCAGTGTGGATGTCTATCGGCTGATAAGGTAGGTAAGGAAAGGTACGAGGTGTTGACTTCAAGCTCTGGGTTGGATTTTAAAATACAGAGTTTATCTTTCTTCCTAGAAATCCAGATAATGGGGTGGCACTGCACCCCGAGCCTTGAGCAGCCTGACATTGTCAACGTAGGTGGAGTTATTCTAACTAATTATTATTTAACTAATAACTAATTATTATTAGGAGTTATTCTAATTATTAAAATTAAAATAGCTTACTGTGAATACGAAAAATAAATAATAATGTGAAAGATACATACATAATATGTAGGTAACCCTTTTAATATCAATTAAGTAAAAAAAAAATAGCAGACGCTCGCGACTTCGTCCACTGTAAACATTCAACCCCTATTTCATCACTTTAGTTTTAAAAATTCATGAACATTATATTTCGTAATTTTTGAACAAATTTTTAAAACTGTCACTGTAAAAATGACGGACTTTTCATACATACTTTCAGCCCCTATTTAACCCCCTTTTATTTTTATTTTAGAATCAAAAAGTATAGGGTACGTTTTGTTTGTTTCACTATTCTATCAAAATTCATCTTGATCGTTTAACCGTGAAAGAGTAACAGACAGACAGACAGACAGACTTACTTTCGCACATAAATACAGTCATGGTATGCAGTTTTAATATTATCAAGACAAGACCGTTTCCAAAAAAAGGTACGACTATACAGTGTGCCGGGCATTTGCACTCACAAAGCCCCAAAATATCTGCAATCTCATAAGACCACACATTAGACCTTCATCGCTGACCTCATGACCCTTATTACGATAGCAGCAAGAGTCTCAGGTGCGGTGAACAATCAACAGTACGCTATTTAGTAAATGCGTCACCTTTTTATACGAATTCTGACCCTAGCTTTTACTATAACAAATGAATTCTATAATAGGTAATTAAATCCATACTTAATATTATAAATGCGAAAGCAAGCCTATCTGTCTGTTTGTTACCTTTTCTCGGCTAAACTGCTGCACCAATCAAGATGAATTTTGGTATAGCGGTAAATTGTTAATGTTTGTATGGATAGTCCTCAATTTTTAAAGTTATAGTTATAAACACAGATATAAGAGGTAACTAGATTTATAAAGTGTCAATTCTTTGTATTGAAACTAGCGTACCCAGGGGCGTGGCCTAAATGGCTTTTTGATATTTAGTCGAAAATTAAATATGTCACCCTTACTTTAGAGTTCAATATTATTTATTCCTTTTGTCACAGAACAAAACAAGACTGCTAATACATGTGCGGACACGCTTGCGTTGTACCGCACACCCGGGTGTACGCGGGCCACGCCCCTTTGCTACTTCTATTGCTAAAAGCGTTATCTTTTAGCGTTGTCTGTTCTGTGGTTATAAATATCCTATTAATATGACAAACGCGAAAGTTTGTATTGATGTATGTTTGTTATTCTTTAACGTCGCTACAACTGAAGTGGTTTGGCTGTAATTTTGAATGGAAATAGATTATAAAAAATCCATGGTTTCCCGAGATTTGCAAAAACTGATGATTTTGGTGATATGAATGTTTGTTACTCTTTCACGCCTCGACTTGTAACTGTTTCAAAATGCCTCATATAAATATAAGAGAATAAAACATACATTTTATCAAGTGTTGATCTTCCAAAGGTTAAAATATTTTAATTGGTATGTGATCGTCTCAATCGGCCCAGCTGGGGATCGAACCCAGGACCTGCGTCTTGTAAATCCACCGTGCATACCACTGCGTGACGGAAGCCGTCAAATTTGATATAGATGATATTTTATCAATTGATTTGATGTTTATTTTAAAAGGTTGATAATCTCACAAACCTTACCTCTTTGTAATATTAGTATAGATATCTGGATGACACCCCAAAATTAGTACAAAGGTCACGTTTTTGTATGAATTCAGACAAAGGTAGAGGAGCCCGCCCTCCCATTTGCGCTGTCGGTAAATCTCTATACATACGAGCACTGAATTTATGTCTTTATGCCGCCGTACTTAGACCGGGGTTGAAGAGGAGTAATAAAATGTTTATGGCTACGTGTTGGTTAATTTTATTATTCTATATGTTTATTTTTGTACTGTTGTAGCTTCGTTCAACTGGATAAAATAAAACAATCTTTTTTAATTCAATTAAATGTTTGCGCTTGAGTGCAGTCTTATAGCTATTTAAATCATTTATTGCATTAAAAAACTTTTTCGCAAATCTTGCACAAACTATAAACTTTTTCGAGCCCATGTGTTAATCCAGGGTATAATCCAATAACCATCAAATTTTCGCGAATCTCGCAAAAACCATGGATTTTTCGGGATAATCCTATCCTAGCCTATGAGTTAATCAAGGATATATCTTCGTTTTAACTTTCAGCAAAATCGGTTCAGTAGTTGCGGTGTTAAAGAGTAACAAATATCCCATGGGAACAATGAATTTTTCCGGAAAAAAAATAGTCTGTGTATGAAAAATAGATGTTAATGGTAGAAATAAAAATAAAATTGTTACACACCACATTAGGTTACATAAAATTGGTAATTCTTTTAAGAGTAATTAATATACTTATGTTTTTATAGCAAACTGCCACATGGAGCCGCTGGCATGTCTTTCAAAAAGTTCAAAGTGTTTATTAAACGCCAGCGTACAGAAAAGTCTTATTATATATAGTACCTATTAATAATCATATAGATGATAAAAAAATCTTGGTGTTGATCTACACTATACGATTGTGTACTTAGTTCTAGAAAAATATGGTAGTAAACAAAAAAAATAAACCTTCAGTGGGTTTGTTGTGGGCCTCGGACCAAGGCGCATTTGCAACTCTCGTAACTTTAATTTTAAGTTTGCGATTTTATTTACCACCATGAAATCATGACATAACATGACATTTCTAAAGTGCTTGTAAACTACGCCTGATTGAAATAAATTAATTTTGAATTTGAATTTGAATCCAGGCTACAATCTATTTCAATTCCAAATTTCAGTGACGACGTGAAACCATAACCATCAGATTTTTGTAAATCTCGCAAAAAAACGTGGTTTTTCGAGATATAAAGTAAGTTTTAAATTTCAGCCAAATCGGTTTAGTTTTAGTAGTTGCGACATGCAGTCATGCGTAACATAACATCAATACAAACTTTTGCGTTTATTATATTTAGTGTAGGATTTATGGGGCATTATATTTTATTGTGGGGCAAGGCTGCCGATATACAATCTATATTTGTTCTTCAAAAAAGAGCAATTCGAGCAATATATCAATTAAAATCACGCGAGTCCCTCCGTCAAAAGTTTAAAGAAATAGGTATACTAACAGTAGCCTGTCAATATATATATAACAGTATAGTATATGTAAGACAAAATATTAATTTGTACAAACGAAAAGGAGATTTAAACCCACGTCTTACTAGACACGGGCATAAGTTAGTTATTTCTGCATATCGTCTCCAAAGAGTAAAAAAATCTTTTGTAGGTTTGGGTGTACTCTTCTATAATAAGATCCCCAAGACTGTGATGGACCTGCCAATGCATAGCTTTAAGCAATGTGTTAAAAAACATCTACTTAGTCGAGGGTACTACAACATTGATGAGTTCCTTAATGATAAAGATGCTTGGAGGTCGTTGGATCAGCTTCCACCTTCACACAGAAAGTAAAACTATAAAAAATGTAAACAGTAATTGTTATTAATTGTAAATTATAATACTGTATGAATTTTTCAAAAGAGCAACTGTTGAGTTTCTTGCCGGTATCTTCTCAGCAGAACCTGCCTTCCGAACCGGTGGTAGAATCTTTACAAATAGTCAACTGACGTGTCAAAAGTGCTTGTAAACTGAGCCTACTTGAAATAAATGATTTTTGATTTGATTTGATTTGATTCTGTAATTATGTATCTTTATTCTCTTAACCGCTTTATAAAATGTGCAAAGGCACAAATCAAACAAAGCAGTTTTCAAAAATACAATAGTCTACTTAATTTGGAAATAAGTTAATGCCATGATAAATTGTTATTATTTAAAAATTTAAAAATTAACTTAAACTAAAAAGCAAACAATAACATCTTATATATGTGCTACCTTTTGATCAGTTTGAAGGCGGTGCCAATCCAGTGTCGTGTTTTAATTAAAGATATTTCTGAAATGAATCAAATAAAATGAACTTTATTTGCCTTAATACACTGAAAAAACTACTAAAATTTTGTATTTTAAGCGGGTTTAATTAAAACATCACTGGCTTGGCACCGCCTTCAAACTAATCAGAAGGTAGCACATATATAAGATGTTATTTTTTGCTTTTTAGTTTAAGTTAATTATTGAGTTGGAAGTCGGTTGAATTTTTTTCATTTAAATTTTTATTTTTTTATTTTGAGTATTAGCATACCTACTGCGTGTGAACAAAAATTAATAAGATAAGTACCTAAGTCCAACAATCCCAATTTTGAAAATACTTCTTAACTCATATACAAAATTTCACTCCCCCTTTATCCACACGTAATATGAATATCCAATAAAACGTGACAGGTCATAATAACCAACTAACTTAGGCAGTCACAACTGTTTTATAAAATAAAACAAAGCAGTTTTCAAAAATACTAAGTATATCTATTTAGACTATAATAAACAGTGGTTGTATGTAAGTTAATGCCATGATAAATTGTTATTATGTTACTCCAAGAACAAAACGCGAGCGTCTCTTAACGTACTACTAGCGCCATCTAGAGCGGCTCTGCGAACTAACACGAACGAAATACTTGCACTGTGAGCTGCTCAATATAACTAGCTGGCATCTGACCGATTGGTGTTTTTATCTTACTTGCTCGGAAAAGTTACTTTTGCTCGGTCATATCAGGCGTTTAAAGTAACTTTTAACACCCAAGACTAATAAAATTTATGCAGGCGGTAACTCGCTGTTAAACAATTGAAGCACCATAATGGCGCCGAGTATCTATGTGTGAATGTGAAATGTTTGGCCAGTGTTAGTTATTTATTTTTAACCGACTTCAAAAAGGAGGAGCTTTGCAAGTTGACCGGTATGGTTTTTTTTTGTATGTACCTACATCTATTGCTCGAAGACACCTGAAGAACCGATTTGAAAAATTCTTTTTATTGTTTTAAAGGCTATTGCTCCCCATGTAGATCCACATTCATCATGCCAGGATCTGATTGTGGAAACCTGGAGAAATCGAGAGGAACTTTCAAACTTATATATCTAGTGTGTTCGTAATTTTTTTATTGAGTATTTTTAAACACTACAATTTAATAAAAATTTGGAATGGATCTGATGATGGAGCCGACGAGGCATCTCCTCAACGATTTACAGCAATTAGCTTGTGTTTGGGCTTGATTAATTTGTATTGATGAGAACTTGTCATCTAGATTCATTAGGGGTCAATTCCAAACCTAAAAACGTACCCACTAAACTAAAAAGCGAAAAATAACATCATAAGATTATTAAATTCTACCTGCTGATAAGTTTGAAGACGGTGTTAAATCGCTGATATATTAATTCAAGCCATGATAATCGAAAATTTTTAGGTATTTTCGATTATGTGGTTATTTGAGAAACGACTTCAAGTAATACGACACTTAATAGTTTGCGCGACAAGCTTTTACTATCGTATAAATTGTATATAATGAGGTTATAAGTTTATCAACTTATAACCTCATTATATATGATAAAAATTAAAAAAAAAATCATATAACCCTAAAAACCAAGAAAGTATTAATTAAATCTAAAAGCGCTACCGAGGCATTTGTGTTGATCACTGAAAGACGTTATAAAAGCAAAATGAGAAAGAAGGCTTCAAATAAATTAGAATTCACACATCATTAAGCACTTTCCAAACAAAGCTGAGTAAATATTGCCTTCAGCAAAGAACCCCGAGCGAGGCTCCGAAATAAATGTCAAATAGCAAAGCCTTAACGAAAATAAGGCGGCCGTGAATGGGACGAATAAACTGGTCGCTACACCCGAATGTATACAATAACAATAAATATTGATGAAGGAACGGATCAGTAGCGCGAGGAGACATTTATTTTGTTCTACAGTGAAATACAGTACGTTAATATGTTAAGAACGTTTGAAATAAAATGAAAACGAATTTATTATCCGTATACAAAGATTGGAAAGGTGGACTGACGACATCAAGCGGGTCGCAGGGATTCGCTGGATGCAGGTGGCTCAGTATCGTGATGTTTGGAAGTCCCTACAAAAGGCCTATGTCCTGCAGTGGACGTCCATCGGTTGATATGATGATGATGATGATGATGATGATGATGATGATGATGATGATGATGATGATGATGATGATGATCCAAAGATTAAATACTATAAGATATGTCACTATGTCACTAGCGTTTCAAAACTGTAAGACTTCTCACGGAGAGCTCTCAACGGTAAGAGCGGTCGGACTCATTACCGAGGGTTGGTGGTTCGATCCCCGCCTCGTAATTGGTCTATTGTCGTACCCACTCCTAATACAGTCTTTCCCGACTGTAGGGGAATGAGAATATTGGTCATATTAAATGAAAAAAAAGAAATGATGCGAACAAAAATGGCTAATTGTCTTAATTTCATTTAATCGTAGAATAAACAACGAAAGAGTAATATAATATATACGAATCTTTTGTAGGTTTGGGTGTACTCTTCTATAACCAGATCCCTAAGACTGTGATGGACCTGCCAATGTATAGCTTTATACAATGTGTTAAAAACATTTACTTAGTCGAGGTTACTACACCAGTGACGACTTCCTTAATGATAAAGGTGCTTGGAGGCCATTGGATCTGCTTCCACCTTTACACAGGAAGTAATACTATATGAAAATTGTGTTATTGTCATAAATTGTTAATTGTAATTAACTTATATTAATTATAATTATAATACTGTATGTTTTTTTTTAAATAAAAGAACACTTGTTGAGTTTCTTGCCGGTTTCATCTCAGCAGAACCTGCCTTCAGAACCGGTGGTAGAATATTTACAAATAGTCAAACGACGTATCAAAAATGCTTGTAAACTGAGCCTACTTGATATAAATGATTTTTTTTTTTTTTTTTGATTTTGAAAGATATTTAAACAAATAATACCGAAATTTTATCTACAATGTCGAGTTGTATGTTCAAGTAGTGTTAAAACTATATACAATGTGTAGCTCAGTGGATATGACCTCTGCCTCCAATTACGGGGGTGTGGGTTCGAATCCGGTCCGGGGCATGTACCTCCAACTTTGCAGTTCAGTGCATTTTAAGAAATAAAACATCACGTGTCAAACTTGAAGGAAAAACATCGTGAGGAAACCCGCATACCAGAGAATTTTCTTAATTCTCTACGTGTGTGAAGTCTGCCAATTCGCATTGGGCCAGCGTGGTGGACTATTGGCCTAACCCCTCTCTTGAACTCGACTTGACTCTTTAAGTTATCGACCCAAAAAATAACAAATATTAAAAAAATGTGTTATTTATTAAACGTATTTTTTTTCTTGAAACCTTTTTTCATTTTACTTTGAATATTGAGTAGTAAACCGTTAAAATAATGAAAACGTAATTTTTGATTAATATATCTAGAGGGATGATTTTGGACGGCCTCCATGGCGCAGTGGTAGTGGATTTGCAAGACGGAGGTCCTGGGTTCGATCCCCGGCTGGGCGGGTTGAGGTTTTCTTAATTAGTCCAGGTCTGGCTGGTGGATGACTTCGGCCATGGCTAGTTACCACCCTACCGGCAATAACAACTGCCAAGCGATTTAGCTTTCCGGTACGATGTCGTGTAAAAACCGAAAGGGGTGTGGATTTTCATCCTACTCCTAACAAGTTAGCCCGCTTCCATCTTAGATTGCGTCATCAGTTACCATCAGGTGAGATTGTAGTCAAGGGCTAACTTGTAAAGAATAAAAAAAAACGGAGGCTGTCAAAATTTATTAAATGACATTTTATAATATGCTACCGTACTTACCATGGAAGAGATCTCGCTTGGACTTAGCTGAGATAATATAGTATCATCATTTTCAGCATCACTTTTAACGATTTTAACCTTTGAAGCGTATTAAATAAAAAAAACATTAAATTTTTATTAAGATAAACATGGCTACAATAGTCCAGAAACACAGAATTAATAAAATTAACCAACACGTAGCTATAAACATTTTATTACTCCTCTTCAACCCCGGTCTAAGTACGGCGGCATAAAGACATAAATTCAGTGCTCGTATGTATAGAGATTTACCGACAGCGCAAATGGGAGGGCGGGCTCCTCTACCTTTGTCTGAATTCATACAAAAACGTGACCTTTGTACTAATACTAAGAAATCAGCTAGACAGGTGAAATATAAGCGAGTCAAGTCAATAGTCAATATTCATTTATTTCAATTATGCTTAGTGTACAAGCACTTTTGAAACTTTTGATTTAGCGTTCCGGTAAGATTTTATTTCTTTATTTTATTTTATTTTGGCAAAAACATTCATTACAAAATAATAATAAACTAGTAAGAAAATACAATCACAATAGACAATCAAGACAATCAAGGTGTCGTGTAGAAACCGAAAGGTGTGTTGATTTTCATCCTCCCACTAACAAGTTAATCCGCATCCATCTTAAATTGCATCACCACTTTGGTACCGTCGGGTGAGATTTTAGTCGAGGGCTAAAAAAACATAAAAGAATTTTAAAATAACATGAAAGAATTAAAAAAAAACATGTGTGGCAACTTACATAGCTTTTGTTAAATGGTGTTAAACTAAAAAATCAATAAAGGCTCCGTTTTTGTACTACGTATGTTCTTAACCCTAAAAACCTGGCTCAGTTTGTTGTGGGCTCTTCTAGGACCGAGGCGCATTTGGAAATTTAAGTTTTAGACTAATTAATATCACCATTATCTTATATTATTACCCGTTTAATAAGATTTCGCAGACGGGAAAGCGTATTTATACGGGATATGGGTGGGAGATAGTGAAAGATATAACGATTAATGTTCACACACATAGTTATAAAAATTAGTGTATTTAGTGTAAGACTACCTTATTATGGTTCTTAAAGTTACCACTTATTACTTTAAGTAGCTTAATTATTAATATGGCAAAAAGATTTTGATGTTTTTTACAATTACGAAATTTTCAATTAAATTTTACTATTACAGTGCGTTTTCAAATTTTTCAGTTTAGAATGGCATCATGTCAAGGATCGTTCGCTGTCAGGGTCTTTCAATTGTTTAAGATATCATGTATTTATTAGTCTTGACCTGCAACCTTGTTTAAGGACCTTTATGAAGTCCTGATCTGTTGTAATTTATTTGTCAAATTAGGAATTACACGCGTGTGACATGCAGGCGTATTAAACGGGATGATGAATCGTATTAAGCGTTAGGAAAAAATAAAAACATGCCTCAAGTTGTAGGGACTGGCGTAAAATGACGTATTAAGCGAGAAATCGTTTTAAGCGTGATCGTCTTAAGCGGGTTCTACTGTATTTATCACTGCCCAGTTGCCCATCGCCCTAAGCTTTTAAAAGATTAGCGCGTTAAACCAAACAAACATACTCTTCAGCTTTACAATATTAGTATATATTACACCAACCAACTGCCCAAAGCGGGCAGTATATCATGCATATTATGTTGATACAACGGAAACGATAACCCCCATACATTTATTTACTCGCTCAATTTCACAGTAGAACAGAATAATGATCGTCCCGAGCCGCTGATCCGGTCCTCTATCATTATTTATTGTTATTGTATCCATTCTGTCGTTCGGACCGGTTCTTTCGTTCCATTCACTGTGACCTCATTTTTTTTGGTTCATTCATTAGAGCTGAGTATTTTGCATTCGCTGAAAGCTGAATATTTAGTTTCTTGAGTCATACAAAACGTTTTTATGAGATTTTATTTAAATTGCAATTTTGTTTCATTGTGTCGTTTAGCGTACGAACTGAATATCAAGATGGCGGAAAGGATATTTTTATACACAAACTTAATGAGTAATGAGATGAAGAGGTGGGGTTTAGTTTTGAAAGGACGACAGGAGAGCGCAGTTATGATTTAACTATTTCTGGCTGAGTTTGGCTGACCAAGGCGCGATTGGAACCTCGTAACTTTAGTTTTAAGTTTTCGACCAATTATTATCACCATTATCTATTAATCTGACGTTTCAAAAGTGCTTGTAAACTAAGCCTAATTGAAATTAATGAACTTTGACTTTCTGATTGTGCATTTACTGTGAGCCTCGTCCGCAGCAACATGAAGAAAGGAGATCCTCCTTTTTTATTCATTCTTCCTTTCTTCATTGATCCACAGTTGTTCCTGCGACTTTCTAAAACCTACCGTGAGTCTCGAACGACGGCTTATACGGACATTCAGTTCTGTGCGTTGCGTCAGTTATGTGAATCAGCCTATATTTGTTGTGGTTGGAATCCACGTCTGATGGCATGAAACATCTTTGATCATAAAGACATAAACAAATGTGCAAGAATACAGTTCAATCTTACTGTCTGTAAATCATCGAATATTGATTGGATTATATTTTTAAAATTATCGGTAAAACTTGACATGGAACCTACTACAGAATCCTTTTTGAAAGTCGGTTAAAAATAAAAATTCGTTTACATAATTAACTAATAAGATAATTACACTCAAAGTTACAAGTAATCTCATAAGTTAATGCTGACTACTCAGCATTTACTCAAGAGTTTTCTCAGAAATCCTCATTTAAAGTTTCAGATATAATTATGATGATGAAGACGAAGGACTGTTAAGATAACTCCTTGACTATTGAAAGTAGCTACTTGTGTTTGGACTTGATAAATTTGTATTGATGAGAACTTTCCACCTACATAGGTTGTGACTGTATGGTGATGAAGACGAAGAACAGTTAAGGGAACTCCTTGACGGTTCACAGTACACCTTATGTTCGTACTTGATAAATTTTTATCATAGTGTGCGTAATAAATGTCCGGCACGAACGTACCGGGCGGCACGTAGACTAATCGTGAACTGATAATAAAGTGTCCGTCGCACGGACCACTCTATAACGTGATCTGAGAAAGCTCTTAGACGTATCAGAACTGAAGGTATCACACGTGGACGTAGGCCTTCGGGAACCGTCTTACTCACGACGGCTATTATCGGACAGTGTCCTCTACCCTAGCGCAAGCATTTTCGATAACTTTTCGGGTTTTCGAACAAAACGTATTCGAAATTCGTTTATTTCGAGTTGACCTAATTTGCTAGCACTTTTGAATTGTTCAGTTTGAAGAGTTACAGAGACTACTGTCAGCTTGAAAGGCATGTTCTGCTAACAAAATGGCCAATAAACTTATAAATATATAAATAAGTAATCTTTGGGGCTAAGGGATGTGTTATTGTGCTTACTCAATGTAAAAAAAATGTAAAAAAAAATGCTAAATGTGTGCGAAATAAAAAACAAATCAACTTGGCTTATTATTCACAGAGTTCACTCATAAGTTGTGCACATCTCCTTTTAGAAGGAATGCCATATTTCTGTCTATCTTCTCTGTCTACGTAACTTTCATTAGAATAGTTAGTAAAAGTTTAAATAGAAAATCTCCAAAATGTTTTCAGAATGTCAATACCTACTAATCAGATGAGCAGGAACAAAAGCAATATAACTTTCCTTATTGGAAGCTACATGAGGACAATCGGAATCGGTCAGACGTATAATTAGGGACGAACTTTAACTCGATTTGGGACGCTATGCGTTTTATGACGCGGCGGAATACGAATAATATCAAAGTTTAAAGTTTTTTGACACTTTTTAGGGTTCCGCAGTCAAAAAGAAACCCTTATAGTTTCGCCGTCCGTCTGTGCGCGGTTTAGTGCAGATACTATTACTACTAGAAAGCTATAAGTTAGCATCTAGAATCTATACTTATAATTTCAATGTACATTTTGTACATTGAAGATATTTGAAAATTTTTGTCGAGGGGCATTATATAATCGATACTGAAGCTAAAAATATTTTTTTTCGATTTTTTGTCTGCTTGTCTGTCCGTGTTTTTATTTTCATCACGCAAAACTACTGAATGAATTCAAATGAAATTTGCCATGGTTTAAGACCATAATACGGAAAAGGTTACAGGATACTTGCGAAAATAAAATAAAAACGGGGTGAAATAGGGGTTGAAATTTTGTATGGAAAATCCTTCATTTTTACAGTTACAGTTTTAATTTTTTTTTCATAAATCATAAAAAAATACGAAATATAATGTGATTAAAATTTTTAAAAATTAAACCTTTTTAAGTAGTAAAATAGGGCTTGAAAGTTTACATTTTTTCCCAGGCAGACGAAGTCGCGGGCGACCGCTAGTGTATAATATACTCAATTTTGTATATTGGGCGTCGTCAAAGCAGTATTTATTTTATTTTAATTAAGTAATTTAATGTATTTCTAATTCATTTTATATACAAAGAAGATAACCTATGCAATTCTTCCCCATACGAATACGTTAATGCGTGGATGATTTTGAGATCTCCAATATAAATACAAATAATATAAATGGATTTGAGACAATTAAAACATAATTAGGTGAAGACAATGGGTTGATAAGTTATTCTTAACTAACTAACTCAGGTTATTGAAGTCATAAAACTGTATATTTTGAAAAAATCCCAACTCATTAAATTATTCTCTCGATCAAGTCATCAATATTTTATTTCAGTACGCTTTCATCTGAGACTCTACTCGAGTATAATTGCAGATATTCGGTTATTCTTCTCCCGTTTCAACCCCTTTAAACGGCTTAACCAATTTTCATCAAACATGTCTAAAAACACTGGCACATATTTAACATTTCATACAAAAAAAACTAAACCGAATTCGCTTCTCCCGTTCAGGATCATTGGTGCCACACAGACTAACAGTCAAACACATAGACAGACAGACACGTCAAACTTATAACATACTATCTGACGCCGCGCGGTTTCACTCGCTTGGTTCCAGTTCCCGTAGGAATGCGGGGATAATATATATGATAAACCTATAGCTTCCTCGATAAATGGGCTATCTAACGCTGAAAAAATGTTTCAAATCGGACCAGTAGTTCCTGAGATAGCGCGTTCAAAAAACAAACTCTTCAGCTTAGTATAGATTTTGTTTATATATTTTTGCGTCGGGGGTTAAAAATAGATTGTTGTTAATAAATATATAATAATAATAATAATAATTTTAATAAATAGATTGTTTATATAAAATAAATAAAATAAAAGATTATATCTGCAAAGCAGCAACGGGCGGCATTATTTTGCAAGTGCAGTTATTTCGCACCCCAAAACGGATTGTCCCGTAAAGTTGCAGTAAGTCACTTTGTAATTTATAATATTAGCTTAATATTCTGCAGTGCAGGTGCTGCATCATATTTATTGCACGCTGCGAATGTCCGCATTACTTTACTTGATGAGTTCGTGTAAATGTATATTATATGCCTTAATGTTGGGAGATTATAACACGTCTGTATTCAGTTGATCTGTGTGTATGTCACCGCAAAATTGTAAATACAGTTATATTATAATTTACCTCGCGAGATGTGAACTGTCGAAAGATTGGAAATCGTTATTGAGCCTTCCTCTCCGTTTTAAATTTTTAACCCCCCCCCCCCCTCCCTTATCTCCGAAAGTACTAAACCTAAAATTATAAGTTAGCTTACTACTTAAAGATTAGACCGGAAAACTTCAGAATTCTGAATTTTTTGAATATGAAGATCACTTTTGGGTCGCAAGATGGAAAATTCAAAAATAAAATTCTAACTGCAAAGTAAGCCTGCAAATTATATAATTAGGTAGAATTTCAGTTTAAATTTTTCAAAACATGATAGATTAACATTGTTCGGAAGTCTCTTGACGCGAGTTCAACTCGCACTTGTCCGGTTTTATATTAAACAACCACGTGAAAAATGTCGGTCTAGATCGGCATGATGTCATGCACATCGCGACCAACACACGATCAGCTTTATCGGTTGTCAAGCCGTTAGCGCTGCAGGCACGTGCGATTACTTGATCGTCAATGGCTGACATTACCGGACTAACTGTCACGAAAAGCCTTAATATTACTCTATTTCTTTACACAAAACTACTATGCCAAGTGACACAAGCCTGAAGGGACTGTAAAAGTAAACTTATCGGAACTTCTTAACTTAAGGACTTTAAAAAGCTCCGCAAAAGCTTAAGTTCCAAAGTGTCAAACTTGCGAAATCCCCTCATCTGTTTCCTATACAAAACCTCGCGCAAGTCATCTTAAGATGCTGAGCGTCTTTTGGTTGCATCGAATATTATTTTATAGTAGGGGTATTTATGTATTATAGAACTATAGGCCTTATTAGAAGGCTCAAAATCGATCAGCGGGCGATGGGGCGAGCTTTGCTTGGAGCTTTTCTGCGTGATCGAATCAGAAATGAGAAGATCCGCAGACGAACCAAAGTCGTTGACGTAGCTCAGCGAGTTGCGAAGCTGAAGTGGCAATGGGCAGGCCACATAGTTCGATGAGCCGATGGACGTTGGGGTCCCAAGGGTGCTGGAATGGCAACCCCGCACCGGAAAGCGCAGAGTTGGTCGACCCCCCATCGTTTATAATCTATATACCTAGTGGGCCGAGGTCATCAAGCGGATCGCAGGAAACCGCTGGATGCAAAACAACAGTGAATAGGCACCTTTTAGGCAAGCGTGTTCCATCTTAGACTGTATCTACAATTACTATCAGGTTAGATCATGGTCAAACGCGAGCCTATCAGCGCACGAGCATTAAAAAAAAAATGCTGACGGCTCAACACCGTTATGCTTGGAGGTCCATGCAAGAGGCCTATAACCAGCAGTTGACGTTCATCGGCTGATAATGAATCTATATATGTTATTAGGCGACGCCCCGCGGTTTCACCCGTAGTTCCGTTCCCGGGAGATTACGGGGATAAAATAAAGCTTATTACACTCACAAATAACATGGCTTTCTAGTGGTGAATTTATTTTCAAAATTGTTTCCTTAGATTCAGATATAACCCCCTACCATCATCATTTGTGCGATGTGTATTCTAATTAAAATACTAGTAGGTATAGATAAGTTTCTCGCTGTGCATGACGGAGATATAAATGTGCAAATAAATCAATCTTTAGCTCTGATCTGAAAAGAAAGATCTGCATTTTTCCAATAATAAGAAAGGAATTTTTGACGAGTCATCGTTTTAGTTTAAAAATTCAGTTTTTCATACACCCCACGGGAACTATAGATTTTTCCGGGATGAAAAGTAGCCTATGTGTTAATCCAGAGTATATTTTTACTCTGGAATATCTTTATATTCCAAATTTCAGCCAAATCGCTTCAGTAGCCGCAGCGTAAAGGAGGAACAAATAATAATCACAGAAACTTTCGCCTTTATAATATTAGTGTGATTGAGATTTTAAATTAGGCTATGACCTTTGTATCAACTTATCAAAAATTACAAACAACTAATTAAATAATAACTAGCGGATGCCCGCGACTTCGTCCGCGTGGAAGGCGTGAAAGAGTATCAAACATTCATATCATCAAAATCACCAGTTTGTAAAATCTATTTCCATTCCAAATTTCAGCCAAATCGCTTTAGTAGTAGCAGCGTTAAAGAGTAACTAACATCCAAACAGACATACATACATCCAAACATCCATACAAACTTTCGCGTTTACAACACATGCAAAATTATAACACATGCAATACGAGTATGACACATACATACAGAACAACACTGTAAACCTTAGACTAATTTAGTCAAAGTAAACACACACGCAGTCACACATGTTATCGCTGTCTCTAGCACTGGCGGAATCAGATATTGTGGTTTACTCATCTATGGCGAGCTCTGCTAGTAGTACAAGATCCGGCGTAAGAAATATATACCCTCATCTGTTATTTAATTGGGAGGGGATATAAATGATAGAAAATATTCACATTGGTTCTTCTGCGTCTCTCCTCACTTCTGATTCGATCATGCAGATATACTCCCAACATAGCTCGTTTCATCGCCTGCTGTGTGACTATGAACCTTCTTATGAGGCCCATAGTTAGCGACCAAGTCTCGGAACCAGAAGAACCAAAGTCACCGACATAGCTCAACGAGTTGGAAAGCTGAAGTGGCAATGGGTCCCAAAGTGCTGGAATGGCGACCCCGCACTAGTGAGCGCAGTGTTGGTCGACTCCCCACCAGGTGGACTGACGCCATCAAGCGAGTCGCAGGGACTCGCTGGATGCAGGTGGCTCAGTATCGTGATGTTTGGCAGTCCCTACAAAAGGCCTATGTCCTGCAGTGGACGTCCATCGGCTGATATGATGATGATGATGATGATGATGATTCACATTGACACATTGCTCACGGTTTAATTTTTTAAATTTATTTAATCTCCTTCCCACATTGGTCAATTAAAAAATATCGTTAATAGAATATATCTAAATTGAAAAAGTAAAGGTTGCCTGCTTTTACACTGCAACTGTGGGGTTGCCAGATATTAAAAGTTAAGTAATCATACTTACTAATATTATAAATGCGAAAGTTTGTGTGTAAGTGGGTATGTTTGTACCTCTATTGCGCTGCGACCAGTGCAGCGATTTGGCTGAAATTTGGAATGAAAATAGATTTTACTCTTGATTAACACATAGGATTTTCATCCTAGAAAAATATATGGTTCTCGAGGGATTTGTGAATAACTGAATTCCAGCAGCTAGTTTATACGAGTATACCCATATTAGTTATTATGTTATTTAATAAGTCAAAAGAAAGTTATGCTTAATTCAACTGTATTAGGTTGCCTATGATCTATGTTCATGGTTTGCTAGACTTTTTATAAAAAATATGTTTGGGCACAATTTAACTAGGTAACCTATTTCCAATGTGTCACTGTAAACAATATCTATTATTTCTTATCACTAATGAATATCAGATGAGGGTATAAATTTTGAATGCCGGTTCTTAGACCATACCTATGGCAGGATATCGTGTCATGTCTGAACATGCCACATGTCACGTTGTAATTGAAATATAAACGTGAGGTGTTGAATGGGCAAATATTTTGAGGGTACCTAGTTTTAATTACATGTCAGATGATAGACTAAAGTACAGACTTAGTGTTTTTCAAATAACATAGGAACGGTGACAGACGTCAGGATGACGTTCAAAATACGTACTATTATCGTGAATCGCGGTAAACTTTCAAGAGTTAAATGAACTGTCACCCGCACCGTCCTACATGAAACGAATTGTAAGTACTGAAAAATCACAAGAAAATTTCAAACATTTCTATGAGACCCGATCGTCCTGCCTCAACTTAGATTGTATTTGTGTAAATGCTGCAACAGTCACTGGTAGACCAAATAAATAAATAAATAAATAAACTTACTAAACTTATGTTGCACTTATCTTAGTTATTTTATGCAATGATCGTTTTTGTATATTATAAAAAAAAACGTTCCATACTTTTATTTAAAAATTCCATATTTTCATTCGTAAATTGTTTTTGTTTTTGTTTCCGATATTAATATTTTTCTTCTATTCATTGCGGACATAAATACAACAAATCAAATGTGATAAAAATCGGTCCAACTGTTCTATATTTAGAAATGGCGTAGAGATACATCATCATCTACATTATCAGTCGATGGACGTCCACTGCTTCTTCTATAGACTTCTAAACATCACGGTCCCGAGCCGCCAGCGTCCAGCGGCTCCCTGCAACCCGCTTGATGTCGTCGGTCCATTTAGTGGGGGGTCGACCGTGTTGGTCGACCCCAACCGACCGTGTTGCGCTTTCCGGTGTGGGGTTGTCCAGCACCTTGGGACCCCAACGTCCATCGGCTCTTTAAACTATGTGACCTGCCCATTTCCACTTTAACTTCGCGACTTTCTGAGCTATGTCGGTGACTTTGGTTCTTCTGCGAATATCCTCATTTCTGATTCTATCACGCATCGTGGAGATACAACAACATAATAATATTAATAGTATAGCTTCTTTCTAATAACATTACGCAAGTCAATTAGGTAGCTCGACTGTTTCGTTTATTAGAGCGGTAAGAATGATAATATTTCAATATGGCATGACCGGAAGTAATATTCTTTGGCGAGAAACAAAGGGAATATAATGAGCCGCCATTATTTCAATGATATTGGAAAATTCTGCGAGGTGCGCCCCATAATAATGGACCGAGAGATTGAATAGCCAGACCTACCTCATTTTAGGAAGGCTAAATAAAAGAAAACTAAATTCATTAATGAAATAAAAAAATGAATTACTTAGGCTTAGTTTACAAGCACTTTAGAAACGTCAAAATTGACTGTTTTAAAGTCTCTACGTTCGATTCGGAAGGCAGGTTCTGCTGAGAAGAGCCGGCACGTATCTCAATACTTACTCTTTAATAAACAGCATCATCATCATCATCATTATCACATTAGCCAATGGACGTCCACTGCAGGACATAGGCTTTTTGTAGGGACTTCCAAACACCACGATACTGAGCCACCTGCATCCAGCGAATCCCTGCGACTCACTTGATGTCGTCAGTCCACCTGGTGGACACACATTGTTCTAATTTACTATAGTTAAAATCACAACAATTTGATAAGATTGTGTTTTTGATTGTGTGTTTGATTGTGACAAATTTCTATGATATTTGGAGCACCCGAGCCAAGTCTAAAGTTTGAACCGTGGTGGTTTTTCCAGGATTAAAAGTAGTTAATTCGATTTAGCAGTAGAGGCGTGAAAGAGTAACAGACATTCATATCATCAAAATCATCAGTTTTCGCAAATCTCGGGAAACCATGGATTTTTTCAAGATAAAAGTAGCTTTTATGTTAAACCAGCGTAAAATCTATTTCCATTCCAAATTTCAGCCAAATCGCTTCAGTAGTAGCGGCGTTAAGGAGTAACAAACATCCAAACATCCTTACAAACTTTCTCGTTTATAATATTAGTAGGATACCGAGGATAATATAAAATAATTACGTTTTATACGGGGACAGTTAAGTAACTGGACCGTTGAAACCTGATACCTTCCTAAGCCACCACATTCCAAACTCCTTATTTGGCCACTGCACTTACCTATAGTAAGGCCTTAAGCTGACAAACGTTCAGCCTTCTTCGTTGAGGTACGTCTGGCAATCCAGGCCCCCGGTCCATAAGTCTTCGTGACCCGAATTTCATAAGCTATTAAATCGTTCGGCGATTTTAGATTTAATTAAGCCGAGTGGATGAAATTTGGGGAGTTTATCTGTGATGTTTGGATCCAAACGATTTATTAACACGGAAGGAAATGCGATAGTGGGAATGATAGTTGTTCTATGACAATGAGTTATTTTGGCGGCGAAATAATGGGAGTAACTGTTTTATGTTTGAACTGGCTAGTTGGTCCATTGTTTTACCTACGAGTATGTGATTTCAGATAACGTAGTCTTAAATCACGATATATTGAGCTTTTCTTCTTCAGTCAAATTCTCAACTCGAACTTGGTAAGTTGGTGCACACCGATGTGCCTTGGAGAGCACGTTAAGCCGTCGACCTCGGTCATTAACATTGGTACCTGATAGATATCGTTAAAGAGTACATATACAATATTATACTTCTATCATGATCATCATTGACAATCCATATTCGGTTTACTGTTGAGCACAAGTCTCCTCACATTAAGAGAGCGGTTACGCTTTAGACCACCACTCTGGCACTGTTGAGCACAAGTCTCCTCTCAGTATGAGAGCGGTTACGTTTTAGACCACCACGCTGGCTAAATGCGAATTGGCAGACTTTACACACGAAGAGAATTGAGAAATTTCTCAGGTATACATTTCCTCACGATGTTTTTCCTTCACCGTTTGAGACACGTGATATTTAATTTCTTAGAATGCACATAACTGAAGAGTGAGGAGCATGCCCCAGACCGGATTCGAACCTACGCCCTCCGAATCGAATACAGAGGTCATATCCATTGGGCTATCACTTCACGTATACTTATATCTACGTATACTTCTATACTTATATTATAAAGAGGTAAAGTTTGTGGTATTGTACCACCACTAGAATATCACGTTATTTGTGACTGACATAGTCTACATTTTATCCCCGCACTCTCACAGGAACGGCAACCACGCGGGACGTCAGCTAATACCAAATCAAATTATCGTAAAATCTTGTCTTTGATATAAAGAAGTCACCAAATGCTGCTGTTAAGCTTAGTTCTCGCATGGTTTCAAGATTCAGGGAGATACCACACTTTACGGTGCGGAGCCGCGCGGGAGACGTTTTGCCGTATCGCAGTAGGTACACATGCGGTGTGCGGCGCCGCAGTTCGGCACTAGTAGTTCGCTTAGTATTTCAGCAGTACGGGCCGGCATCGATCGTGTACCGTATTAACTGAAACACAAGGAGCCGTCGAGAAGCCGACGCCGAAGCGATCAATCACCGCCGCGATGATCCAGCGTCACTTGTCTTGATGCGCCGCGTCATCAATCACTGGATCACAAACTCGTGGCACTGTGGAAGTGGTTCATTGTTGCCAATCTTTAATGATACGATCATTGCCATTATGAGCATGATCTAATGGCCCAATATAAGGCAGAGGCTTGTTAGTGGGCCCTCCGTTCGTGGAATAACTCTTATTCTTCAATCTTTTTTTTTATTTTATTCTTTACAAGTTAGCCCTTGACTACAATCTCATCTGATGGTAAGTGATGATGCAGTCTTATATAGATGCAGGCTAACTTTTTAGGAGGAGGATGAAAATCTACACTCTTTTCGGTTTCTACACGACATCGTACTGGTACGTCTTTGTCGGTAGGGTGGTAACTAGCCACGGCCTAAGCCTCCCTAAGCCAAAAGTTCTCTCCCAAGAACTTCTCGGTTCCCAAGAAAAGTTATACCCCCTGTGCCTCGAAGAGAACAGAAAGCCGTCGGGTAGCGGTTATTACAATAGCGGATAGTATTTTTTTTATTGTTACAAAATCAAACATCATCATCATCATCATTTTACCCACATACTAGCAGTGTATCAAAACTTTAAACTCTCTTATAAGGGGTGCTACAGACCTTCAGTTTTATATTCTTAGTTTTAACTATATAGTTTTGTCTAATCACTATTTCAATCAAAACCATTAAAAAAAACTGTACAGTTAAAATCGACTGACACTTCACACGGACTATTTAACTGAACAGTTTAAATCTGTAGGTCTGTAGCACGGGTTATAGGAGAAAGGCCCTATAATAGCACAGAACAATAGGCTAATGATGATGATGATGATGATGATGGTGATGATGAAAATAATCTTATCAAAATACAACATTATAAACAAAAAGTCTGACTGGTTTTCAAGATACACAGAATATACATAAATACAAATCGCTACATAAAATTGCAAGTTATAAATATATTTATTGTCACTTCTTGCAAATGTAATTATTTATATCCTCGTATGTATGAAGACGTTTTAATGATGGCCTAAGCAAATTCGTAAAGTATGAATTATGCAAAAACATCGGTCATTTATAAATTACCAGATCATTTTAGTGTTTGAGTTGATGACCAAAATTATAGGATTAAATTCTCATGATATAGTTTTCGATTTCTGAAGGAGAATGATTTGTAGGTACGGAAACTCAGTGTGTGAGTTTTGTAGGCGTACTCAGGATTCAGGTAATAATAACTTCTTGATTGTTTGAATACCTTCTTTTATTTCAATTACTTTATGATATTTCTATTGGTGGTGAAACTACTCTCGATTCGGAATTGCAGACATTGCAGAGAAGAATCGATAAGAAACTCTACAGTAGCTCTTTTCAAAGATGTTGGTTATAAAAACTGTTTCAATTCTACTCGACTTAACTCGTGATTCGCTCAACAGAGAATAATCGACCGCCAACATGAAAACAATAACGTCTTCTGTCAAGTTGTAGCTTTCAAGCTTGGATAAAATAAATCTGATTGGTTCCCGCCATTTTACTTCAACCGGCGTCAACCAATCACAGAATGACAACTGAGAGATCATTTAAAAACAAAGTTGCCAGCATGAAAATAAAAATGTTATATAATTATGAATCTAGTTTGCTTAATCCTAACAATCGACCGTCCTGACAACGTGTGCGCCCCGCACATGTCGCCAGGAGGCATCCTAACAATCGAAAGTTAGTCAGTTGTCACTCTTTACATAAACTCTTACTCTTACTCTTTTCATAATATTATTCTACTCGTACATTCTTATAAAACTCTGATTGTATACAAATTTCAATGTTAATACCATTCTAATAAACTTACTTTATGAACTGAATAACTCTTGTATCTTATATATATCAAAATGTAGATTATATTCTCAATTGATTTTATACATCGCAATCAACATAGTTAATGCAACAGTTGCAAATATCAATAAAAACGGTTAGGTATATTCGTAAACTGCAGACTATATTCTCAATTGATTTTACACATTGCAATCAACATAATTAATGCAACAATCACAAACATCATTATAATCGGTTACATTCGTAAACTGATTATCTTTTAAGACTATTAATATTTATATTACATACTGCTATTATTGGTCACATTACTTCGTAAGTAATTATATAGATCTGCTTGATAAGAAAAACAACGATCGATTAATGCTTTCTTTCACTTATATGACTTCTAACTATTTCGTTGGGATTCGAACGATCGATTAATCGAATAACCCACTATTATCAGCTTACCCCACATATATGCCTGCAAGACGATCGATTTACTTGTGACAGCCAGTGGGGCAACATTCTAATATTCACATACCAGGACACGATCCGATCGATTCTCGTGCCTGGTTCTAGTGTTTCTGCTGTGTATCAGGCCACGATCCGATCGATTCTCGTGCCTGATTCCAGCTCCATCGAGAGTGACAAGACACGATCCGATCGATTCTCGTGTCTCATCTGTAACAACGAAAAATCAACCTGCAGTTTAAATGCATCGATAAATAAATATAAAAAACACAAAATACCTGATTATTGTAAAAATTCTATTTGGATATTTTATGTTAACTACACCATTATTGTAATTGTACCTATGCATATGCACCTGGGGAAGTCACTGGCCCTTAAGACACGGGCTTACCTAGTTTAAGGGCCAGGACGTCATTGCAATTTGAGTACTGAGTTTTTTTTCGAATTAACAATTCTTATTCTTATATAAAATTGTAAATTAAAATCATACGAACATTAATAAACAATTTTTTTTTTTAGTCAAGTATTAATTATCATCTTTATATAATCCTTATCATCAGAGCTCTTGCTCTAACCGTTCATCTTATAAAGCAGCAATATGTACTTATCCATGCCAACATACGGTCGGCGGCAACTGTTGTGGGACGTGTGTTTTGCAGGCCGATTACGCCTGACACCTGCGCTACTTGATACCTATCCTAGGAATAGGATATCGTACCCTAGGACTTTAGAGACACGATAGAGCCCTATATATGAGGGCATGAGCTTTGTTCTGTTCATCATTATTAAAAATCTTTTTTTTAAAAATCTTTTTTTTGTTATCTTAACAAGTTCACCTTCAGAGTAAACTCAGGCTGGTTTTCTGCCTTTGTCAAGAATATTCCGATTGTACCTTTCTACTTGACCTAGGACTTACTGCGTTAAGAATATGCTTAGTGACACATTTATCACAAGCAAAATCGAGTAAAGGTGTAAGAAACGAAACAGCTACCGCGGTCAGCTATATTACGGTCAGGCACATGAAATATATATCATCTTACTAACATCTAACAGGCTTGATAAGACATGATTTGGTGAATCCATCTACAATCACTAGCAAATGTGTTTAACCTCATTTTGTTTCGACGAAAGATCTGAGTTGGTCAACATGTATGGTATGAAACATCACATCTACTCGTACTTTAGCGAAAGGATGGAGCAGACGTTCTCTCGAGTTTTAACGGGTATTAAACGGGTATAGGCATATGCACATTCAATGCACTTTACATATTTTTAACGAACTTTGACATTTTCCTAAACCAATAATTTTTTTTTTCTTTCAAGTGTCTTCTCCGCCCCAAAGTGACCAAAGTAGTCATGATGCGACATAATTATCTGCCACATTCGGCACTCTCAACGGAGATTATCTTTATACGACTCTAAGTAACGATACAATTTATTATCTTTTATTAAATAGTTATCCTTTAGGTATTGGAATCCCTTTTCAGCAAGGTTACTATTAAATATACTTTTTTGTAGGACACAAAGCTCTGTGTTCAATTACTAAAAAATCACAATTCAAAATTCATTTATTGCAATTGAGCTCATTTTACAAGCACTTTTAAAACGTCAAGTTATGTCATACTTTAATTTATTTAATGGTGGTAATTATAGTCCAAAACTTATAATTAAAGTTACGAGGGTTCCAAATCTTAATTATTTATGCTTATATTTTGGATTTAATTATCCACGAAAACCGATCAGTCCTTTGTATCCTCCAACGTGTAAACTGTTCTTGGCGCTATGAATTATGAATTAATTCCCCTGTTCCCAGAAAGTTGCACGACCGACAACGACATGACGATTGTTGTCAGTAAAAGTAAATAACCTCAGTAATGTAGTAGATATTGATTCGAATTCAATGGATAGGTTTTGGAAAAAGACCATCTTTGAATATCTGGAAATCTTGTGGCTAACACGTACCTTTTGTTTTATTAAAAAGTTAAAATGCTCTTCTTGTAAGTGAAATAAATAAATTAAAATAAAGATTACTCAAGTAGAAAACAAAAACATAATCGCATTAAATACAACATATTATTCAGAATACGCCGTATTGTTATTAATAATAACAAATATACATACTCGGCTATGAAATGCTAAACATTGTAAAATAACTACAAAAGTAGTAAAATAAATATAATAAAGTTAATGTAAAACGAAAGTGCTTTTACGTTCATTTTTTTTAATAATTCCTCTGGTTTGTATGAAGTTACTAAGGACTATACTTCAAATATATATTTTTGTAAAACTCAAAAAATGAACCATTTGCGCCAAGAACGAACAAGAACTCAATAGATGTTTTTATATATGTAAAATCACTCGTCGCTGTTTCTAACCCTTTTTCAAGGCAAATAAATTTTTCGCTCTCATTTATTTATATGACCTTTTTTTTAATTTTTTTTTTTTTTTACATTGTTAACAAAATGTAATATAAAACACTATTAAAAATTTATAATTGAGTGAACCGCCTTACAATACACGCCATTTCAACAATCATTGCCTTTTGTATCTGACTCTTGATCCAACAGTTAAGCGAAAGCTTCTTAAGGTATTCGTCGAAGCTCTTCGCTATAATACCATTGAGTGAAACAACTATCGGAACAATAATAGTTGACTCAAATTCACATGACGGTAATCTCATGAGCAAGGTCCAAGTATTTTGATACTTTTTTTTTTTTCATGACAAATAAATTAATATTATTATTAGCTCGATGTTAATGTTAGTAGATTTTTAGTTCTCTCTTAAGGTTCAGTTTTCAAAAACAAAACCAATTTTTCTAATGTTAAATTTTCTATGATCTACTCATTAAATTTTATTTTTATGCTTCAACACTGTTTTTTTTTTTTTTATTTTATTACCACTTTTGCTGAATAAATAATCTTGGCCAATCCTAGAAGCAGAACTTAGTTATGGCGATCCTATAATCTCAACCATACACCGCAACGATTACCTTATAAATTTACCAGACTAGGTGTTTAGATAGATATTCACTGTTTAATGCAATAAGTAGTCAAAATTTGGAAAAAGGTTTACTATTTGAATTTTTACTATTCTATTGGGCTGAACAGCAATAATTGTCGAGATTCAAGACTGAAGGTACTAGTTAGACTTTAAGATACTTTTAAGACTACTATAGAGATAATAAAGAACGATGACCTGATATTTGATGTACAATGCCCGCGGCGGACTCTTTCGCGCCGCTCTTCAACGTCCCGGCGCCGTCCCACCAGCGCCACTGCAACGCCCTGGCGCCGTCCCACCAGCGCCACTGCAACGCCCTGGCGCCGTCACACCAGCGCCACGGCAACGCCTTGGCACCGTCACACCAGCGCCACTGCAACGCCCTGGCGCCGTCCCACCAGCGCCACTGCAACGCCCTGGCACCGTCACACCAGCGCCACTGCAACGCCCTGGCGCCGTCCCACCAGCGCCACTGCAACGCCCTGGCGCCGTCACATCAGCGCCACGGCAACGCCCTGGCGCCGTCACACCAGCGCCACTGCAACGCCCTGGCGCCGTCACACCAGCGCCACGGCAACGCCTTGGCACCGTCACACCAGCGCCACTGCAACGCCCTGGCGCCGTCACACCAGCGCCACTGCAACGCCCCGGCGCCGTCACACCAGCGCCACTGCAACGCCCCGGCGCCGTCACACCAGCGCCACTTCAACGCCTTGGCGCCGTCACACCAGCGCCACTTCAACGCCTTGGCGCCGTCACACCAGCGCCACTTCAACGCCTTGGCGCCGTCACACTAGCGCCATTTCAACGCCTTGGCGCCGTCACACCAGCGCCACTTCTACGCCCCGGCGCCGTCACACGAGCGTCACTTCAACGCCCCAGCGCCGTCGCACCAGCGCCACTTCTACTCCCCGGCGCCGTCAATCCAGAAACCTGACCTCGAGTCTCTCCGAGACCAGCCACCATCTCACTATGATCGACATGGCCCAGAGACAACCCTGGTCAGCACTCCTCATAACGAGCCCAACCTCGAGTCTCCCTGTGACTAGCTACCATCTCATTATGGTCCATAGCCCAGAGACAACCCTGATCGGCACTCCACTAATCACGAGCCCAACCTCGAGTCTCCCTGTGCCAGCTTACCACCTCATTATGGTCCATGACCCAGAGACTACCCTGGTTAGCACTCCAGCGTCGCTCAACTGAAGTAAAACTCCACGTGGCGGCGTCTCAGCCGGACTCTAGTCCCTCAAACCGGCTTTGACTCAGACCACCACGACTGCTCGACGGTTGTCCTCTTTATTTCGACATCTGTTGCAACTATAGTATCTCTTGTCTGTTTCCCTCTTGTAACTCATTCGAACTCGAACAAAAGAAAATGAACAATGTTAATATATGTATAGGTATGCGTTTTTTCGACTTACAATTTGATAAAGATGATAATGCTTTCTTTTATAATAGGTAATTGGTATATTTGGAATCTTTTCAAATACTATACAAAATTATATCAATTATTTGTATAATATTATTTTTAATAATTATTATTTTTATATGAGTCAACTATCCTATTGAATACAACATTTCAGTCTACCCCAATGATATTAAACACTGTTAGATGTGTTTTGTGTTACTAGCGCATGAAAAATGAGGCGCTCAAAAGAGGAAATTTATAGTAAGCTAATAAAAGTTTTGGTCAACAACGAACGTTATTTATACAAATAATACCTAAATATCGTCTACAATTTCGAGTTGTGTGTTCAGGAAGTATAAACAATATATACACATAAATAAATCATGGAACTAAATTGTACATGTATGCGCCTATTACTATTATTATTCGGATCACTTTATGCGGTGATTTTGTAGGGACGTAACCGGTCTATAGTATAAATATATCATTGATCTTCCCATAAACTAATAAAATAGGCAAACGATTTCTCGCTGTCAAACATCCGATACTGAAGCAGCATAATAGCGCCGAGTATCAACGTGCGAGTGTGTAGTATATTGCCAGATGTATGAAATTAATGGCCTTGGTCTGTCTTCATATACCGCATATGCAATTTGAGCGTGATGGCATGTACTTACATGGGAAATTTGGGATGCATCACTTTCTTGTTCATTTGACGGTAGCTCGAATTTTTATTACGTCTATGTGCGTACCTTCATCAATTAAATAGCTAACGCACAAACCAAGATTTTATTTTACAGGTTGAACAAAACTACTCGCAACCTCTATCAATAACTATTTAGCTATTTAGACTATAAATATTACAATCTAAAACTGTACGTGAAAGTTGTAGTTTGTGATATACTTTATCCATTTGTCACAAAACCATTTCTTTGTTTATTCGTTACACTTAAAAATCTGTCAAAGTAATTAAAGAATTTATAATTAATTATCACAATTACTTACGTAGGTTATCCTCCACTTCTGAAATGTAGGCGTACTCAGGATTCAGGTAATAATAACTTCTTGATTGTTTGAATACCTTCTTTTATTTCAATTACTTTATGATATTTCTATTGGTGGTGAAACTACTCTCGATTCGGAATTGCAGACATTGCAGAGAAGAATCGATAAGAAACTCTACAGTAGCTCTTTTCAAAGATGTTGGTTATAAAAACTGTTTCAATTCTACTCGACTTAACTCGTGATTCGCTCAACAGAGAATAATCGACCGCCAACATGAAAACAATAACGTCTTCTGTCAAGTTGTAGCTTTCAAGCTTGGATAAAATAAATCTGATTGGTTCCCGCCATTTTACTTCAACCGGCGTCAACCAATCACAGAATGACAACTGAGAGATCATTTAAAAACAAAGTTGCCAGCATGAAAATAAAAATGTTATATAATTATGAATCTAGTTTGCTTAATCCTAACAGTTTGAACTTGTTTTTATTCTATGACTTTGATATTACTTAGATACTTTTAATCAGAAATATGGTGAAACATTAAATATAAAAAGGCATAATAAATAAATATGAGAAAAACCAAATGAAAGGAAAAAAGGGCCGGAAATTGAAAACAAAAATTTATGTGAAACAATAAATGGGCGAAGATTTTCGCAACAAATTATTTACCAGCGCATTTCAATTTACTATACAGCCTCTAGCTTTGGGTTTCATTTTTCTCAGAATTTGTAGCAAGTGAATTACACAACCATTAAAAAACATCATCTTCTTTCCTGACGTATATTTTAGGTGTCTCCAACTTGGCTTCTCAGGATACGAGTACTTACCAATTCATATTTATTACTAGCGGATGCCCGTGGCTTTTGTCCGCCCTTAGACATTTTTAGTCCAGCCCTTAAGCCTATTTCGGACTACTTTAGTATTTTGGTCGAGTACGAACGATTTTTGGGCGGTAAATCCAAAAATTGTGTCTGTATGGCCTATAACAATAGTATCGCTGTAAAAATGGTGTAACTTCTCCCGTTTTCCCCACATTTCTCTTCATTGCTCTGCTCCTATTGATCGTAGCATGATGAAAAGTATTTAAACTGCTCAGGAGTATGAAAAGCAATTGTACCAAATTTCGTTAAAATCAGTCGAGTAGTTTTTGTTTCTATAACGAACATACAGACAGACAGACAGACAAAAATTTTACTGATTGCATTTTTGGCATCAGTATCGATCACCCCCCCCCTGATAGTTATTTTGGAAATAAATTTCATGTACAGAATTGACCTCTCTACAGATTTATTATAAGTAGGTATAGATTACGAAGTTAAAATTTTCGAACTCTGAAGATGCTACATTATAGTTAGTGTAATGTTCTCTAAAAATATAATTAGCTAACATGTACATAGTCCAATGACGTCATGACGTCTCGGAAATTAGCTAATGGTATTGCTGCGAGCATAAAGTACGCTAAAATCAAGACGCGTGAGTAGTCATCGCGATGGCGGGTGAAAGAGGTCTTGCTGCTGCGTCGCCACGTTACCGCTGATACCTAAAATTTTACATTGTGCATCTTCACAAACAATGTTCCGTAGTTATAAAGTTTGCATTGTACTGTACCTACAACTTTTTGCTGCTCTTTTGTAGGTAGACGCGATATTCAGAGCTACGGGAACTGACGTGAACTATGTTGGCGGGAATAATGTATAAGAAAGTTGATTCAACATTTTGCACGTAGGTACGCGGAATAAAATATGATCGGGAAAAGCGGGATGTGGAAGAATGCCAAGCATCTATGATTATGGTTATACATACATGTTTCGTTCATATTGAGAAGGTGACATGAATTTAATACTAAGAGGTTTTTTTTTTATTCTTTACAAGTTAGCTCTTGACTACAATCTCACCTGATGGTAAGTGATAATGCAGTCTAAGATGGAAGCGGGCTAACTTGTTATGAGGAGGATGAAAATCCACACCCCTTTCGATTTCTACACGGCATCATACCGGAACTCTAAATTGGCGGTACGTCTTTGCCGGTAGGGTGGTCTCTAGCCACGGCCGAAGCCTCCCACCAGCCAGACCTGGACAAATTAAGAAAATCTCAATCTGCCCAGCCGGGGATCGAACCCAGGACCTCCGTTTTGTAAATCCACCGCACATACGGAAGCCGTCAAAATATGGATGGCCGTCAAGGTATGGACCAGGAATGGATTATATTAAAACTATAAAGTTGCTATTTTTTTTTAAATCTTTACAGGTTAGCCCTTGACTACAATGTCACCTGATGGTAAGTGATGATGCGATCTAGTATGGAAGTGGGCTATCTTGTTAGGAGTATGCTAAAAATCCACACCCCCATATCGTTTTTTACTGAAGCCGCCCACCAGCCAGATTTGGACTAATTAAGAAAACCTCAATCGGCCCTGTCAGGGATCGAACCTAGAACCACCATCTTGTAAATCCACCGCGCCACGAGGGCCGTCAAAATAGAAAAAAGATCATTATAACGACCCATAGTGTGATATTGACGAAAAACATACAAATAAATATAGAAGTTAAACTTACAGTAAAATAGTGAAGGTATACGTAAGAGTCGTCATAGCCTAATGGATATGACCTACGATTTATAGGGTGAAGCTTCAAATTCAACTTTTCAGTTATTTGCATTATAAGAAATTAAATATTTCAGTCAAACGGTAAAGGAAAAACATTGTGAGAAAAGGTTTCCTCACGATTCAACAAGAAGAATCTCGACACTTATTTTCTTATATTTCTTTACTTTCTGAGAGGAGACTCGTGCTCAACATTGAGCCGAATATTAGTGAAGGTAAAAACGCAGTAAATGAAGAAGGCAAACATACAGTAAATGCATGAAGGCACACACGAGGCACACGCAGTAAATAAATAACGAAAAGACACAGTAGCATAATGAAATGAAAAAAATAAACACACTAAATATAGAAGATAAACACACTCTAACTATAGAAATAAACACACACTAAATATAGAAGATAAACACACTCTAAATATAGAAGGTAAACACACACTATCATAATTTAGAAGGTATTTCGTTGCGGTCACTACTGATACTACAGTGAGCCTTACCGAGCTTGAGGTTAAACTGTTCCGTGAATTTACTTCCAAAGTTTAACGACGAAGTTAAATAACTGGTAATGGACGCACTTTGACAATAAAATTTTCACAGCTTCCAGCACTTAGCCGACAAGTTTGGAAAGCTGAGCATTGTGAAGTTTTGACATCAGGTAGAGCTACACTAATCAGCGTTGACAAACTAAGATTGTCACAATTAAAGACTTCTATAAACAATGTATTATTCGATACAATCAATCAATCAATATCAACCCATATTCGGCTCACCGCTGCGATCGAGTCTTCCTCTTAGAATGAAAGGGGTTAGGCCAATAGTCCACCACGCTGGGCCAATGTGGATTAGCAGACTTAACACACGCAGAGAATTCAAGCTTCTTCTTCTTCTTCTTCTTCTTCTTCTTCTTCTTCTAATTAGCAAACCTGAGCTCAGTCGCCGCACTGGCATCGCGCCGTTGACAACGCCGTTGAAATAATATTTGTGTGTTAGTTGTAAACATTGAAGTGCTAGTTGTAAACATTATAGTCTGTAACCTATCTACCTCTTTTTTCTTTTAATATCATTGCTTACATCAATTATAGTTAAAAAAAAAGTTGTTCAACTTTTTTATTTACGAAATATCTTGATTCTGGTAGCTAACACAGTAACCAGGAAATAAAAATTTCAGAGCCTCGGAACGTTATAATGTACCTGTAAGTTGTGTAACTTTTAATTATCAACAGTAAAAAAAACAGCTGGTTAGTAACAACTTTTAATAAACTACCCTCCTTCCAACTTGTATCAATAATGAGGTTATTAATTAACTTGATAGTAATCAGATAAAAAATGTTCCACGGATCCCGTACTATTTATAATCTATATCTATACTAATATATGAAGCTGAAGAGTTCGTTTGCTTGATTGATTGAACGCGCTAATCTCAGGAACTACTGGTCCGATTTGAAAAATTATTTCAGTGTTAGATAGCCCATTTATCGAGGAAGGCTATAGGCTATATATTATCCACCATTTAAAGGAACCACGCGGGTAAAACCTCGCGGCCTCAGCTAGTATTTTAATATTTAGATAAAATATTTTTGTATTTGCTATCTAATCAGTTTACGGATAAAGCAAGCTTGTCGCCATACATGTTCAGAATAAATTTCAAACAAGATATTTTGTGCATACATTGTCACAGCGCCAGCTCTGATGGGTATCTTCTGAAGAGGTGAGCAAACGTTTTTCGAAATTACACTTTTGAAAGGATAGCTTTTACGTACAGTGGAAAGAAAACCTAACCTTAATATATTTTTGAATGTTTTTACATCTCGTAACGGACATTTTCCATGCATGAGTCTGACCATTTAAAAAATTACAAAATGCAATTACAATTATTAAAAATTTAGAAATTGACAATCTTGAATTTAGCTAGAATACCTTTTATGTCATAAATCATTTTTGTCAAAGAAATTAAACGTATCGCAGGTAAATGGCTAGCTGTTGTGTTTAGAATAACTTCCTACAAAAGGCCATTGTCCAGTAGACTGCCTATTGCTCATATGATGATGACAATGATGACCCACTAATACCTAGTACCACATTTTTAGTGATTTTTTAAATTAAATATATGTCGGCGCGAGTAAGTTATTTTATCAGTCGGCTCATGTCGTCATCTTTAAAGATAGTACGAAGCTAGAGTCTTTACAAATAGTCAACTGACGTGTCAAAAGTGTTTGTTAACTGAGCCTACTTGAAATAAATGATTTTTGATTTGATTTGATTTGAAGCTACTCCTAGCTAGCTAGGAGTAGTGGGAGACCGAGTGCTGGCGACATAAGAGAACGGTCGGGTGGTCTGGCTCATTTTTGTCGAGGCGTTCGATAATAATCCTGGGTTGTTATGGGATTGGTGGGGAGAGCGACTTGAGTGGAAAAGGGGAGTGTTTGTTAACAGTTAAAGACGCCCTTAACCCTACACACATCGTTCACAAGTGCGTGACTGTAAAATTAACCATTTGTTAAAACGTAATAGAATTCCAATAGCATCGTTATCCACATATACGAGTACTAGTACCTTACTAGGACCAGGTAAACGACAATATTTTTGCATAACTTTGCCAAGTAAATAGAGCGGCTTTCCACTAAAAGTATGCTATGTGGCTAAGCTGCGAATATATTGCGACACTCCCTAAAGTAAAGGATCCCCTTGATTCGCATTGCATAGTTTAGACAAGCTTTAGTAAAAAAAACTTGTAAAAGTCAACTTTTAGCATACTAACTGTAGGGACCTATAGCTATGTGCTTGAGTAATTTATTTGTAGCTGTTACTCGCTACTTAAATATCATGTATCTCAAACGGTGAAGGAAAAACCTGCATACCTAAGAACGTTCTATGTGAATTTGCGTGTGTAACAATTTCCAACTCCAGTATCTTTGTTTTTACATTACATTTTTCGCTAGTATTCATATAGGATACGACGAAGGTTCGCATTGAATGTTTAACATTGTGAACCTTTCTCCTTACAGTACAGTTATCCTTCTTACACCATTTACCGTTGATGAAAATTGACATATACTCGTAGTTTCAAGGCTTACTACTTAGTTTTAATCTTGACCATTGCATAGCTATCAGTAGCGAAGGCTAAAATGTTGTAATAGGTAACCCGATCATGTGTTTTTTAGTCAGACGCGCAGACGTTTATTGTAGAAATGATGTGGTAATATTATATACATATTTCGAGCGTAGAAAATAAACTATAATTATGATAACGTACGAGTATGTGTAAATTTTTAAAAGGTAAACCGCTAGGAATCGGTTTGATTATACGCCTCGCTGCTGATAGCTATGCCGCATAGTTTTGGTGGAACGGTATCCTTACGCTTTGCCGGCGGCGAAGTTTGAGATTGGTTACCTAGAATCTAAACGAACTACCGGAAATATGGGAAAAGTTTGACCGCCTCTAACAACCTTTTTTAACAATCGATCACCTGTATTTATACCTGCTATCTTGAAACCGTTTGTTTAGGTAGGTTCCATGATTTAAAAAACGCCGGGGTTTTTCAGGAAGGTGAATTCGCACCTACATCGTCACTATTAGTCCATTTAAATGGCCTACTTCAGGGCCAGCAGAAACTATGGGCCTCTTAAGAAGTCTCAGAGTCACATAGCGGGCGATGGAATGAGCGATGCTCGGAGTATCTCTGCGTGATAGGATCAGGAATGAGGAGATCCGCAGAAGAACCAAAGTCACCGACATAGCTCAACGAGTCGCGAAGCTGAAGTGGCAATGGGCAGAACACATAGTTCGAAGAGCCGATGGACGTTGGGTTTGCAAGGTGCTGGTATGGTGACCAGCGGCGCTGTGTTGGTCTACCCCCCACCAGGTGGGCTGACGACATCATGTGAGTCGCGGGGATTCGCTGGATATAGGCGGCTCAGTATCGTGATGTTTGGAAGTCCCTACAAAAGGCCTATGTCCTGCAGTGGACGTGTATCGGCTGATATGATGATGATGATGGTGAATATACCCTACGACACTGAAATATAAACAAATAAGTACCTAGTACATTTCCAAAATCGGTTCGCTGAGGGCAAGCGCTGATATAAAAAAATATATCTACTTAAATCGTTAAGTTGTTGGAAAATCAATTGCTTAAGTGTGAGATAATAAGATTTCAACTTACTATCGAAAGACTTTTTAGTGGACTCAAAGGTGATTGCAAATATAAGAAAATAATGTAGAACAAAGGTTATGATTCACAACACTTGTCAGGATAACTTAATTAACAATTCAAACTGTAACCAAAATATGACCCTAGAATGGCAGAGAATGACCTTGAGTGAAGTTACGTACTTGAGAACGATGTGTGTAGGGTTAAAGGCGCCTTTTACTGATATCAAACACTCCTCTTTTCCACTCAAGTCACTCTCCCCGCCTATTCCAAGTAACCCATAAAGAATTACATAACAATAGATGTGGACGGTTCGAACGCCACGAGCATACTGAAGCCAACACCCAACACGAGATCGTGCGACGTCATATCCGTCACAGACTACTATTTCCAACACTAAACGGCGATAACAGACTTTTAACATGTATTTATAAATAAAGCAAGTTTGCCGGAATATTAAACCTTAATTTTTAAATACGGGGAAAATTATTTACAAATTTCATAAGCAATTTAAATTATCGTCATAGTTTCGAAGTACTTATTAGGTTGCATCAATATGAAACTCGTAAATAAGTTAAATTTATTATGTAGGTTCCTACTTTTAAATAGTATAAGAGCCAGTCTTTGATTGTCAAGATTAAAATACTTTGGTAGGTAGGTAGTATTGTATTTTTCCAATTTATAAGAACATTTTCCCTATCTTATAAATATCTTAAGAGGTAAAGTTTGTGGTATTGTAGGGGGGCAGGTATGTTTAATCTACAGAACTGATTTTAAAAAGTCTTTTATCATTATAAAGCCACGTTATTTGTGAGTGTCATAGGCTATAATTTACCCCCGTACTCTCACGGGAACGGGAACTACGCGGGGCCTCGGCTAGTTAAAAATAAAAATGCAAACAGCAGAGTTGTTCGAAATGAAAAATGAATTCAGTTATTCACAAAATAAATAAACGCGCCCGAAAATTATCTTAAATAATGAAATTTTACTCGAATAAAACAAAACAATGGCTGGTTAATTGGCAGAATGCAATAATACGGTGTTCCGTCATGGTAGCGAAAACAATAGCTTTTGGAGGGCGATCGGCCTTATCAACCATCCTCCCCTTTCGGACGATCCTGTTTTAACCCTACAATAAGGCTTCTATACGATTCTTGTCTTGGTCGCTTACTATGGGCCTCAAATTAAGACTTTGAAAGAAAGAAAGAAAAATTTATTCATGATACACATCACACAGAATCGAACGCTCGAATCGATGAATAGATTGAAGGCGGTGCTAAACCGGTGTTTTGTTAATTTAAGCCATTTCATGAAAGTACTACATGAAAGAACATTGTCTGACACAACATAATATGATACATAGAACTTAGTATGATAAATAAATAAAATAAATAAATATACTTAAACAATACATATCACTATCTAGCCCCAAAGTAAGCATACAGAGTAGCTTGTGTTATGGGTGCTAAGATAGTTGATATTATAATATTAATATACAATTATATACTACATATAAATACTTATATAATGTATAAATACACACAGACACTGGAAAACACCCATGCTCATCACAGAAATATTTTCCAGTTGTGGAAATCGAACCCACGGCCGTGGATGCAGAAAGCAGGGTCACTGCGCCACTTTCTAGTTTAGTCGGTATGTTTTATGTTTTTGAAGTCGGTTGAAATATTTTTATTATTTTTTTTTTTATTTTCGAAGCGATTGTAAAACGATAATCAATACGAAGGTACGCATTGATAAAAACTACTATCTATTTTATATTGTCTTATCCATGAAGATTCTATAGATTTCCTTAAACCATTTTACTTGAACGTTATTGTTTCGATTCTGATAAACGACTCTTGTATTGCGAGCGGATAAATCTCATACAAAGGGTACTTGGTCGGTGAAGTGGTTTCGAACTCATTCAAGTATTCTTTTCTATTATATACCACCCATTAAAGCCTTAAATGAGAGTTTAGAGAAACTAGTTAGTGCCGTTGGGCGAATACTGTAGCACTAAACAATGATTTTTTTTATTATATAGGCGAGCGCTTGGCCACAGTAAAGATATTACAAGCAGTATAATAACTCGGCCGTATTTTTGAAATAAATACCTACAGCCGCGCGGTACGTAAACATGTCATAGGGCTGCCCGCATGCAGCAATTTAATTACATTTGCTAACTTTGTGTTTCCACTTAGTTTTGTGATTGTAAATAAACTTTTTTTATATAAACAAATAAAATACTTTGTAAATTGTAGTAAAATGGGAAGTGATAAATAAAAATGCGTGTTTTTTGATTGGTTGATTTAATTAAGGCTGATACTACGTCAATGATCTTGAAGGATTGGTCGTATTCTTAAACATATTTATTTCGGTGATGCCATCTAGGTATTACCTCCACACTACGTGAACAAATAAAAAAAAAGATAAATACCTTCATGAAATTGTAGTGATTTAAAATAGATAATGAAACAATGAACAAACGCACTAATTGTCCCTACGATACGATAGTTCCCCTAGATTTCTCTAGGATGCCATTATCAGATCCTGACATGAAAAAAATGGGACTAACCTGAAAGAATATTCATCCAAACAAAAAAGAAACGGTTTACAAATGACGGAAATATCGCTGTAAATACGATACGATTCTTTTTGGAAGTCGGTTAAAATTCTTGTCACCAATGCCAAGCTGAGCAAAAGTTTTATGAGCTTGCACATTAAAGTGCATAAAATCCGCCATTTTGATTTTTTAAGAACTAAGTTACCCAGTGACACTCGGCCTATCTAGACGAGTCTAATGACATATCATTTATCAGTATGTGTGCTTGGCAAATTTGTTCGTAACACTCCCGAAGGTCGGCGTGGTCCGGGAGGGGGGTAACGATGCCCAGCGCGTACGACTTCACACCCGCGCAGTCCTTTCCTCCCGTCGCCCGCATACAACAACAAGTCATAACATTCAAACACATACTCCTCCTTTGGGCTTCGCCGCAGTCGGGTAACAAAACACAAATGATCCGAGCACAGTCACACAATACATTGTACAAGCAGTCGAGGTTTTAATACAAGCTCATATTTCAATCGTGTCAATCACTTTCCTTTACTCTATTCACTTTATTTACTAATCCAGATACCTACCTTTATTCTGGAGATAAAAGGAAATACCTTATCCATTAAAAAATACAAGATTATGTACCTACCTACTAATAAGTAAATTTATTTTAAAGTTAACCTTTCAGAGTTTCCAGGTAACTTAAAAAAAGTTATCTCTGGATGGGATAATTTTGAATTCATGCATCCAAAAACGGCACAGTATTTCCTACTGGTCATAATTAAAAAAATCTAATACTATTAATACACTTTACTCTGTTAATACACCGTGCGTTCGTTCGTCACCGCGGCACAGTCGCGACTGTCTTCACCCTACGATCACCCCATGTTCAAGGAGCGTAGGTATAGCTCGCGTTTCGACCTCTAGTATGAAGTCCAACTACTGGTTGTAATATCTTTTCTGTGGCTTGGCTGTAATCGTGCTTGACAGTAAGCAAGGATGCAGCCTATGGTGGAACGCGCTTGCCTAGAAGATGCCTATTCAATCTTGACTTGAATATACCCATGTTGTAGGTGGTAGGGCATTCCATAATTTCCCAGTGCTCTGCTTCTCTGCGATGCTTGGCAGTTATATGGTAAAAAGATGAAGAAGGAACTAGATCGAAAAGATCCTGGGCGGACACTCCGAAATAAATACTATAGAAAACCGACACTACTTACTAAGTACTTAGTAGCAGTACCTCACGATCTTTTAAGATACACTACTTACTGATAGGTAGTAGTATTTTACTTAGTAGTAGCAGTATCTTACGATCTTCTAAGATCCTATCATCATTATCAACCTCCGTACGGCCTACGTGGCGCAGTAGTATGCGCGATGGATTTACAAGACGGTGGTCCTGGGTTCAGGCCAAGTTACCACCCTACTGGCAAAGACGTACCGCCAGGCGATTTAACGTTCCGGTACGATGTCGTGTAGAAACCGAAAGGGGTGTTTCATCCTCCTCACTAGTTAGCCCGCTTCCATCTTAGATTGTATCATCACTTACCATCAGGTAAGATTGTAGTTAAGGGCTAACCTGTAAAGAATAAAACAACAAGATAATAAAACCTATTTTATCGGCCCACTACAGGGTCAGGCTTTCCTGGTTAGAGGATAGAGGATAGATATGAAGCTTAGCAGCACCACGTTGCACCAGTGCGGGTTGGCGGATTTAGGGTGATGAATAGATTCGCTATCACCCAGATGTCCTAGATTCTTTAACAAACGACCGCCAAGCAACTTATCGCCCCGCTACAATGTCGTGGTGCAACCGAAAGGGGTGTAGATTTTCCTACTCCTAGCAAGTTAGCCCGCATCAGATTGCATCAGGTGAGATTGTAGTCAAGGTGTTGTCTAACTTGTAAAAGAATAATAAAAAAACACCCTTTATCAGAGGTTTAATTGTAATGACCGAGATCCGACTTGACATGCTCTACGAGGCATGAGGAAGCTTGCTCATTTCAAGTGGATTACTTTTTTAGTGTAACAAAAGTACAAATCGTATCGTGTCGGTGTAAATAAGATTCTTGTAAATAGCAGAATACATTCCTTTCATATTTTCGTAGTGTCGTAACGATTTATCGTAGCGTATAAAGCGGCGTTCGGCTTTTGTTGGAAATTATAATAAAAAGTGTCAGGTAATAGAATTAATAAACGTCAGTCCGCCAGCGTTAACGCGACACCGTCAAATTTCGCGGAAATCAAATTGCTCTCCGGGCAAATAAATATACTCAATAACGGAATAAATGGCCGAATTCATAAATTACTTATTTTACATAATCAATTGATTTGAGCGGTATCACAAAAATTTCGAGTATTAATTTAATTTATATGAAATCTTGTGTATAAATCTTATATCGATACCAAGGTACAAGGTACCAAGGTACTTGGTGTCAAGAGTGGTGTGGATTTGATCTGACCAACGCATCGGGCTACGTCTCCGAGGGTCTCTTTCCTTCCACTTTGCCAGTGATCTAGTTTCTCTAAGTTATCTCCTCAATCTCCATACCCACACTGAGCAATTTATGATCAATAATTCTACCACAAAACATTCTTATAATAATCACTAACGAGACTAGCGTAACGGCGTTCACGCTGCCTCACAAAGAACTGAACTCAAATCATCAAATACCCCTTTATTTATACTATCAATTTCGTAACAACTTTATACGAATACCTCCTTTTTACAATAATATAAATAACTAGCTGACACCGCACGGTTTCACCCGCGTGGTTCCCGTTCCCGTAAGAGTATGGAGACAATGTATAGCCCATAGCCTTCCTCGATAAATGGGCTATCTAACACTGAATTATTTTTTCAAATCGGACCAGTAGTTCCTGAGATATGAGCTATGAGCTATGAGAGATATGAGCTTTATATATTAATATAGATGTAGATGAATGTAAATACCATCCGTAGGTAATCGAGGCGCACTCGAGGAACTCGTAACATTATATGCGAGTAACATAGGCTATATTTTATCCCAGTAGAGTATAACTGGGATAACATATAAAACGGAAAAGAGAAGCACGTGAAGCTGCAGGGCGTAAACCGTTAGTACAAAATAATTCCTCAGAAAATGCCGACTTGATTTTATCTGAAATTCATTTCAATCGAGTGTACCTACAGGAGTTCTCATCCTCGGATAAAGCGTGAGTGGCGTGAATTTATTGGGAACGGCAAACATGCTTCAATTGTAAAGGAAAATTGTTACGAGTGTGTAATATATGGTTTCCTACCGAGGGATGTTTATTTACCTGTTGGCAAAAGACTTTCCTAATATACTTTACCTATACACGATGTAATTTCCATCTTCTTACTTCTAAAATATTATATTCGACTTCCAAAAAGGAGAAGAACTTCCGTCTGTAGGTACCTATATAAATGTCAATCCTCAAAGAAAAATAATAATTAACGATTTCGGTGAATTTAGATAGATGAGCAAATTAGATGAATTAAAAATGTCATAAAATGTTGTTGCAAGCTTTTTTGATAAAGTAATGATTTAATTTAAAAAAAAAATACTTAGTTCATTACTCATAGTAGAATTATCAAGATTTTTTTTTATTCTTTACAAGTTAGCCCTTGACTACAATCTCACCTGATGGTAAGTGATGATGCAAGCTAAAATGGAAGCGGGCTAACTTGTTAGGAGGAGGACGAAAATCCACACCCCTTTCGGTTTCTACACGACATCGTACAGGAACGCTAAATCGCTTGGCGATACGTCTTTGTCGGTAGAGTGGTAACTAGCCACGGCCAAAGCCTCCCACCAGCAAATTTTTTTTAGATGATGTAAGTAAATTGGCGGATGGTTAGGGTAAGCCAGGGCTGGAGGTGGGCCTTACCTTTTAAAATAAAACACTTTTCATCCAATAAACACATGGGTGAAGATCGTTTCTAATACGTATCTTATACTATACCTAAATATAGCTAAGAATGAATTCATCCCACGGCTACTTACTACAGTTTTAGGGTCAGTGATTGATTGCGTGCCTTTGATTAATCTTACTGCCCTACTTCAATATACGAATAACTTCTATAAAGCACACCTATAGGTATATTGAGACGCGATAGCCCAGTGGATATGATCTCTGTCTTCGATTCGGAGGGCGTAGGTTCAAATCCGGTCCAGGACATGCACTTCAAACTTTTCAGTTGTGTGAATTTTAAGAAATTAAATAATGTCTCAAACGGCGAAGGAAAATATCGTGAGGAAACCTGAGAATTTTGTGTGTTTGGTGGACTATTGCCCTAATCCCTCTCATTCTAAGAGGAGACTCGTGCTCAGCAGTGAGCCGAATATGGGTTGATAACGAACGTATAGCTGAACCAATTACAACCTTATGTCTAATGTTCGGTAAACGGCTTTTATAAAACCAAGCTCATGATTTTTCATCAAGCTTATCATGATCG